>NC_052504.1:74408271-74767680 GCF_014356525.2 Nilaparvata lugens | reverse complement strand
CCCTTTTCTTAGTGCTTTTCTTAACACCATGTCGTCTAGCCCGTTGGATATAACACTGAGGCGAATAGGTGGAATTTTTGTCAGACTGGTTAACTATCATGGAAGCGGTACGTTTTTCTTTTGTTTGTCCTAGTCATATTTTCCGGTTTCTACAATCGCGCGAATAATGACCGATCTTATTACAAGTATAACATTTCACCTCATTGTCACGCTTAGTAAAGGAAACTTGTGTTTGACCTTGGGCATTATTGTTATTTCGAAAACGTGAGTTGTTGGGATTAGAATGACAGAATCGAGCAATATGACCAACTTTCTTACAATAGAAACACCTTTGTTCAAGTTGTTCATTACTCCTACTAGGCGGGTTAGGACCTGACCTATCGTTCCTAGGCCGTTCAACTCGGTTTCTTTCTTCATCGGCGAAACTCAAGTTTTGAGCTTGTACGCTCATATCAATCAATTCTTTATAAGTCTGAGGACGACTATGGAAGATAAGTCTGGATCTTTCGGCAGGATTAAGTCCCGAACAAATGGTATTCACAATTTCACATTCGATTAAATTTAAACGTAATAATTTCGCGGCCTCTTTAATTGATACTATGTAGGCGGACAACGGTTCGCCTGTTCTCTGGAGTCGGTAGAATTCCTCCCTTTCAATGACGGCCAATAATCTTTGCGGCACAAAATATTTTAGAACCTCAGCATGAAACTGATCAAATGTATAATTAGAATTAATAGCAAAATTTATGCGATCGGCTAGAGGTCCTAGAGAGAAAGGTTGAAGGATCTGGAACAATTGTACATCCGGCAAATCGAACTGAGTTGAAATTTTTAATGACAGAGCGATGAATTTCAACAATTTGTCCACGACTAAACCATCAGTGTGTGGCAAATCACGCAATAAATGTTCGATCGGGTTAGGGAGACGATTATAAATCGTATTGAACACCGGTGTATAACCTGATTGAGGTACACTTTGAGGTAGCGCCCTAGTAGACGTGATATTACTGACTGATTGCCTAATCGGAACAAATTGACGGGGGCATTCAATGCGTATACTGTTAGGGTTCAGTCCCAAGCATGAATCAAAAGTTTGAGTTTCTTTCGGTGCGATAACCAATGCAGGTGGAATGTGCTCTGTGTCGCCGTGTTCATTAGAAACTGGTGGTGGGGCGGGGACCTCTACTTTTCCTACATCTACTTTATCTACACCACTTGTCCCGGGAAATCAAAAAGCGATGGACTTAAGACAGGGGTGGTGAATACTACCGGAGCTGGGGACGGGGCGCGACTTTTGACCTCCTTTTGTACTTGCAACATAACGGGGTAAGCCGCCTCCAGGGTTGCAAGGCGTTTCTGGATTTCGTTAATCAGTTCGGAATCAGACCTCTCCTGAGCATAATGAGACAGGTGAATAATTCTATTCAATACGTGTAAGAATTGGTTCACTATTCGATTGAACGATTCTTTCTTTTCAGCATCGGAACCAGTTTTCAGTTGAGGTAACCACTCATCAATTTTAGCAGTAATTTCATTGATACTCTTTAATTCGAGTCGGGACCTGTCTTCATCATACACCGCGCGATGGATTCTACCACTACCCTCACCGCGTATTTGACGGTATTGTTGTCTCAAATTAGCGACATCACAATCAACATTACTAGACCAACCGAATGAATTGAGTTCGAAAAGTAATTCCCCTTTTAGCAGATAGTTTGGATTGATACTACGCGAATACAAAAGACCAAGATCGAAATTTTTTTCTATGTCCTCTTTGACATCCCAAAAATTAACCTTAACCGGGCTGATGGCCGGGGAACGCGGGCTGGAAGCCATAGTGTTACGATTTCAATCCCTTCGCACAAACTTACAAAAGATTAACCTTATCACAAATTTAGCATTAATTTGGAATCAGTTTCACGTTTTCTAATTTCTCCAACTAATAAATTATTATTCAGGTTTTAAACTAAAATCTCTCAATATTCACTTTCCTTCTACTATACTATGATGATACTCAAGTACCCGATGCGTGAGACCAGAATACGTACGTTGACATTACAATAATTTCTATCATCATTCACGGAATTACAGAATACAAAAAATTTATTCAGCACTTAGAATCAGTTTTTTCTCACATGTCCTAGTTTCTTCTACTCATTTTTATTCTAACGTTAAACCTTTCAATATCAATGATCAATTTCAATATGAAGTTTCAGAATACTTTCAACTTAAGCCTCAATGATACTTGACTTTATCTTTAAGCACTTCAAAAGATTATCATTTTAATGGTTTAACATAACTGAATAACTTTCCTGTTTCATCTACAATTATTTAAACTTCAGAAAAATTGGAGTAGCAACAATAAATTATTCATTCAACTCCAAACCCAAAATATTGACAGTTAACACGTTCACAGAATGAATTATTAAGTATAGACTCAGAAAAATTGATCTAGTATTATTAGAGTAAGTTATGAAAAATTTAATTTTTTAGAAAATTTGAATTCCAGAGATTTAAATATCTCTAGACAGCAGAGTCGGCGCAGTTGTGTGCCTGAGAAGAAGATAATTTTGAATAAAATTTAGAATTTAGAAATAGGCCGACACATCTAGAAAATACCTGAGTCTATACCTAATTCATGCAGGTGAACGGGCTAGAGTCAAGAAAACTTCAATTAATCTTGCCATGCCTGATTTAATAGGTTTATACTATAGAATAACACTACAATTTGAAATAATAGAAAAATACAAACAGCTTCAATAAACATTGGCAGCTAAAATCGAACAACAGAAACAACAATATCATGTTACTTTGTTGACATTCTTCATCTGATTCGGGGGCGCATTACTATCCCCGTTTAGATAGCAATACGTCACAAAACCAAACAAGATCAGTCATAAAATAACCAATCAATTTCAACATGAAATTACTCAAGAAAGAAAAAAAACCCGTTGAACCCAAATTTCGTCGATAGTAACCCATATAACCCATTTCATAATAATTTGAATCCCCACTTTTTATTGACATTCTCGAATGAACCTTTGTTTCACTACACTGCACTTTCGTTGGTTTGTACGTTGCTTTATCGTCGGGGTTACAGTACCTTGTTTTTGGCGGTGAGCTTTTACCGGTTGAATTTGGCTTGACGGCGACGTCCTCTTACGTCCCTAGACCTGTCGTCTGAACGGGTGTCTTGAAGCGGTTTTACATGAAGTTGCGGAACCAAAGGGGTGGTAGTACAAGAAGTTGGTTTGGGGACACACATGAACCGCTTAGCGGTTATTTGAAGAAACAATTATTCGTACATGATGAAGAAACACAATTAAACCTTTCAGGACATGGCACGACTAGTAAATTTAAACATTAATAAAAAATAAAACTAGCTCCTACATTAACTACAGAAATAAACTTATAAACCTGCCCAAAAAGGGGGAAACATAGTGACTACATCTTTACTCTCGTAGTGCTCCTAGCAAAGTGTCCTCCGGAACGTAATCTGGTCTCTCGACTGGGGAATCCCCACTACTGTATTTAGAAACAGGTCTCCTATTGGGCGAATGGAATCAATTTGACCAATCGTCGCGTGGCTTCTACAGCCTTTGGACCAAATAGTAACTGCAAAATCGGTAGTTTGTTATAATTTCAATGCTTGCTGTTTTCCAACTTATCGCATTTTATGTCGCGACAAGAAGGCTAAGTTTTAGAGATAATTCCATAATCTACATTCCTCGACGACTCGGAGCCACAATTTTTAAATATCTATCATGGGAAACTCGAAGTCATGGCCGTTCATAATAGAGAGAGAAAATAATTTATTTCGCTAACTCACTTACAATAATGGCTCTAGTCTATTGCGTATTAAATTTACTATTCTAACTTGGGAAAAGGCCTAAATTAAAGACAGTGCCCGGCACAATGGAGAGGGTGATGGAGGAAAGAATACAATAATTTGAGAGAGCTGGTGAAAGATAGTGTGTGATAATGTATGGGAGGAAAGTTAAAGACAGGAAGATGAAAATGTAGAAGGGAGCGAAAAATTAGGAGAGGAAGATATGGAAAAGAAGAGGAACGATAACGCTAGAGTTGGAAGGCGAGTAGGCCTAGTGTGGATGATGAGGAAATCTGACGTTCTTGGTTTTTGTGATGAGAGGTAGCCTGGCTAGAGCAGAGTGGTGCATCATGGAGTAGCACAAGCAAGGCAAGGCAAGGCAAGGCGCTACTTGACGGCGACGTTAATCCAAGCGTTTAGCATAATCTGGCATTGGAATTGTGCACTGCGCCGCAAACAATGAGCAGCCATGAGCCCAACACACCCCCACCCCTACCTTCACCAATGCTGAATTATTCATAGGCTGCTGACGGCCACTGGCTGCAGTACCCCCCCCACAGCAGCATCCACAAAAACAGCCCTTTGGATCGCTCAGCTGTGACGTCATCCAACATCCAGCTGATCATGCAAATCTACTCAGCACACCAACATTCATTGGCAGCTTGAAATTTTGAAGCATGCTTGATGAGTTGAAGAAAGCCTTTTGTTGCGAGTCGGCACGTGGTACATTTACAAGTGTGGTACACGAGAATGGCTGCCGCCCAGAAGTGGACAGAGAAATGAGGTGGGATGCTGCCAACAAGGGATGCGATCATAATTCAAAAAAAACTGATACGTGTAACTAACTCTTAGGCCCATATACACCAAAACGAAGAGATGTTAGCTGTTCGTTTGAAACCAGAATGGAGCACATAATAATAAATGCGATCATATCAACAAGTAATCGTGGTTTAGCGTCTAACGTAAAAAGTGCATATCTTCGACCATGTATAGGCAGGCGTACCTCCTACTCCTATACATGGTTGAAGGTGCATATGATCCTTTATCGTACATGTGTATTGAAGAACACACTCTAATGAATAATATTGTGTATCATTGAATCAATAGAGATGAAGTGATATTAGAGCCGTTTGCGCGGTAAAAACTCAAACTGGATTGAATCAGCTAGTGGGTTTGATCTCAATATGAATCACATTATGACTAGTAGTTCTGTGAACAGTAGACCTCGCGCACTTATAAACCACAGCCTCTTCTTATACTGTCCATCAGAGTAAATCCTGTCTGTATGCCGTGTCGGCGAGATATCGGTGTGAAAACGGCTAATGGCTGTTGGGGTTGGTGTATCTAAAATGTTAACATCAAAAGCTAACCTTCTTCAAGACATACTGGCAACAGGTCAGCCCGAGTTCAAAGCCGAGAAATGACGAAAGACAATACTATGTTATTTTAGTTATATTGCATGTGTTATTGCATGCAATCAATAGTTCATTTAATAGTGCATGAAATATTGCATTCAATGAGGCATGCAATAAATTAATAGTCCACACAGTAGCTGATTTTTTACCAAGTTACATTGATATATTAATTGCATGCATTTAATAATTCACTCGACAGCTGATTTATGATGAATAATTCTATAGTCTGATTTTTACAGTAATATTGGCGTTAGAAGGAGACTTCTTTCGCTTTTTTATTATCCTTAATATGCAAATTTATAAAAAAACCTATATATACGTCGACGCAAAATTCAAAAAGAAAAAAATATATGTCAAATTTCATGATAATCTATTGCTGTTTTTCGCCTTAAATGCGGAACATGAATATAAACATATAAACAGAAATATAAACATATAAACATAAAGAGAAATGCAAAACCGTCGACTTGAATATTAGATCTCACTTCGCTCGGTCAACAAAAATGTAACTTATAGTTTTACCTGACATTCCGTTTAAACTGGCACTGTGCAAATGACCATAAAACGAATAACAGTAAAACTACTATAATTTGAAATCAGTTAAATTGGATGCAAAGGCCGAGAGGTTATTAAAATTGCTTTCAATAGCTGAAAACAAGGAAACAATCAAATAGAGTGGGTAGAAATAAGAAAAAACGCATTCAGATAGATTCAATGTTTGTTTTAAGGAGAGAGAGCTGATGGCAAAAAGGAAATGGAGAGAAAAGGAATCAATTAGCAACGAAAATGGTGGAAATTGGGTTGAGAACTTGAACGAGTAACAAAGTTATTGCGTGGACAAGTGAATTTCAGTCAAGTATCCACTGTTCTCATTCCTCCAAATACCTCGTACTACAGCTTATTTCTCATGGTGTTCAGCAACTTCTCATTATTTTGCTGAAACACGTAACTCAGCTGCAACATTAGTTTCGCCTCTCGACTCTGGTCTCAGCCACTAATTTGTTTGTTAAATAATATTCCACCATGCCCTTAGTTCCTTCACTTTCCCTTCCTCGTTCAAAAGCTAATTTTTCAGTCTTCTCTCAAGTTCATTTTTTCACTTCTCTCAATAACAATTTCCTGCCAATCATAAGAAACCTAATCAAGACCATCAAATGAATGCGAATGAACATCAATTATAAGGTTACAGTATATAGTACAAATACATATCTATTCAAAGTAGCATAGGCCTACATCATAAGATTCAAAATATCCAAAACTCATGAAATAGCTACAGTCAATGTACCTAGAATACATTGTATTCTAGGTACATTAATTAAAATTCTCATCATGGGATGGTTGAAGTGTAGAATGAAATGGAATATTAATGGTGTAATGGTTATTTTAGGAATAGTGCATAGAAAAGATAAAACTAATTTGGGAGCAGGAACGGATCATTTAATCAGCAAGACAATTACTTATTATATTGTTACGATAATGAGAATATAGTTATTTGTATACAGCTGAATATTATTATGTGTTATTTTCATCTATCCCATCTCCCTCAAGACTAAAGTTTGGATTTTTTCACTGTTATAACCAGAAAGTTTTAAATAATCACCATAAAACGATTAAATTGATTATTCAAATTTTTCAAATAAGTGCAATATTTCTTAAATTTCTTATTCATTGTGATACACTCTGTGATTCATTTGATGTATTATGTCATCCTTCAAAATTCAAAATCTTCAAATCATTATTCCTGGATCAAAAATCAAGTGACGAAGCAGTGTGTGATATTATAACCTCAACCTTTGGACAACATTAATTTTTATCAAAATATTTGGAGAGAAATAGTACTCAACCTATTTTTTCCTTCAATGCCATAATTATATTATGATAAAAGTATTATATTACATTATGATTGTAGTATTTTGTACAATAAATGAATGAATGAATGGATGAATACTGTACAATGTACCATTGCCAATTTATCAAGAGTACAAGTCATTCAGTACTTCCATTAAACTTCGTTGCATTAGATTTGAACTTTTATTAATCTTTTGTTTAATAGTTTCAATTGATTTCATATTATAGAATGATGAACTCGAGAGTAATATGTATACATCTTGATGGAAATAAAAATTATTATTCATTATTATATTATGATTGCCTACACTTTCCATAAGAAAGACGAACTTTGGGCACAGCCAAAACTCTCACGCAAGCAAGACTTCAATACAATATTAACTCACAATCTGCAAATTGAAAAAATTCTATAGAATGAGAGAGATTGAGTACTTAAGAGAGAGAAAGAGAGAGAGAGAGAGAGAAGTATGGAATGTATGAATAAAGAAGTGGGGTGATAAATAATTTATACTGAAATAATATTTTAGTTTAAATTTGTAAAAATACAAGGGAAAGTTTATGACTCTTTTGAAAAGTAAATAATTAATATGAAAGATTCAATATTGACGGTACATTATGAATCATGAGAAGTTATAATAATGCTTAATCAATTAACCAATAAAATATTTACCTTTATATAGTTACCGGTATTGCGATTTGACATGCTGAATGGATGCTGACAAATCCATTACGATCTGAGCATGATAATTACTGTCTTGGAAGCAGAGGCTTTCACTGTAATTGATAGCAGTCATATCGCATTTGCAGAAGATAGAGGTCATTTTTCGCGAATGGTGAGGCGGGGCAGGGAAGGCGTTCGGAAGTGGATTGAGTTACCAAAAACGGATTCGAAATGTTCTTGACGTCTGGGGGTTCTGAACGTTGATTGATTTTAAATTGCCGTATTACTTGGCTCGGAATTTCTACTGACTGCCTGCCTCCTCATTCATTATCCTCGGCGGCAGAGGGAGGGGGAAAGCTGTGGGTGAGAGTAAGAGAAAGGCAGACCCGCTCAATCACCGACTTTTCCTCATCATCTGCAGTTCGCTTATGCCTCATCCTCAGGGCCTCAAACTCGCTCATATGAGGGGAATGAGTAAACCGAGGGGAAGCGCTTATCATCATCATCATCATCATCTAACCAAGTAGGAGTTGGACGTACTCTCTTTCCCTTACAACCATCTCTTACCCTTTCGTCCAAAATTTTAAGCATCAATCAACCTCTTCCTGAAACCAAGATCCCAGCCATATTCCTGTCATCATTCCCTCTCACTTTTCACTTTCTCTTTATAGGCCTACTTTTTCTTCTCCTTCTTCTTCTCTTCTTCTTCTCTTCTTTTTCTCTTCTTATTCTTCTCCTCCTCCTTCTCCTTCTCCTCATCCTTGATTATCTTCCTCTTCTTTTCTCCCTTCTTGCTCATGCCTTCTCCTTTCTTTCTTCTCCTTCCTCTTCATCACTCTTCTCCATCTCCCCCCCCCGTCATGAACCTCTTGCCGACCCATTCACAACGAAGCAACGTGCCACTTTCTCTCCCACTCCCAGTACTGTGGTTTACCTCTGCGTCACTCATCTCTGCTGAAACTTCTGTCAAAAAATGAAGCCAGCACGGTGACACTTCCTGCACTCATGTCTCCAGATTTGGAAAAATCACCCCTTCACTCTCAACTGAGAATCACTTAGTGAAATCACGTTTGTAACACTTGATCGTGAATCACTAGAATGTTTGGATTGCACCTGAAGATCACCGCAGTTAATTTCTCAATAATTCTATTTTGCGATTCGAATCAACTGGTACAGAACAAATTTGTAATGTCATTTTTTAGATGATAATTCCTGTGCTTCACATCTCCGTAGAGTTCAAAATGTTTTCCTGTATTCATAAACTTCTAAAATCAATGTCATGGAACAGGAATTGGTAGCAGTCTCAGGCCGCTGAACTGATTATTTCTGAAGCATAAATTCCGACTGTATTGTTAATTGCGCTCCAAATGCACATCAACATTATTAAATTATAGGTTATAGAAACAAACAGACTAGAGAATAGTTCTTCTGTTTTCAACACCATTTAATATTTTTTCAAAGTTTCTGTATAATTTAGACCACTGTATATATTGGATGATCACCAAAAAAAACGGTTCATGATGAAGTTAATACATGTATCCTGTATCTCGTGATACAGCTTGCATTGGTATGTAATTAGTACATACCAATCTCTCTCAACTGATAACACTCCCATCATAATGATCACATCGAGAACTGTTAGGTTATTGGAGAAAAATTTGCAATGATTCCTGATATTACCCTAATTATAAAAACTTATTAATCACCTCTTGCTATCATCACCTTATATACATTCACACACATAAAATACAATCTCCAATCATCTAGTGATTTTCGTGTTCAAATTTGAATTTTTCATGAATGTGTGAACCATGCAACGAATTGTTGGTATTATTATTTTTTAAAGAAACTGCAATATATTTAGTAAGGAAATATGTATGATATTATTCAACTCATAGTTATCAGGTGAAGAACTCTATCATAGTTCTCAATCTTCACTAAAAAGCTGCTTGAAGGTCGTGAATGATACTGCAACTGCAACTGGTGAGCAGATTGATGGAGTGAAGAGAATGTTGAAGGCAGGAGTCGGGAAATTGACTTCATTCATGAAATAACACGTTCAACATGATGCAACACAGAAGTACCTTATTTCTTCTCAGCTACACTTCGATTCCCAGCTTCCATTCGAAACGTTTATAATGATCAAATACGAATGTTCCAATAGTAATAAAAACTATTATTCTAGTGATAATCAAACGTGTCCATTGATACAAGACTAGGTACTCGCATTAATATTGTACATTCAGATAATTTCTTATTCGACCAGAGATATGTTTTTATAGTTATAGATATAAGATACGATAACATTCTTCATGAAATGCAAAAATGTCGCAAATTTCTAGATTGAAATTGGAATTGAGATCGATTGAACAAGCACTGGAATCATTAAAAGCAATACCTCATCTCTCATGATCAGAATAGAATCAGAAAAACAAAATCCTAATATAGAGAACTGATAAACAGAAAAAAAACTTCACCAAGGGTCGACTAAGTTTTTGAAGGTTGAGGCTCTGTCAAAATTGATAATGCCTCATGAGATATGAGGAAAAAGTGGCACGTATGAAGGCTTTTTGATATGAAGTAATATTTCTGGGACAGTGAATCATTCACCTGTCGAGTCTGGACTGGATTGCCAGCTGAGGATCGATAGCTTATAAATCATTTGGAAGCGTCTGAACACGATGATGTTTTATCTCTCTCAAGACCATAAATTCAGGAGATCGAACTTGTCTTGTATTTTTCATAAGTTACAATCCATACTCTTATCAATACAATGTATAATATGTAATTGTTACGAATAAATCAGCAACACTTTTGTCGTTATGAGCACTTAATAAGACTTTTAGATCTCATGATTGTTTCAAAGTTTGCTTCAGAGAAGATGTTCGTCTACTAGGATTAAAAAAATATCTTCAAGTAGTAAATGAATAGAGAATGATTAGGAAATGAAATCACCAGAAAGCATGAAAAAACACAATATGTAATCTTCAAAGTCAGAAATCATTAACAGATAAGCACAGTATAAAGGTATGTCAGGTACTTACAGTCTCGTAAAGGTGAAATCTTATAACAAACCACTCATACACTATTTCCCAAGATGGAGCAACTTCTTGTGATAAATTTATGTTCAATAATGGTTGCCGAGGAAACATCAAAGTTTATATTTTTGGACTGTGGTGGTAATCAGTATTGGTGATGATCAAATTAATGAAGACTCACTTCATCCCTTTTAGAGTGAAACAGATTCTCATAGTTCATGCAGTCCAGGTCCAGGAATCAAATGATAAAAGTATTACTGTCATGGCCAAGTATTACGGCCATGTGATAATCGTTATAATTTGTAGTGATCTTGTAGCCGTTATAACTTTCATGAATTAGAAAAATAATCCATTTTCGTGTTCAAATTTGAATTTTTCATGAATGTGTGAACCATGCAACGAATTGTTGGTATTATTATTTTTTAAAGAAACTGCAATATATTTAGTATGGAAATATGTATGATATTATTCAACTCATAGTTATCAGGTGAAGCACTCTATCATAGTTCTCAATCTTCACTAAAAAGCTGCTTGAAGGTCGTGAATGATACTGCAACTGCAACTGGTGAGCAGATTGATGGAGTGAAGAGAATGTTGAAGGCAGGAGTCGGCAAATTGACTTCATTCATGAAATAACACGTTCAACATGATGCAACACAGAAGTACCTTATTTCTTCTCAGCTACACTTCGATTCCCAGCTTCCATTCGAAACGTTTATAATGATCAAATACGAATGTTCCAATAGTAATAAAAACTATTATTCTAGTGATAATCAAACGTGTCCATTGATACAAGACTAGGTACTCGCATTAATATTGTACATTCAGATAATTTCTTATTCGACCAGAGATATGTTTTTATAGTTATAGATATAAGATACGATAACATTCTTCATGAAATGCAAAAATGTCGCAAATTTCTAGATTGAAATTGGAATTGAGATCGATTGAACAAGCACTGGAATCATTAAAAGCAATACCTCATCTCTCATGATCAGAATAGAATCAGAAAAACAAAATCCTAATATAGAGAACTGATAAACAGAAAAAAAACTTCACCAAGGGTCGACTAAGTTTTTGAAGGTTGAGGCTCTGTCAAAATTGATAATGCCTCATGAGATATGAGGAAAAAGTGGCACGTATGAAGGCTTTTTGATATGAAGTAATATTTCTGGGACAGTGAATCATTCACCTGTCGAGTCTGGACTGGATTGCCAGCTGAGGATCGATAGCTTATAAATCATTTGGAAGCGTCTGAACACGATGATGTTTTATCTCTCTCAAGACCATAAATTCAGGAGATCGAACTTGTCTTGTATTTTTCATAAGTTACAATCCATACTCTTATCAATACAATGTATAATATGTAATTGTTACGAATAAATCAGCAACACTTTTGTCGTTATGAGCACTTAATAAGACTTTTAGATCTCATGATTGTTTCAAAGTTTGCTTCAGAGAAGATGTTCGTCTACTAGGATTAAAAAAATATCTTCAAGTAGTAAATGAATAGAGAATGATTAGGAAATGAAATCACCAGAAAGCATGAAAAAACACAATATGTAATCTTCAAAGTCAGAAATCATTAACAGATAAGCACAGTATAAAGGTATGTCAGGTACTTACAGTCTCGTAAAGGTGAAATCTTATAACAAACCACTCATACACTATTTCCCAAGATGGAGCAACTTCTTGTGATAAATTTATGTTCAATAATGGTTGCCGAGGAAACATCAAAGTTTATATTTTTGGACTGTGGTGGTAATCAGTATTGGTGATGATCAAATTAATGAAGACTCACTTCATCCCTTTTAGAGTGAAACAGATTCTCATAGTTCATGCAGTCCAGGTCCAGGAATCAAATGATAAAAGTATTACTGCCATGGCCAAGTATTACGGCCATGTGATAATCGTTATAATTTGTAGTGATCTTGTAGCCGTTATAACTTTCATGAATTAGAAAAATAATCCCAGGTTTAACCTTCGAAGACCCTATGAAGACCTTTTCTATTCAACTAAACTAGCTTTACTCAGCTTTAGAACATGCTTGTCAAGGTGACAGTTACAGATCAATAGTATGATGTGAGGCTAATCACAGCCTCTAGTGGCCTGTGTATGTATGCTCTATTACTAGCAATATTGCTACATGTATCTATACGCCAATCATGAATACATATATAGTGGCAACACAGGAGTACTCAAGTGCATTATATGGGATGGATTGAATATTGATGGCTGCCTATATTCTCTCGAGTAGTGGTAGTTGTTCGTATAACATGATAATATGAAAACATTAAGTAGGCCTAGACTTGGTCAGTATAGTATTGTCATAATTTACATTTTAATAGGAATAGCTACACGCTCCTACTTTATTATTGATGTTTCATGTTACTGTATCCACTAAGTATACGATTCAAACTGTGTGGTTAAGATGCTGATGAATATAGTGAATAATTTAGTGGTACTGTAAAAGTAATGTTCTTGTAGTTTATATTACAATGTACGTTCAAACTCACTCATCTATATACACATTGCAGTTTTCAGTTACAATGTAAGTTCATTTGCTGAAATCTGATGATGCTATCAGAGTCTTTGTCCAGTGACAAGCTCAATATCTATGGGTCGGGTAGACTACATAGATCAATAAAGTGGAGCCAGTCTAAAATATTTTAGTATTTAATACATAGATATTGGAAAATAGTCTAGAAACAGTAAATTGCGTGATATGTTGAAATTATTACAGCATTCATTTATTTTCACGAAAATCACTTGATGTTTGTGAAGTATAGGTGCACTTCTATCAAGAATAGTGTATAGTGTATATACCATCCTTGAACTTGTATAAGTTAACTTGGGACGTATTAGCAGTCCTGGGGATGAGCTACTGTAGCTGTAGGTGGGATGGTAGAGTACAAGGAACGGAGAGGGACATTTTCAGCAAGTAAAAGGGTGAAGAATGAAAGGAATCGTGGTCTGAGAGTGGAGAGAGAGCTTATAGTTTCCAGGTCCCTGGAGTACGACAAAACTGACGACAGTGACTGGTAGAAAGGGAGGAGGGGGAAGGATCGGGCGTCAGCGGTGGGATTTGAGCGGTGAAAAGAGGAAGGCGGAGGCGAAGGCAAAATCGGGATCAGGGACAGCGAGCGCGATGCTTGGCTCTTGTTAACATTCCCCCATCAATTTTTCAAACGTCAGGTCAGACTCAAGCCCGCTTAAGTCTTTTGTTGACATTTCTTCTTGGCACTCATAAAACAGATTGGTGACGACGACGACGATGTAGGCAGATCCATCCAACCCTCTCTCTATCTGGACCGTTTCTCACGGATCAGGTGCAACCATGCAGGGACCCCGAAAAAACAAACCGAGCTTTCAGCGAAAAAGAAAACGAAGCGCTTACATCGTCTTTCCAGCAGATCACACTCACACACGCGCACCCACGTGCACCCACCTAGCTGAACAAGGAAAAGCGAATTAGCAGCTCACGCAACGGTAATGGCAATCACCTGACTCCCATTCTAAATGATTGGCTCTAATGACTGCGGACTGCGCCTGCTCCAATCATGCTAACGGCCATCGAATTCGGTGCTCATTAGGGCCTAACTCCATTCACCATCCACCATCCACCATCCACCATCCACCTTAATAATCCATGCCAACTAACAGACTATGACTTAAGCTGCAATCAATATTAATCTTGGCTACTGTACTCATTTTCCATGATCCACCCTGAAATCTACATTTCAAATGTGTACTAAAAAAAGATTCAAGACTACAGTACTAAATGTATAGCAAATGTATTATGTCTATGATATTAGAGGTCTGTTATATTCTGATTTTCCCAATATTCATAAGCAGGCACGGCCCTAGGGACTTTGCCGCCCTGGGCGAGATCGGCAACCGCCCCCCCCCCAAAGTATCCCGTCTTTAGTTGTTAATCCCGTCCTTCCTTGAGCGATCGCCTAACGCCCGGTTACACATTGGGCGGTTTCTGCCGCGGCGGTAATTTCGCCGTCGCCGCCATTCGAGCAGTAGTCTATGGACTTGAATGGAAGCTTACACACTGAGCGGCAGAAACGCCGCTCGGCTATATTGCCGTTGGCGGCAGCTGTGCAGCCGTCCACTGCCACTGCGGCTGGCGGTGTTTTTGCCGCTCTTGTCTACGCAGTGGCGTACGTGACCAAATAGGCGTTAACACATTTGGCGGTTGTCTACCGTCGCCGCTGATCAGTCGTCTTTCCCAGTTGCTCCAAGTCAGAGGTCTTTGAAAATCAGCCTTTTAATTTGTGTCTTGTTGTGAAGTTTGTGAGTTGTTTATAAGATTTATTTATTGTTTTAAGTGTTTGTGGTTGATGAGTTTGAGAAAATGAGTAAGTTAATAGACAATGAGTTGTTAATATCATTTGTAGAACAGAGGCCAGTTTTGTGTGACAAAACCCTCGACATATTTAAGGATCGAGATGCAACAAGGAATGCGTGGAAGGAAGTGTGTATGAAGATTAGGGGGGATTTTGAAACTCTGGGTAATATGTTGTATATCGCTGTCGATGTAATAAAAACGTTCATTCCAATGAATCCATACAAGGCGATTTCTCTGCTGTCTTCTTTTCCTTCGACGGTACAACAAAAGTGGTAAAAGTTGTTGCCTTTTCATTTGTGCAAAATACAATTAACTGAACACTCATGAAACATAGAAGTCACAACACATTGGCGATGAAGAACTACAAGAATTATTTTGGCTACTGATCATACGTGGCGGTAATTTTGCCGCTCGATGTTTGACGGTATTTTTGCCGCTGAATGTGTAAGCTCGAATTTTTTTCGAGGCGGCGACGGCAGTTTCGCCGCCGCGGCAGAAACCCCCCAGTGTGTAACCAGCGTTACTATTATGTCTCTGCTGTGATGCGATCGCTCCATTCACACCTCTCTCTCAAACTTTTTTCCAGAGTCTCAGTAAACTCTAAAAAAATATGTTTAATAATATTTATTGGCATTTAAACAAATATTTGACAGATTTAAATAGTATATTGGGGAACAGTAAAGTCCAGTCAATATAGACATATAAAAGGGGGTGTGCTTGCAATTTATATCGTAGTTCTGATTTTTTAATATTTTATTTGGATACATGAGAGAGGCTCAGAACCAAATTCTTCACGCAAAATTCACTTGTGCTATATACAGAATGGCCCAAAAACCTCGTATATTAGGTTCATTCTCCAGTTTTCAGCTATTTCCGGCAAAATCAGTGATCGGACAGAAAAATTTGTTCCCACTTTTTTTTAGATTATAAAATTCTAAATGAAATGAGATCATTCGGAACTCTCTATCTCCAATGAGTACTGAGTTATGATTTTTCAAATATGAGTGATATTTTAAGAAAAAAAATCAATTTTGATCATATTTAGTAGTATTTGATCAACAATATATCCCGATTACAATCTAGATGTAAAATTCAAAATCCCTCTGGGCGTAATTTTCTACAATCTGAGACTAGGTAGAGCGCTCTATCTCATATAGATTTTCAGGTACACCTGACAACAATGCTCATTGTATTGTAAAAAACACCTCATTTTTAGCTTCAACCATCATATTCAACATCTATATTGTCCTCACAGTGATATTTCGCACAATGATATAAGTTCATGAGATTATGTTCTATGAGAATCGCCCGTTAGATGCACTTTATTTCAGTATTTCCTAGTGGAGAGGCGCGCTTCAGGACACGATCAAGGATCACTTAAGGATAAAGCTATCAAAATGAAAAGTTTTCTTAGGAAAACATTTTTTTTCAATCATTACTTTTTGAGACATGAGCGCCTAAAGTTTAAATTTTTGGGACAGAACATTTCAAATTCAGTACAAGATAAATCCATAAAATTCAAAGGATAAATTATTCATGGTATTCTTGATTCAATAAAACAACATTTTTCTGAAAATATCAATTTTTGAGAAAGTTATTCAATTTACTAAAAATGACCAAAAATCGCTTTTAGTTGAGTTTTCTTTTGTAAATTGAATAACTTTCTCAAAAATTGATATTTTTAGAAAATGTTTGAAAATTTTCTTGTTTTACTCAATCAACAATACTATGAAGAATTTATCTCGTGCCGAATTTGGAATGTTCTGTCCCAAAAATTTAAAATGTAGGCGCTCATATCTCAAAAAGTAATGATCGGAAAAAATGTTTTCCTAAGAAAACTTTTTCATTTTGATATATACCGGTACAAATCGAAAAACTTTGAAAAATATCACCAGTACAAGAATAGTTATTTGTGCAACTAGTGCGCAAAGTGACAGTTTGCTGCACCGAAAGAAACGTTTATGCCCGAGCCGTAGGCGAGGGCGGAATGGCTTCTTGAGTGCAGCAGAGGAACTTTGCGCACGTATTTCACATTTAATTTTTCCTACAGTTACCATTGAATATGAGAAGTGGTTGATTGAATGATTATGGGTAAAATGATGGCTGAAATCCATCAAATGTTTGTGTGTGTGTGTGTGTGTGATGCTGTTATTAATAGCAACTTTAATTCATTTAAAAATTAATAATCCAATTGAAGTTGAAAATTCTCAGCCAAAGTTCTCATTTTTATTCATTCAAGAATCAGAAAAAATACAGATGGAACAAAAACTTCACATTCAAAATACACGCCAACAGCTTGTTGGCTGAACCAAGATGCAAGATGGCTGAACACAACAAGATGGCTGAACCGACAAGCGCGCGACCTAGCGGGAAGAATCGTACCTAAGTTTGTTTCATCCAGCTAAAAATTACTGAAACACGATTCAGAAATTTAGACTTTTGCTCAAATTAACGAGAAAAATGCTCAAAGTAAACTGAAAAATATTAATAAAAATAACATAGACAACAGAGAATATTTATTGTAGTATTGTTATGTTTTTTATTATTTTTATTTATATGAATATCGAACGGTAATCATTTAACCTCAAAATTCGAATTTTATAATGTATATTTGCTACTTTTCTCATTTCTTGGAGTTGAAATAATAATTATCAATAGAAAAGAACTATTATTTATTATTTAATGATGAGAATTCGTAAATGATGATTATTTAATTATGATTCAGATGAACATTATTCTTGTTTTGGATTTCTAGATTGGGATTTTATCATAAATGTAGGGTAGCCATTGAAATGATTCTTATCTAAATCTAACCACAATCATTTTTACCAACTTAATGTTTGTTTTCGTGCACTAATCCTCCATATAACCCACCAACTATTTTGTGTTGCCATGTTGCAAATCTGGAGTGCAGAAAACATTTTTCCCGCACTAGAGCAGAAAAGTGAATCTTTGCGTTCTGTAATCAGTGCAGGAATCGTCACTTTTCAAGGTAACTGTAGGAAAAGTTTATTTTTAGCCTTTGCACAGCCTTAAGACGTAAACTGCAACATAGTATTAGGCCTACTTAACTTGCTAAGTAATTAGAACTACAATTTCTACAAGTTTGTTTAACACACCTGTTTAATTAAGTAGAACTCGTCTGACCTTTGCATGGGGAAATTTCTTCACCAATTCTTCAAGATCTGAGGACTGAACTATTCCACTCAGACGTTCCTGGGACATTGTTGATCTTAGAAAAGTCTTTATTAGCTCAAGGTTGAAAAGCTTCTTATATAATTTTACCATTCACATTTGATATTATGAATTTATTTGTATTTTAAAAATCTCCGTTCCTTTAAATTTGCCGCCCCCAAAATCTGCCGCCCTAAGCGGCCGCCCGGTCCGCCCACCCCTGGGGCCGGGCCTGGTCATAAGAAAAATATAAAATAAATAACATTATACAAAATGGTAAATGCGATTTGATGAAAAAATGTTCAAGAATAGTATTGATTCAATTGGTTGTTTATTTATAAATACCGTCATGTACAATTATGAGGCAAATATTCATATAGCCTGAGACCAGATTGGGTAGTGAAACAGTTATGTCACAGAGCTCAGTGCTGTAACAGTCGAGTAATTAACCACACAAGACCTTCACGGAACAGTGCCAATAATCGGGTACAGCCCAGCAGCTGGGACTCATGGGAAACAATTGTAATCATTCAATATTTCGAAAGTTTCCAATCCTCATTAATGAAAAAATTGTTTCAGTTGAGAAGGAAGTTATTCTAAAGTTTTTGTGTTTCAAAGTTATCTCCAGAAATCTCCAATCTATTAATTATTTCAAGTTTTACACATTAACAAATGGTAAGCCTTCAAAAACCATGAATTTTTCATCAAATTGAGTTTTGTGATTGTTGATGCTTCTACCTCATTCACACTTGCTGCCTTATGTTTATTAAACAGTCAAATTACATGTAACTATTCATCAGAGGAGTGTAATGCACATTGATGGAGGACAGGGGACACTCTAGTGATGAGCAGGGAAATTAGCACTAATAGTGCATACAGACGGTCAATATGTGTTGCAAGTGCTGCGGTGGGTTTGCTGAATTGGACTGGTCACATTGGACACGGAGAGCACTGAGCAGCGACTCAGTCCATCTCCATCTGATCAATTAACACGTGAATTATTGGTTGCATTGCGAGTTGCCAGTGGGACGAGAGTCATACCATGCATTCGCCGTCACTGCAGTCTAGATTTATGACGCACAACCACCACTAACTCTGTCTCCTTCACTCTTGATAGAACTCTCTCTCACACACACTCTCTCTCCCTCATATAACCCTTTCCTCCTCCAAATACAGCGATCTTTCATCATAACTTCCCCTTATCGACACTCATCGTATGACAGTCAACATATTCTTTTTCTGTCATGTAAATTTCCAGTGCCAATTATTGTGATGCGTCCTGCGATTGGAACTGCACCAGCAGTTCGGTTTGATCTACAACTCTTATATTCGAAACAACGTCTATTTGATCCATTGCAACTGGTAGGGGGAGGGTTGTTTTTTGTTAGTGCGAGCTACAAGGGACGTGTCACGCACGAGTTATTAGAGAATGTATGTCAAGTATTTTATGCATTTATGTTTCTGAGAAGTGTATTTGATGTGAGAATATATTTAACGTTTCGATTCTTGATACTTGAAAGGGAAGCATTCGTAAATGCGATATCTCAATAGTGGGAGTATTTCAACTTTACGTTATTATATTGTGTTTGTGATGTAAAATTTTCAAAACTTTTCAAATAATATTAACTATTGTCATTTACAGGCTAAAAACTAACCTCCTTAGCCTCTCCTTTTATTTTATTTTTTTATTTTCTCAACCTAATTGAACAGAACCTTTCAGGTTATATTCATACACTAGACATATTAGAAGCTCGCAGTATAAACCGTTAGTGTTATAGGATACGCAGTATAACCTAGTGTTAGGATAACCCTTTAGAATGGAAATTATCAATTCTCACCAAATTTAGTCTCAATCCAGATATTTGAGTAGTGTATTACTTGAAAACTCTCAACCTTGATGTCCACTGTAATTGTATCTGAATATGAATATACTTTTATTTATGACAAAACGATTTTCTGAATTTGATAAGCAATTACCAAACGAATACAGAATACAAAGAAGTCTACTTACTAATAGTGAAACTTAAATGCTGAAAATAAAATAATCTACTTTTTCACGTCCAAGGGATCAACTGCAGAAGGAAAATCTTCGCCAGCTGATGAGAGTAATCGAAAGGATTAATAGCATTTTCTACTTACCTCCAGGTTCAAGTCAGTAGATGCAACATCTTGTGACCGATAATGAGCTGGAAATAACGCTTCCCAACTGTGACTGATGTCAACTACATCTCTCCTGGTTTCCAGAAGAAGCTGTCATTCAGCTCCCAGACTTTCCCAGCGTGACTCTCAGGTGTACTGCTCCTAAAATAAGAAATTATGATCGAATAATTGGGAAGCCAATTTGCATTGGAAATCTGTCACTATTATTTTATTCACTTCTGGAATAAATTTTTTCTCGATGCATTCCTTCCTCAGATAACGAACTTAACCTGAGTTCAGTCAATTTCCACTTTTATTGTCAAAGTTTTGGTAAACCAGCTTTGCGGTAAACATGTTGTGCTCAAGTTGGTTGTCTGGTAGAGAATAAGGGGAGCACTTTCCTGTATCCTTTCACATGTTGACGTATGTACCTTTTTCTGAAGAACCATAAAAGATATCATAGTTCTGATTACACTTTCAGGAAGAGCATCATTTTCTGTGTGTAAGTGGAAATGATAAAAACAATCCTGTCATTGATTTTCAGTTTGTGAAAAATCTCAAACAAAACATTATGGAAAGCTGAAAAATATATATTATAAATAGAAATAAAAAATATGTTTCAAGATAATTTATGATTTTTAGAATTTCCAATTATACAGATTGCACCTCATTATGCAAAGCAAAATAACAGGTAGGAGGTCAGTGGGGCGAAGAAGGATATCTTGGTTGCGCAATTTAAGGGATTGGTTCAAGTGCACCTCAAATGAACTTTTCAAGTCAGCTGTAAGCAGGGTGAAAATTGCCATCATGATAGCCAACCTCCGCCATGGAGACGGCACATGAAGAAGAAGAAGAATTGTACAGAATAACATCTGGAACATAGCAAAAAAGAATTAAACAGATATATTGAATAGTTTCTGAGAAAAAGGCACCTGAAGTTGAATGAATATGATTTTGAGAAAATCGCGAAAAACAAAAAGTTAGTAATCACACACTTTTAGTACTTCCCTGGCAACGTTAGTAGACAAAAGGTTGATCACTCACAGGTGTATGATTCAAAGTGGTGGGGGGAACGCCAGCGTGACGTCACGTGTAGTAAAAATGTTCTAGAGTAACCACATTGAGCATACAGTTTATTCACTGTATCTTCAAATAAATATCGTCGTTTAATCTCCTCAAGATTGACCAAGAACTTTAAAATTATCCATACTTATAGCGAATGAATCACCGATTCTAATGATGTTGTTAAATATTTCAAGTTCATTTAACTTTTATGAATAAAATGAAGTTGAAAGTTTTTCATGAATCTAAAAACGTGACACGAAAAAGTTAATAAGCTGGAAAAGCGTTAGTAGACAATGTTATACTATTATAATTTCAGATTAACCCTTAAAAAATCTTGATAAACCAATGCATCGCAATAAACCGATAAACCGATCCCAATAAATCCGATGAATTCCATTCATTGTAAATGCACTGAACACATGCTGGTATCGAGCACATGTTCTACGAGAATCAAAAAATCTCATCCCCGAAATTCACAAGCTGATGTATAGCCAAACTACAAAATATAAACACGACCTAGAAGATGAAGAAACCTTAAGGGTTTGAAAGGGAAGGTTAGAAGGTGGGGTTTTTGCTTTTATATGGCAAAATGCTTGTATTATTCAAATGTTTTAATAATTATTGTAAAGCAGAAACAGAAAGCTTGCATATCAGAAAATGTTTGTGTTATTTAATTTGACTATACAACACCATATGATTTTCAAGAATGCGATATTCTGCCTACTCTGTACTACAGCCTACGTCACGGCTGCAGTTCCCCCACTCCAATTGCATTTCAACGAAAATACTATAGATGAGTGACCAACCTTCTGTCTACTAACTTTGCTTCCCTGGAGCCTAAGACGGGGGTGTTTTCTTCTTTCTCTTCAAATTTGACTTCCAGTCTCCTCTTCAACACATGATTGTCTTTGTTATCTGATCTCTATTTTTAGTTCTTTTAGAACTTTTGTCCCTGATTGATATGCCTTTTGTCCAACATCTTCATCACTCTTATACAATTTATCCTAGCCCTAACACCAATTTTCCAAAATATCATGCACTTTCCTATGAGTCCATCATTGGAGTTTGTTACCACCTCATATACACCAAATCTTAGAGTATTCAACCGAAAAAATGTTTGCTTGGAAATATAATTCCAAATCACATTATTTAGAGGCTCATTCACATTTTGCATTCTACCCTGAACACAGATTAAAAATTCCAATATGAATAAATTAACTGTCGGATTCAGGTTATGCAATGTAGAAGTCATAAAAATGAAAATCAATGATGAGATATTCAAAGAAAATAGAAATATATGACATGTATTCACCGTAAAATCTGGAATGAATAATCCGTAGAAATAACGGCGTGTTCATGAAAAAAATAATTGAAACATTTCTAGCCATCTAATCGACATGAAACCTATGCCATTTTTAAGAGGAAGATTCAAACTAGTAGATAGAGCAATAAAATGAAATTTGATAGTTTTTTCAAATCTTTGTAAGTGCTCCCCTCAATGTCTCGTAAAAATGGTGATCTCATTAGCTTTTCAATATTCAGAATTGAGAAGAACAGAGATCAGAGATTGAGAAGAACGTCTCTTTGAATAAGATTTCCCATTATTCATCCAATAATCTGCACATGTTTATGGTCATTTAATGTTTTTTATGCTCTCGAATGAATCAGCATTATTCTGTAGTTTTGGAGGAATGTACAGAGATATGCAGTTCACTGAATAAAATTACTGATATTCTCCAATAGTTTTTGAAGAAAGCGGAAGGAGTGTGAGTACCGTTTCCAGTGTATTAGAGAAGTATTGATTCAATATTAAAGAATTAGATTGTTCGTAAACACTTTAGTGAGCTGGATGATCCAGTAGAGTATGATTCTGCAAATTGACAAGCCTGCACTTGGAGAACAACGCCAGACGAGTAGGTTAATCAAGAACACTTGCTTAATGATTGAAGGATGCAAATAAAAACTTTTTGCGTGCTAAATGTGCATAGCGTATAGGACGATGAAAATCCTACTGAGTTTGTTAAAATTTTGAAATATTAATTCGAACGGTGGAAGAAGTCAGTAGTATTTTATAGCGTTCTCTCCACATGGCAATTTTTATCGCATGAACTTTTCACCTGTACTCTCGTTTGAGCGAATTGCATCACAGTGGTGAGGCATTAACGCCAACTACGTATCCATGAAGCTTTAGAGCAGAATATTGAGCTGAAATAAAAAACTGAATTGAAAAAGTTAAAGGTCGCTAACTCTGCTCGAATGTTCCTGGAATGAACTACTACCTCGTTTGATTTCCATATGTTACACAATCCAAGAGAGAAAAAAGTGACTCTATAGCTATGAATCCACCGTGAATGCACCATGGCCGGATGTGTTGATAAGCCAAGGCAAGAGGAAGTTCACAGAATTCATTATTCAGTCACACACGACTTTGAATTTTCTGACTGAAAAGCAAAATATTAAATTTAGTAGAACGTGATGATTGCGCCTCTCAACAGATTCCCTACAAGCTCATCGATCACACCACATATCGAGCAAACCAACATCCTATCAAAACTCTTCTCAAAACTTAGAAAATAGAATCAAACATGAGCCTCATTCATCTTCCACCAAATGATTGCCATGCCTTTCATCGATTCGGTTATAATGAAGGCTATCCTCATGACGTTCTTATTATCATTCTAGATAATTTATCTATAATCTAAGACAATAATTAATTATATGATTCATTATTAATGATATTTATTATAATTTATTTATAATCTTTGACACTTTAGAAGATTGGGATACACACTATGATTAATAATACAAGAGTACATGACTCGTTTATTCCATGAAATAAACAAGAATGATACAATTTGAAAATTTACTTTGAAACTGGAAATATTGTTGTGAAAGGAAAACCAATCTCTTTACTCCCATTATCACATTTTTTAATAAACTGATAGATTATGAATACCAATGCAATAATGAAATTCTCAACTCCCTTCCACTAATGAACACTACAACTGACCATAGGTACTTGAAAATTGATATTTCATATTTCAAGGTTATTTAACACATATGGGAAAAATACTTGACTGTTGTGCACCCTATAATATTAGTGATAAATTCATTCTCAGAAAGTTTAAGAGCTATTCTTAGGGGTAATATGGGAGTAGAATTGTTATTATGGATGGAAGAACTACAGAAAGTGAGTTGAAAAACATTTGACTAAATTGAATAGCAAAACGACGTGCTGATGGTGTTGACTGAGCAACGGATGCGCCAGCAAGTAAATATATCATTAAAATTCGAAGGATGTAGGCTGCGAAACACTTGGCAAGCTCGCTTTCATTATCGAACAGAAACTGTTGGTGTATCACTTGCATGTTGCTGAAACCGTAAGATATTCTCCCTGCGGCTTTCCATTGTTCACATTCAATTGTGAACCCATTACAACTTTCGCAGTAATGGAGATGCCGGCGAATTTTCATTCCATCGCGCTCTCCCGTCTTGCCTCTCTCTCTCGCCTCAGCCGCCTATTTGCATAATGTCTCTGCCAAGAAAGTTATAGAATAAAACTCCAGTGACAATCTCACCGAGGTTATTTAGATGTAAAATAGCTTCGAAAACAAATTTCGCGATCTCATTTCTAGATCGTGGCAGTCATCGGCGGTGGTGGGTGGTGAAGAGGTGAAGGTGCAACCTGTAAAGTGGCACGCTTCTTTCATCGCAATGCCAGAGTAGGGGAAACAAGCATCTCAGCCAACAAGCAACAACCCTTTTTGTATCAATGTCATGACGTAATCCGTTTTACTTGCTCACCGGTGACGGCACACCAGATAGAAAAACATTCTCAAATACCAATATATATACCAGGCTTTTAGGCTTCCAATAGGCCTGAATTGCATGCCACTTTATGCATCACAATACTTCTTTTCTGCTTCTGACTCCCCCTCGCCAACCTCCTTCTTCTATTTATCTATCATATTCTGCGTTTTCAATTACTTTTCTCATGGTTTTTCAATAAATATGTCATATTTATTAGCCTCACGAGTAACCACATCCTTCTTGTTTACCCGTCTCCCCTTCAATACAAGGAGAGGAATTAATGTTCTCGATCTTCAGATTCATGAGCTCTGAAGATATTCAATTTCCGAACAGTCATGAGGCAAATAATATTACAATTATTATATTCTGTTGAAATCGAAGAATAATGCCATGTACAACTAATTCTTTGATTCCAACACTAAGTTCTGGGCAATAGCTGGAATATTCCACTATTACTGGTTTTTTAGACTTCCAAAGATCATATTGAGACTAACTGGAGAGTATGAATACCCGATAATCGATGTATTACTTGAATAAACTACAATAGTTGAATAAAGAGCACTTTCAACTCCTGATTAACTGCTGCCGTTGAAGTCATGGGTTTGAATCCCACCATTAGACTTATATTTTTATTGTCTATTCATACCAGCATTTCATCCCATCCACTCATAAGTGGAAACTTATGAGTTCGCAAAAACGATATCCATAAGAATTTCCGGGCCGATCTATTATATAGGCTTCTCTATTATAATCCTATGAAATAGGATTTAATATGTTGAAAAATGTTAAGAATAAACGTTTTTAAAAAAGGGTACTTGGATTTTCAATTTTCAAATGAATAAGAGTAGCCCTCGCCAAAAAGTTGAGAATGGAAGTTCAGTCTTGAATGTAGGTACTCTAAAACCCAGATTTGGGGACAGGAAGAGACAACCAATACGATCGAAGTTGTTGAAAATAATTTGTTATGTTCATGAGTAACACATTACTGTGAATGGATGAAAATCAGAGTTAACCAGTAGATTTAGATCTCATAGCAGTCCAGCAGGAGGTAAAAATGAGATATTGATGATAAATTTACGGGTTGATGATGTCACTTGGTGTGGTCTCCAAGTAGAGCATGTGGAGTGTTGGGGCAGTGGCCGGGTGCGAGGCGTGGGAAGAGAGAATTGCAGGGAGTAAATTTTCATGAAACATTGCTGTTTGAATCGGTGACAGGGACAGCGGTATTTGTCACCATCAGCTGGGACGTGGATGCAGTGAAGCAGCGAGAGAGTGTGGAGCACTCGTGGAGAGAGTGTGGGTCGAGAGGCTCGCTCGTCCTCGTTGCTCTCACTCGCCAGCTCAGCTGACTGCAGAGCTGCCAGTGCTCACTGCTTCACAATCATTCTGCTACGACGTGGCGAATAATTTGTGACTGATGAGGGTGCACACATCTAGTATACGGCATCCATAATACATCAACCACGCGCCTTCAGACCCCAGTTGTTGTGATCACAATAGAGACAGTCTAGTTGATATGCTCTTGAGACCATGCCTGTTTTGCGTGAAATAAATGTATATATTATCATAATTATTAAAACAAAAGTTATATTTTATTTCAATTCTATCTTCAACTGTGAGATGAAAAGTGCAATGTTTGTCTTCTTTTATCTTTCACAATAATTATTTAAAGAATATGTGATATCTTCACAAATAAAGAATAACAATGATAATAGCAGAAAACGTGAACGTTACATCACTGATCCTGATTCAGAAAAGTGTGTTCAATTTAATTCCAAGGAGACAATGATTGAGTATTAAAATTATAAAAGCATTTCGGTTGAAAAAATACAGACAAGATTGGAGATTAGATGCCAATAAAACATTACTGTTTTGGGAATACAGAAAATCTGCTTGTATCACTAAATTCATCACTCGTAAAAACGTTTAATCTACGTTTCCATTCCTACGAAAATATAGCAATGAGTTTCATCAGGGACTCGATTTTTGTAGTCAAAAGCTTTATTAGCATGCTCGCCAAACAAAAAACCGAAAAGTTTAAAGCGACAAAACTCGTACAAATCCGGGCATGAACAGTGAAAGCCGAGCTATTATTCAATTCTCAATCGGTCGGTGCCTAATGAAAGATGAAAAAACATTGACGATGCCGATCCGATGTGAAATTTCTTTTAGGTTCGCTCTTGCGGAATCAAACTGTTGAGAGCGTCCGATGAAATATTTATTTTTATGCATTTTAACATTCATTTCTACAAGGATGGAAATATTTGCTCGTTTACTGGTGACGTCACTATTACACCAAAGCGGTTGCATTTCACGGACAATGAATGGATAGAAAGCGATGCTTTTAGCCTTTTATTGTTCTCGACGTTTCCGACGTTCTTTCTGTCATTCTCTTTCTATTTCTCTCTCACTCCGTGGCGTTCTCTTTGCGCCCTTTCCATTTCCCTTGTTATCTTTCGTTCTTCCGCTTCGTTCCCGGCTGATGTATAAACCTTGAATAAGGTGATTACTTTTTCACCCAGCGTCAGGAGCTCACTGCACTGGCCACTGTGCGCTTCCACCCTCCACCCTCCACCCACAACCCTACACCATCCACTCCCGCACTGCTCACTTCTCGACATGTTTTATTTAAAATCTAAATGGTCAGGAGGCTTTGGCCGGAGCGTTTAAATAATGGATGCTGGCAATAAATTCTTCCTAACTGTTCGCCACTCACCAATGCTGCTGAAAAAAACCAAAAACGAAACAACCAACACTAGCAAAACGCAAAGATATCCGATCATCAAGCGAATAAACAACTACAAATAAGCTGAACTTAGGATAGCTGTGAACTCCTCTGCGACTATGTTATCGTGCTCCGCTGCAATCATCGTGATTGATTGCCCCACCGATAAAGTTGCTAAACATAGACCAAATTGCAGCAATTTTGTTAGTGAGAGTTTATCATATATCAAAAAAATATTATCCTCATGAATTTCAATCAAGATGAATAATTATACCCAAGCACTGACAGTAGACTAGTATTTAGAAAATTACAAAACGAATTGAATTTTGTAACGTTTCTATTGATATTTATATATCTAAGAATCTACATGTTATTCCAAATCCACAATGAAAATAATACTTTGAATATTGGAGAAGGAGACTTTTCTTTTCAAAATAATGTAGAGATATTATTAGTCTCCAATCTGAGTCTCTCTTGAATGAGAGAAATTAATTCATCCGCTTGGTTTTGGTGAGGTAATCAATTAAAGTGAAATTAAATGATGAAACCATCCCATTCCCTATGCTCTTATGATTAAAAGCAACTCGATAACCGGAATAAAATTTTCTAGATAAACTGATTAACCTGAATTCGAATAACACAACAATGATAGACGACATTGTTCAAATACCCCCTCTCAATAGTAATTCATTATGCTTTCTTACCGCGTTCTATTGAAATGATTAAGTTATCTCAAGATCTTATTCAATTGCATAAATATAATTTGTGACTTTTTCTCATGGGGTAGTGATCGTTGATGAATGAATGAATTGAATTTATGTTGAGGTATATATTGATCACTTATGAGGAATGAGAGAAGCGTTCAAGGTGAAATTTATTGGTATTAGTATTCAAAAATCCTAGTAATTTGACCAGGGATGCTCCTCCCCCCCCCAAGTTTACAAACCACCAAGTTGGATGCATTCACCATAGATTTAGCTCCTACCATACCCTTACAAAAAATGTCGTCAGTCGTCATTTTAACTTTTAAAACGTTTTTGAAAGTCCTGCCCTAAGTAGGACTTTTGGCAACTTATGAGAAACCCATATCATTATTATCTCCTGTAGTGCATATTATTACTTGGGAGATTGATGAGAAATCGGGGTCGGCAGAAGAAAAATTTAATGACTGAAAAATTTGAGAGCCTGGTCTTCCATTAATTCCGTGGAATTGTTCCGTGCAGTTGTGGATAGACAGAAACTAGCCACGATGGTAGCCAATATCTGGAAGCGGACAGGCATATGGAAAGAAGAAGAAGAACAATAAGAAGTCATTTTAAACGCTGCTGACACTTTCTTAAGCCTCCCAAGATTTGATTTTGAGGTCCCCCTCCCCACCATAGGAATTCCTCTCAAGGACACAATCAGCATCCAAACCCTTCCTGTGGACACCCCTGATTTGACAATGTATCAATTACTTCATCAAACAATGCTTGCTTAGGCCTATTTTGAACAGGCCTATACTAATCTCATGATCCAAATAAAAATCAGTTAACACATAGGTCCCTTAGCTGACAAAACATTTTGGGTCTCCAAGGCTCATGCAATTTCAAACTTAGTCAGATCTCTGAAATTTACTTACATCGAAAAATTCTGTAGAATTGAAAGGGTTCTAAAAGTACTTTTTTCTATCAAATAGCAGACAGTAGGATTATTTCAATCAGGCTATAAAAATCATCTTTCTTATAGATTGCTACGCGTATACCATCCCATATTTTTTATATCAATCTGGGTAATATTCCATTTTTTGCAATACTAAAAATAATTGAAGCCTGAAAAAAATTTTTTTATCTATTTTTGTTCCTATAAACTCATGCATCATTTTAGTTCCGTTCAGAATTACTCCACTTATCTGCATTTCAAGACCTTCTCATTAAATTTGAAAAGTATGTGTGTTAGATAGAGGGAGAGGCGCACATTGCAGAGCAGGATAAATGACTGCGCCTGAGATGAGAGCGTGCGTCGTTGAATGGGATTTTATTTGCATCAACTCGTAGAATTAGGCGCCATCATAAGAGCATGAGCAAGTGCTATTTTATCCGAAGATGAATCGTTCAAAATTTGTATTCAAAACGCTCGGCTAGAGAGTAACAACACGTCCTTTGCTTACAGTATAGTCGTTGGCACTTCCCCTTACCCCTTCCATCGCTGCTAAGCCCTTGTCAAAGTAAGCGCGACACTTTTAGTGCCACCTTGGAAGATTGAAGTCGAATGTTCTCTCTCGCATTTCACTTTGTTGCGTTGTTTGTTCTCGGCTGTTTTGCCCCCTCCAACCTATACGAGGTAACAGCCGATTTGCATTGCTAAATTTATTATCTCCTATGTTTCTCACAGATGCTTGCTGAGAATATGGGACTCTTCACGAATACCGACAAACTTGGGGGCAGAATTCAACCTCATTTTACAAGACTTCATTGAGGGCTCTGCGTATAATTCATCGATTTTTCAGTCTACTTTCCTTTCTCTGATGAAGTGAAATTTTCTAAATTACAATGTGTTGTGCTTGAGTTCGTTGATGAATAAAGATTTCTGAAGTTATTCCTCTACGAAAACATTTTCTATGATACAGATATATTCATAGTGATATCTAATGAAATGGGAATGTTCAATTACACAACTTTATCAGATAAGACCACAATTTTCCGTGGAAATCCACCAACAATAGAGTTGTAAGGAAACCAATTTTCAAATTGAATTCTACGAAGTAGAAACTTTTCGGATCCTTTGAAATGGATAACAAAAACACAATTATCAGAGCCGGGTTTCATTGAGCTACACAATCATTGCATTAACAGAGAAAAATACCTTGCCTTGTACAATCCTATATAAAAGACTCGCGTGCATAAAAACGTGCCTGGGAGGCACTTCTGCTAAAGAAGGGAAAGCACCACAAAAACTTTAACAAACAAAAGAGTGGCGAATCTATTCATGAGTCACTTCATAATAAACTGTAAAGAAGGGGGTTGTTCAATCAAAACAAAAAAGAAAGAGAGCTAAGCAACACAGTTGCAGTGGAACAGAGATCGTTGATGAGTTTAAGATAATCAATTTGTCACAAAAAATCTGTATAAGAAATCATCTCCTCCACAAAGTTGGATTTAGTTGGCAGGATATGATGAGTTTTTAATATGCAAATAGCTTCCGATAAGCAATGAAGTGAGATACAAGAAACTTGATTCTACGATACATTCTACTAAGCTTGATACTTTTCTGAACAATGCGATTGGAGAACTAATAAACCTCAGTCATATCTATTGAAGTCTCGTGTACACAATATTCAAATTTGACTGTAGATTTGTTTTTGTGAGCTTAATTTACCGTGACATTCCCCTAGCAGAAAAAGGATAGCTTTAAAATATGTTCATACCTTAATCACTGAATTCATCAAATTTACTCGCCAGCAGATTTACCATTATTAATTTTCCAATACTAATGCTGAAACGTTTATTGACAAAGACACTTATACGTGTTTGTTAAAATTGGCATGGATAAGATTCATCTCAACCTGTCTATGCAATTGGCCTGCAACAAACTAATATGCAATTGTGTGATGGCCATCTAATTAAAACTAAATTCAATGGAAGACCTGGTGCATCTATTCCAATCCCATGTTCAATTGTTGTGTGGGGGAAATGAACTCATTCCAGATGGTATAGTAGTTATTCGCTGTTTTCTCTCCAGTTGATACATTGAATAGAATAATACTTGTACAATGGATAGAAATCGATTGAGATGGGAGTAGACGGAGACCTGGAAAGCTGGAATAGGATGAATGTGATTTGTGATCTCCTGGTTGTTGTGGCACAATGAAGAGGAATAAGAAAGAGAGATGCAATGCTACATCCATATTCGGTCAGTTGAGGAGATAAGATTTCCGAGATAAGATGGAAGAATAACAATTCAACCTTCACCAAGACATTAATGGTCCACTTGGCTGTGGAAGGTAGGAGACTATAGACACAACTATTACACACACACACACACACACATTTAGAGAGAGTATCCAGGACGAGGAGTGGAGGAGCCAATTTGAAAATGCACCATGGAGCTGTAAAGAAAAGAGCTGGATTCCCTCGATTGCAATTTCAACAAAGCAAACCTGCTTTCTTCCTGTTGTAATATTCGGAACGCCGGCTAGTTAATGAGCATTGTGAGGTGCTAAAGTAGAAAATTTAGACGGCCATGTTGGGTGAGTGTCAGAACAATGCTCACAGTAATTACCATTAAAACATAATGCGAAATATGGATGATAATAAACTATTATACCGGTAACGAGACTTTTCTGAGAATTTATAGAGGTTTAAGTGTATTATTGATGAAGTCTAGTACCAAACAAGACGCAATGCTAAAATTGTTCCACACTAGCCTTTCATGGCTATGAGTTGAGACTGGCAAAAATTTTGTGAGCTGCTCCATACACTTTTGGAAATTACAACCGCTCGTTTCACAAATGTTGTAGTAGTAGGAGATTTCAATACCGATTTTGCCAGGCAGGATAAAATGACAGAGGACATTAGAGATATTATTAATATGAATAATTTAGAAATTAAGGTCCACGAATATACAAGAGTAACTCGAACTTCACAGACAATTATTGATAATATCCTCACAAATATAGAAGGTTGTAATGTCAGGTTAGGTAGCTCAGATCTGTCAGATCATAACTATCAAATTTTAGATGTTAAGCTGCAGGGCCAGAATCCCAGCAGAAAAAAAACTTTTGTGAAAGAAATTCAGCAATATGAGCTAGGAAATATAAATTGTTTGAAGCAGGAACTGCTTCAAGAAAATTGGAGTAGTGTTTATAACAGTTGTAACCTAAATTACAAATATAAGCAATTCATTGATACTCTAAGATTTCACATTAGTGTATGCTATCCAATAAAAAAAGTCAAAGTAAAAAGTAAATTAAACAAAGTAGATGAATGGATAACTGAAGATATTCTTACTCAAAGAAATATTGTTATGGAAGCTTATGAGGAATTTAAATTAGTGAGGGATGTTCCGAGTGAAGTCAAATACAAATGGCTAAAGAAAAACTATGCAAAAGAAGTGAGGAAAGCTAAGTGTAAGAAAACAGCTGAAATATTAACAACTAGTACCAATTTTAACTCTGCTGTTTGGGAGGTAATTAATAGAAATAGGAGAGCAGCTCAAAAAGATACAGTTACTAATGTCCCTAGGATAATCGATGAACATGGAATTTATATGGATGATAGTATAGACATTTGTAACTTTTTCAATAAGTATTATCAACAGGTTGCATATAATCTCCAAAAGTCACTGAACACTAATACTTATAATACAACTACATTAAATGCTGAGCCAATTGAAAAGGTATTTAAATTTCATCCATTATCAAGAGATGAGTTGTCAAGAATAATAAAAAATTTGAATAACAAAAAAACAGTAGGATTGGATGGGGTCTCAAGCAAAATTTTAAAAGAATGTGAAAATGAATTACTGGACCCTTTATTGCATCTCCTTAATACTTCACTAGAGCAGGGTATTTTCCCTGATGATCTGAAACAAGGAAAAATTTTGCCAATTTTCAAGAGCGGTGATTCTGAAAGAGTTGAAAATTATAGACCCATTAGTATTCTAAATGTAATAAGTAAAATTTTTGAAAGAGTAGTTTTAAATAGGCTATTGATGCACCTGGAAGAAATTAATTTCATATGTGATGAACAGCATGGGTTCCAGAAAGGGAAATCCACCAACAATAGAGTTGTAAGGAAACCAATTTTCAAATTGAATTCTACGAAGTAGAAACTTTTCGGATCCTTTGAAATGGATAACAAAAACACAATTATCAGAGCCGGGTTTCATTGAGCTACACAATCATTGCATTAACAGAGAAAAATACCTTGCCTTGTACAATCCTATATAAAAGACTCGCGTGCATAAAAACGTGCCTGGGAGGCACTTCTGCTAAAGAAGGGAAAGCACCACAAAAACTTTAACAAACAAAAGAGTGGCGAATCTATTCATGAGTCACTTCATAATAAACTGTAAAGGAGGGGGTTGTTCAATCAAAACAAAAAAGAAAGAGAGCTAAGCAACACAGTTGCAGTGGAACAGAGATCGTTGATGAGTTTAAGATAATCAATTTGTCACAAAAAATCTGTATAAGAAATCATCTCCTCCACAAAGTTGGATTTAGTTGGCAGGATATGATGAGTTTTTAATATGCAAATAGCTTCCGATAAGCAATGAAGTGAGATACAAGAAACTTGATTCTACGATACATTCTACTAAGCTTGATACTTTTCTGAACAATGCGATTGGAGAACTAATAAACCTCAGTCATATCTATTGAAGTCTCGTGTACACAATATTCAAATTTGACTGTAGATTTGTTTTTGTGAGCTTATTTACCGTGACATTCCCCTAGCAGAAAAAGGATAGCTTTAAAATATGTTCATACCCTAATCACTGAATTCATCAAATTTACTCGCCAGCAGATTTACCATTATTAATTTTCCAATACTAATGCTGAAACGTTTATTGACAAAGACACTTATACGTGTTTGTTAAAATTGGCATGGATAAGATTCATCTCAACCTGCAACAGTGTCTATGCAATTGGCCTGCAACAAACTAATATGCAATTGTGTGATGGCCATCTAATTAAAACTAAATTCAATGGAAGACCTGGTGCATCTATTCCAATCCCATGTTCAATTGTTGTGTGGGGGAAATGAACTCATTCCAGATGGTATAGTAGTTATTCGCTGTTTTCTCTCCAGTTGATACATTGAATAGAATAATACTTGTACAATGGATAGAAATCGATTGAGATGGGAGTAGACGGAGACCTGGAAAGCTGGAATAGGATGAATGTGATTTGTGATCTCCTGGTTGTTGTGGCACAATGAAGAGGAATAAGAAAGAGAGATGCAATGCTACATCCATATTCGGTCAGTTGAGGAGATAAGATTTCCGAGATAAGATGGAAGAATAACAATTCAACCTTCACCAAGACATTAATGGTCCACTTGGCTGTGGAAGGTAGGAGACTATAGACACAACTATTACACACACACACACATTTAGAGAGAGTATCCAGGACGAGGAGTGGAGGAGCCAATTTGAAAATGCACCATGGAGCTGTAAAGAAAAGAGCCGGATTCCCTCGATTGCAATTTCAACAAAGCAAACCTGCTTTCTTCCTGTTGTAATATTCGGAACGCCGGCTAGTTAATGAGCATTGTGAGGTGCTAAAGTAGAAAATTTAGACGGCCATGTTGGGTGAGTGTCAGAACAATGCTCACAGTAATTACCATTAAAACATAATGCAAAATATGGATGATAATAAACTATTATACCGGTAACGAGACTTTTCTGAGAATTTATAGAGGTTTAAGTGTATTATTGATGAAGTCTAGTACCAAACAAGACGCAATGCTAAAATTGTTCCACACTAGCCTTTCATGGCTATGAGTTGTTTGATATTCTGTATCAATATTGTTGAATTTCATAAGATAAATATTTGAATAATACGATAATATCCACTTGTAACCTTTATTATCATAATTTTACCTGTAAGATTAGAAATTTGAGATTTGAAATTTAATGGTAAAGAAATACAATCAACTTCCAATCTTATACCTGTGATGGTACAGTCATAGAGTAAAACAATATTAAATGTATAGATAATTAATTATGTTTCATTTCATAGAACGAATCCTGGGAACGAGAAAGCAAGTTCGGTACCAGTATATTGGTATTCTAGGATTATGTAGCTAGATTTGATGTAGTAGCCAAGATACAAGCATGGGTAACACCACCTGATCAACAAGGTCTTGAGGCTAGGACTGGCTGATGTCATCTTATATGGTCAAGATAAGACCCTTTGTTGCACAGAGGCCATCGATCCAGTTCACCAACACGTTTTGTATACAATAACATTGGTCATTTGAGAAGATTGAATAGGGATGTGCGTGTTATAGCAGCGCTGCAGGTCACATTGTCAAGATGTTGTTGGTAACTCGTAGCTAATTTCCCTGCAAAACATGATACGGGAAGGAAAACATTTCTAATTGGGGTTAAGATGAATGGACGTCATGATTAGGAGTTGGAAGATCATAAATGCACAAATAGTTTTCTTAGCATTATATATTACTCTTATTACATGTTAATTTACCATTGTCAAATATCTAATTACTTTGATATTGCTTGCCAATTTAATTTGATTGGATTATTCTTCGTCTGAGAATAATAATACTTCACTACTCATGAAGAAAAAGTTAGTGGAGTGACTCCTTCATCTGTGGTGGTATGGCTTTTGGCTTGAAGTGAGTGATAACATTATTCATTCAAATCCAAATTCATCAATCGCCAAAACTAGTTTTACTATGGAATAGACTATTCTAATTATAATTCGTGCCGTAAGGCAAGCATCGCTTGGTTGCTAATAAGATTCTCTTTCATCTAAATATCTTATCCAGTTTTATATTGACACCACATCACAATGAAACTTGATTGCTTAGAATATCCAATCAACAAATAAAAATAGCTCTAAGTCTTCGAATGATTTATAATAAAAAATATTGTTGTTCACTTAAAAATCCAAATTTTTCATGTCTACCTCATAGCTCTATGAGGTCACGTAGTCACTAACTACTACGCAAGAATTGAAAAATTTGTTTGTGAGCTTTCATCACAGTAACGTGGAAAAACAAGAAAATCCCGTTGATAAGCTACGTGAGAAACTGAAAATGCTCATAGTGGTCTGTTGAAACAAGTATCTGCCCATGCAAATTAATAGAAAGTATATTTTTGTTGCAAATTATATTGACACATAAGGCTGATGATGTAGAAAATGATTGATGATCAGCTTTGCCAGTTCTGGCTAGGCCGTTACAAATTTGATTCTTTCTTGTCTTAGGAAAAATTGAATCTTCAGCCCTCAATCATCTCTTACTCACTGTTTGTAGTTTTTATCACCCAATATGTAATATTCAATTTTAATCTCCCCCAAAAGCTGAAGTTATTTCTGGAGATCAATCTCGAACGATATTTATTCGTTATCTCCTCCAACCTCAGCAGAATATTACTGACAGAATCGTATAACCGATTTCTCTTCAAGCTATAGTATTTGATTGTTAAAGATGAGAAATGACAGAGCCATACGGATTCCAATGTTCTCGTCGAGTTTTAGCGTGACTTTTGTACAGAGATGACGGTAATAGTGTGTGAGCTGAATGAGAGGGAAAAACGAGTCCAGAAATTATTATCATCCCACTAAAAGTGTCCAGTTCAGCATGAACGAAGAAAGATAAGGCGGAACGCACTGGGAGCAAGCAGGACAAAGAGCAGGTGGAAGAGGAAGAGTGGATCAACGGAAGGGAGTTCCTGGATCGAAAACGGATTCAGAAGGATAAAGGATGAGACTTAAGGACACGGAAAGGTTGCAGTCGAGCGAAAAAACGCTGAAATGAATGAACCTGCTCCGACGAATGCTCGTCCTGACATTCTCAGTGAGATTTCTTTTGAGCTTTAAAATGTGAAGAAAGGAGAGGAGCTTCCATCTAACACCAATAAAAATCCGACAATCAATCACTATCAGAATAAGAATTGTTTGAGAGAGAGATAATCTATGAATTATTCATTTCACCATAAAACTATTAAAATAATGAACATGGAAATGGAAGTTTTGACTTTTGTGAATTGGATCGGAGTAATTTCGAGTGTTTCTGACAAGTTATACCCCAGGTACATCAGTGTATTCCTAAGCTGAGGCAAAGGAAACTTATCTATTCAAAAGTGCTTATTTCATCGAGATTGCTTGCTCTCTTGAGTAGAAGACAGTCATCATAGAGCAGATCTATGAATATGAGCAATTTAATTATCCAGAATTATATTTTCGAATCCAGTTATTGAAATTCTGAGTAGATGATTTAAATAGTTTGTGACTGAGGTCGTGAGTTCATATGCATTATTATTTTGATATGCACGTTTTTTCAACTCAATAGCCATTGATGAGTTTATCACAATTATGAATCATACTCAACCTTCTTACAAGTTATTTGCCACACGCCTCAGGATTTTGAATTGTCACTCCAAAATCGATCTCTTTGAGAAAAATCTAAACAAATGCACTATATTAAAATGTTTCACCAGCTCTCACATTCTCATGAATTAAAACCAGAACATTATTCGTGGGGAGCCTTCTACAGAGGGGTCATTACGGTTACTAGATGATCCAAGTTTTTCCAGGGCCTTCCAAGGTGGAAGAGCATGTGGCAAATATGGAGAACATTAGAACAGTAATTTGGAGGAGAATATTCTCCACTACTAGGTTGCCAAGAGGGTAGGGAACGCCATTTCCTCTCTACACGTTTACACGCATGGCTCAACACACATGTAACTGCATGTTCAGTTCGTGGCAAACAATATGTTGTACTTTCTGTTTGGTCTCTGCTCCTTCCCAACATTTACTAAACCTCTAAACCCTCTTCTCTGTTACAATTCATTTATGGAATCATTCCATAAGTGGATGATTTAGACCATTTTCTTGAAACTAATACAATAAAGATCATTGAATTTACCTACATACAATGTACCTACAATACGCTTAAAATGCTAATAATAATGATTAAATCGACCAACTTCACCATGGAAAGATGTACAACTATACTGAAGTAAGTTTTAGATTTTAGTACAAAAAATGATCAATTTGTAAGTGATAAGTTGATAAACAGAACACAATTCTTCAAAATGATTGGGGAAGGACAGCCCAACACTGTTTCTTCATCGAATTTTTATTTATACATTACAATTTACAAATAATCCAATAAGTAGGTTAAGTTCCATACACAGGTACAATTTCTAGTCTAAACATCTGAGAAAAGGAAAGTTCTATTTAGATTGTTTAAAAACCATATTGAATAAAAAAATAACACTCACTAATCACTTAGAACTGTAAAATAATGATCAAATTTGAAAATTCTGATATACATACATTTAGAATGAAATACCATGTCATTTCAACAAATAAGGTATTTTGATCAAGTCGATTAAAATTTTTAGATAATATTTCTCGTGAGATAAGCTGATTGATTGCAAATAGTTCAACAGCTGAGCATAATTTATTCTGTCTCACTCCCACACACGCACTTGCATCTTCCGTTATCGACAGACGACGAAATTATCATCTGTTTTTCCAAGGATGAATAATTATTATCCTTTTCATGTCCTTCAGCAAGGCTTCCCAGGAATGAGACCATGTGCAATCGAATTTTTATATCAAGAACCTCCTATATTGCAAATTTCATCAAATCGTTAGAGCCGTTTTCGAAATCCGTTAGACATAAATAACCATATACGCATATACCCATATAACAATATTATCCATATACTCAAATACATACAGAAATTGCTCGCTTAATATAATAGGATTTATTTGTGTGCAGTGAAGGTAAAACTTTATAAATTCTTTTTTAAGCCCGACATTTATGTGTTCTTTATCAATTCATACAATAAAAACATCATCAAAATGATAGGGAGAGAAAAATGAGGTAACCTTGTGCTACCGATCTCCCAAATTAAGATAAGGTTTACACATAGTCCGAAATAGGTCAAGTCTTGTAGTTGTTCACATATACAATAAAACATTTGAGAGCTATAATACTCAGTATTATAGTTCACAGTCTGAAATTGCATAAATTAAAGTATTGAAGAAACTAAAATTGAGTTTTAAAATTAGAAATTTGGTTGAATTCAATTTTTATTTGAAGCATATTCTTCTTTGGAGCATTCATGTATATGATTTACGACTGTGGTATTACAATAAATTAATTCAACAATACCATTGATGATTTAAATACCTCATCCACCAGTTGAGAAAAGGGTTCTGTATTGTGATTATAGTCTGAATTATAAATTTATTATTCCAATTAAACGAAACCACATTCTGAAAATGAATAGATGGAATTAATAAGGGAAAATGAGATGATTAAGTCTTTTGTTAGTGTGCATTGTTGGACTGCTGTCCACCTTATTGCAGGCGGCTGAAAGATGACACAACTATTTGAATTGATTTATAGCGGCAAACGTGCACCCAAAACAACCCCTAAACTGGGCCTGAGAAAGTGCGGTGCCGGCTGCCGGGTGTGTCCCCTGCGGTCCCCGACGTCTTCAGCATTCACGGCAGGCTCCAGTAAAGAGCCTTCTGGGAAATAACGCCACCGGCCCAACCCCCACCCCTTTCCACTTCCCGCTCATCCACAGTCGGCAGTCTTTTTAACTACCTTTCTTCTTCCGCTCTCCGCTCTCCGTCCGTCGCCCATTACGTTTATTCACATCGCATCTGAAATTTAATATTCGTGCCGAATACAAATGCCCTTGCAATTTTATCTTGGTCCATTCTCACTGCGCTATTTAACATGAAAATGAAATTCCATTTGAGGACCGCTCATGCGCGTCGGAACGCTAATTCGTATTGTGGATGTCAATGCCTGCCTGCCAGTGATGAAATGTACCATCACGCCGCCAGGCCTCCTGAATAGTGCTCAATATAACAACAAATGCGACAACTCAGCTGTTATTGGACTCTTAGTTTGTGGAATGAACTGAAACTCGAACAGCTTCTAGAAGTCAACTTGTATGCGCAGTAATGTTATAGAAGTCTATAATATTATTACTATCATCCAATCAGATATAGACAATAATATTTATTGACTATAATCATAGAATTCAGATACAATTTTTATAATTCATATTATGGTATAATCAGCAAACAATTGTCAACTTGAATATGTGATCCCAATAATTCCCTAGAATGAAGACACATTGGCTTTAATGGAAAATGATTTCTTTAAACGCAGAAAACCGATCATGATGTTTATTTCATCCTTATCAACACACTTCTATCAAGAATAAAATTTCTGCTGCTTTTTACCTCACATCAGCAGTAACTTGATCAAATCAAATAAATATTTTATATTTTGACAAAAAGGAAGTGGAGCTTGATCAACTTACAAAAGTTAGTCTTATTGATAAAAAAACCAACTACCCTTTCCAATTGATTAGTGAAGAACAATATTTACTTTTTCTGGAATGAATAAGATGAAAAATATTGTCAGATGTAGGCAGACCAAAATTTATTCACAGGAGTCCTTATGCAAAGATGGGCAATGTACCTCCAATTATTGTGTTTATGAATCATTATATGTATTTCTTACACATCTTTTAGACATATCGTATATTCTATATTATATCTGTTTTATATTTTAGAGTTCCAGAATCCAGTCATCGATGGCTCCTAATATGTTTGAAGACAGTAATCGTTTATTAATATGCCTCCATGATTGACTGGTTTTCACATTGAATTCAGTATAATACAGGCTATTCGCAAATATACGTTTTACAAATATATTAATAACAAATATACATTTTACAAATATATTCATAACAAATATACATTTTGATATCCTACCTTATATTGATTGATTGGTAGTAAAATCGGGAGATTCAGGAGAGCCCGCATACTCTTTTTAAAAAACGTGAGATTTCTCACACACGGTTTTCTGATTATTGCACACAATAGCTATTCATTTCAATAGATCAGTTTGACAAAAATGAATAAAATCGAATGATTGTTGTCTGAGTTGAGTTTGAACCGAGCCGAGCACACGCCTTGTCGTCAAATGGAATGGAAAATGAGTAGGAATCGGATCCCTTGGGTGAGTGAACTGATGTCTCGTCGGAATCCTTCCACATAATTCACATCCGCGGTGAAGCGCTATTCATTCGAAATGTGGAATATCCGTCTTGGTTTGGTCTTGTTAGTCCACGTTGTGGGAGGCGCACATTGACTCGAGTCGTCATTTTGAGCTGTCTCTTCTATTCGTAAATTACCAAAATTTCACCTGACAAAAGCAGCAACAACCACATAGCGGCAAAACGATGTAGTTGAGAGAGAGAGAGAGAGTGAGAGAGGGAAGAAGTAAAAGGTGAATGAGAAGTGAAGAGACGATGTAAGGAATGATGACTCGACATCAAAACTTTTGTGAATACATTATGTGACAACCAGGCACGTCTCGTTCTTCTTCTGTTCCAGCCTATTTTTTATTCATCCTTCTCTTGTGGCATCGTTCGGTTGTTTGTTACCTTTCGTTGTTCAACACAAGATAAAGACTTGGAAGACAAGACTTGTGAAGGTGGACGAAAGTCGGTACTCTCACGACTTTTCTTTGTCTCACTGTATCTCTCTTTGCATTCGTCCTTGTTGCACAATATTTATCACGCTCCCGATCTTAGCCCGTCACTGTTCGGTTGCTCTGTGACCTCTCTTCCTTCTTATTTCACTGTTCTTCTCTCTCTTCCAGCTCACAGTTCAAAGCAGAGCCCAACTACACTACAAGCCGACTTCCTCGTGGGAATTCTGGGCTCTGTTGCTGGACACAGGTCCGTCTCTCCTAATACTGTTTTCTTGACAAAAACCAGCCAAACAAAAGTTTGTGTTTCGCGCAGGGCGTGGAGAGTAGCCTTGGGAATCGTACCCTATAAGCATAATATTTGTATTCTTCCAAGATAGCATGTGATATTTAAATGAGGACATCCCAGAATATTAGCAGAGATTATAATGATTGAAATTTTGTAGAATGTTGAGCAACAGAGCAGCAATTACATCAGGGAGAGACTTCATTGAAAGCAGTCTCTGTAATTACAAATCTTGAATTGAGAAACATTCTATAAATTTCTGGAAATTGCAACTTCAACCAACTGTGACCCTGTATTTGATTGATAGTAATAATTCACCTTTTCTATTACCAAATGTATTTTTAAGTTTACTGTGGACTTGAAGGACGAGGTTTGATGATGCATCAAAAATTGAATTCTTGCCACTTTACCTGCTTTGAATTTGAGGTTTGGGAAAAGAAGCCTAATAGTTATTATTCATTTCCTGTGATAGTTCGATTCAACATAGGTATTATATGGCATGGCTTATCAGTAATCCGTTTAATGATCTAGATCACGTTTAACAAGCAGTGTAACACGGGGTGAGATCTTTAAAAGCTATTAATAAAGAGAAGGAGAGAAATGGAGTGAATGAGATTGAACGAGGAGAGGGTGAGAGAGAGCGAGAGGATTATCACAACTTTGTTCCGTATCAAGGAGTAAAGATTGAGAGTTTATGATAATGGACTGAAGGCGTGGAGATGATGAAGGGAGCGATTATTCGTGAGGAATTCCTCATCTTGGAAATAGGTGGTGGGAAACCCCCAACAGTATTCGCCTCAATTCTACTTATTAAAGTCATATATTTCCACTAATGGGAGTTGCGAAATGGAGAGAGAAAGTGTAGCCGTAAAAGGTCAACAGAAGTAATTTACAGATCGTTATTTTTTGGTGGAGTGAATTTTTCGGAAACCCCATCTGATGAGTAGTTAAGCTGGTAGCTAAATTTAACGCCCAGTTTCTATTCAGCTTTTTTACTTCGCTTCTATTTGGGGGGGTTGGGCGGTATTTAGTGATATTATATTCAGGAGTAAAGCAACAGCTCAGTTGCTCTCTAGGGACTCAAAGGATAGTTATATTGAATATATGTATATAATCTGAATGGATTAGTCCATTCAATAAGATGTTGTTAATAGATTCCAAAATTAGTTCAGTCGAACAAGCTTTAGCTTTAAATTTGGTGGATTTTGGTAATATCCCCGAAGCTCATATATTACATCACAGAACTCCACGGAGTTCTGAGATTCATGTATTACAAGAAGTTTACTGTCTACTCTCCATTTAATTTCCCAACTATTACGCTGAGGTGTTTATTTGGAAATGAAACATTAAAAGCAAGGAGGGACTTTAGATCCCTTACTTTCCTTTACAATTTACTATACAATGAAATAGATTCTGCTTATTTACTTTCTAAACTTAATATCTACATTTCATTCATAGCTCGTCGCTCTTCATTTTCTTTCATTGTACGCTCCAGAACAGAAAGTCATTATAACTCTCCAATTAATAGAATCCAGAGGCTTTTCTATTTCTTTTCTGGGCGCCTAGACGTCTTTGGGTGCTCTCGTGTCAGATTCCGCCACACTCTGAAGGGCTTAATTTAGGATAGATATTTGTGGCCAGGTTTCTGATGATATTTTTCATCTTTTGTCATCACATTTCTCTTTTTTTATCTCAGTGCCCACATGATTCTTTGTTCTGTAATTCATGGTTTGTGCCCATTCTAGATATTTTAAGTACATATTCTCTCACCTCTCATTCTTTCTCCTGGAAAGTAGATTCAGAATTAATTCTAAGATAGGATTTTTACAAAAACCCATAACTATTTCTATTGTTAGGACGCTTTTTTGTTATTTATTTTGTTTTTTCTTATTATATTTTACTCTTGTTTTATTCTTAACTTGTTATTCATTTTAAATCTATTTTTTGAATGAATATGTTGTAATGTTTCTAGGGAGGGTTTAACCTGTTGTCTCCATGTATGTATTCATATATGGAATATTATTCCACACGCAAATTGCTTGGAAACAGCTCAATAGTAGAAGAAAATAGGCTATTCTACGAAGAAAATGAATGCAAACTGATGAGTAAATCAGATCATCTGATCATGCATTTTTAAAACCTATGTGTCCCTGCTCACTTACCTAAGATCACAATACGGTGTTCCCATCACAAAGAATTAAGGGTGATGGCTCAAGTATTCCAGTCAGTCTGAGGCTGAAACACAAAAAAATAACTTTTCAAGGTTATCAAGAAAGATAACAAATGACACAATGAAGTTAGTAGAGCAATATGAGTAGACTCTATCATGTAAGACTTAGTCTCTGTTGCTATACTCAGAGTGTGTGAATTATCTTTCTATTATCTTTAAAAAGATAGATACAAGAGAATCCTATTATAACAAGAAACTTCTCGTAAATGTGCAAGTAGCTCCTCATCTGCTGTTGTCGAAACTTCCAGAAAAGTTGGTGATAACAACTAGTTTACACAAAGAAAGTTATCCACTCGACCCCATTGCACAAACTGAGTAAATAAACTCAGAATGTGATCCAAGTTGAAGTTGGAATTTCCCGATAATTAACACACTTTTGTAGTTGGCTCCACTTCACGAATTGGAGTTTCATCAGTTTTCGACAGGGCTGCTGTGTTTCGATTTATCCAGCACAAGCACCTGAGTTCTGAGGCGTCCACACTCAACGATATTCCTTGCGGTGCGAATTGGAAGAAGAGTTGGTATTGGTTGGGTAGGGGGGGGGGGTCGATTGAGGGGTTGGGAAACCGATAATTTTCAGCCGACCGGGAGCTGACTGGGATAGCATTCCCCCCGCCCGCCACCCCATAACCACTCCTGTCAACTCTCACCTGTTTCGCAATCCGATCATTCCTCCCAACGCAGCGCCAGAAATAGGATTGTCCTCATAATGACTTTTCTCTCTCTTTGTTGCTTTCTCGCACTCACTCACTCAATAGCCCCTCACGCAACTACCCTTCTCAGTTCTTGCCTGTTGTCATCACCAGATAGCATTCAACTCAGTTAGTAACAATTCGTTGATTTCGAACTAATCAAGCCGCTTTTTGTCACGCGACAATGCGCTGTGAAATCGCACACGAGAATCGCGCCAAGCAACTAAAAGAACACACTTGATTACATTTCAATTGTCAAATGTCACCGTCGTTCATCGAGCTTTCAAAATAACCGCCATTCATTTTTCGGAAAGTTCTGGAGTACGTGTTTTCCTGTAGAAAAATGATTGAATAGGAATCGTCGTTGATTTATTTTCCAATAGTCTTGATAATGTTCTCAATCGTCTTCCAGTGGGTGATGTGGTGCTAATTGGTGATTTGAATATTAATCTGTTCGATAATAATAGTACCAAAACTGACAAATATCTTGAAGTTATGTCTTCGAATGGATTTTCATCTTTGATTAACTCTGTGACAAGAGTTTCAAATAATGAAAGTGGATTTTGCATCGAACATTTGTTTTTAAGGTCTGCTAGTTAACGCATAGCAAGAAGTGGTGTCATTGAGACTCACTTAAGGACACACGAAAAGCAAAAAATGGAAAAAATATCAATTTTTGAATTTTAGCACCATCTGATAGAGTATTCTTTTGTGAATTAATCAATGTATAACACTTGATATTTGCATGAATACTTTATATAAAATAAAATCTTCAAAGAATATGATGTCATTCTCCGTTTTACCCAATAACTTGTTGAATCACAAAATTTTTCAAAACAATATAACTTTTGGAAGGAATGACCGATTCCCATGATTCTTTTGATATTGTGTTGGCAATACTTTCAGTCATATGTTTTCAAATCTGCCAAGTGCCAATGTGTAGCTCGTTTTGTTGGTTAGTTTGTTCTGTTTACAAGATATTGTATGGTTTGCAGCTTTTAGTAGATTTTTGGACGATTTTTGTGAATATTTCTTCTGGTTCTACTATTTATAATCTATGAACTAATTATCCAACATTATAATGCCAAGAGATTGGCTGAAGATTTTTAAGAAATGCCTGCCTATGATCCTGGGATGTATTAGGTGAGTGAGGAGTTCACTTGAATACATAATATTTGCATCTTGAGCTGATATCGACAAACTGTTTAGTTTTTGCCTTTCCTGAGAATTTTGATTTTTCAGTACATAAGGAACATTTTCTCAAAAAGTAATAGAGTTGTCCTGATGAAATTTTTACATGTTACTGGCCTCTGTACGTTACATATGCTGAGTTATTTCCAGATTGATCCATCCAAAAATAGTTATTTAAAAAAATATTTTCTTGTTGAAAATGTAAGACTAAAAAGGCAAGTTGAGAATTTTTTTTATTTATTTCTATGGTTAGTATGCTTTTGAAATTAACTCAGCTATTGAAGGAAGTGCCTATAAAAGCATGTTGAAAATTTGAAAGCAATCGGTTGAGTAGTTTATTAGAAAATGTTCCTTATGTTAACATGGAGTAGGATAGGGATTCCGTGTCCCCTTAACTGACCATAGAGCTACGTCACTGTGTATTTCTAAAGTATCTAATAGGAATTGTATTAGATGTTCAAAAGAAGTTATTAACTATGAACTGCTTAGGAATTTATTATATGAACATGATTGAAGCGAAGTTCTCTTGAGTAATAATGTTGATTTAAAATTTAAAATGTTTTCAGATATTCTTTGTACCACCATTTATAGATCCAATTCAATTGTTCATGACAGAGTTAGAAATCAAACATAAAAAAAAATTAAGCACTGGATAACTGATGGTCTTTGTGTTGCAATTCACAACCATGATAAATTGTATAAAAGTTTTGTAAAAATCCACATTACATGCAGATAAAACATAATTTAACTGTTTATAGTAATAAAATAAAGACTTGGGTAAAGGCGGCCAAACAAAAGTATTCTGAAGAGATTATCCAGAGGCCAATGGAAGATAATAAATGAAGTATCTGGACTGGCCTCAGTTAGGAAACCTATTGAGCGTATCAGGAAGAATGAAACTGTTATTGAAGATATAGAATCCCTAGTTAAAATATTTGATGAATATTTTGTCAATGTTCCGAAAGAAGTAATAAATTCTATTAGTGTGCCCAATAATGAGTCAAAACAGTCCTAGACATTTCAAAAGTGGTACTTCTCGCTCTACAGCTTTTTTTGAACCCATTTATTACCATGAAGTCTATTCCTTGATAAATTCTTCAGAAAATGACAAGTCTCCTGGAATGGATGGAATATCGTCACGCCTAATAAAAGAAATTGCAATGCCTATTGTTCCGGTTCTAGTAGATATATTCCATACTAGTATTTTCAATGGTGAGTTTCCCTCTCTGTTGAAATTTGTCAATGTGGTTTCTATTTTCAAAGGAGGTGATGTGAGTGAGGTGGGGAATTATAGACTGGTGTCCCTCCTTTCAATATTTTCTAAACTGTTTGAAAAATTAGTAAAAAAGTCTTCTAAAATTTTTGCTCAGGAATAAATTCATTAATTCTTGTCAGTTTGAATTTCAGGAGGGGTTGAGTACTGAAATGGCACTAGACCACTTCATGTCTCAAATCTATTCAGGGCTGAATAACTCTGAAGGATTGAGGATGCAGGGCTTTTTCTGGATATAAGAAAGGCTTTCGACACTGTTGATCATCCAATTTTATTGGATAAGTTGAACAAGGCCGGCATCAGGGGAAATCTTCTTCAGTGGTTTGGGTCATATCTGAGTGACAGGAGGCAGTGCGTTTCGCTGAAGGGTGTGCGAAGCGAAACGTTGCCTTTGCTACGCTCTGTTGTCCCACAGGGTTCTGTCTTGGGTCCAGTTTTATTTTTAGTATATATTAATGATCTTTTCGCTCATAAATTTCACGGCTTAATCACTTCATTCGCTGATGACACAGCCTTGGCATATGTTGCTAAGGACGCTGAAAGGTTACATTCTATGATTCAGAGCGATTTGGATGACTTAAGCTTGTGGTTTGGAGTAAATAGGCTGGCATTGAACTCTGACAAAACAAAATTCATCTGCTTCTCAATTTCTTCTCATTTGATCTTCCTGACATTCTTAGATATCATAGTTTAAATTGTTTATTCCAAGAGAGTGAGTGTTAACTGTAGTATAGTCTCCAAAACCATCTCTTTAAAGTATTTGGGCTTGATTGTGGCTGAGCTTCTAACATGGAATTTGCATATCAGGAAACTAAAAATATCTTGCTTCCTTCTCCTGAGAAAGTTTTATTATATCAGAAATGTTTTCTCAAATAAAATCGTTTGGAACATGTATTTTGCATTTTTGCAGTCCAGGTGGAGTTATGTTATTTCTTGTTGGGATCTACATATTTATCACAGTTTATGCCAATTATCATATTGCAGAAGGCTTTTATTCGGGTTATCTGTGATGAAAGTAGACGTGCTCACTCTTACCCCCTTTTCTGAGAATCATCTATATTGCCTCTGCGTCATTTATATGTGGGCTTATTCAAAGTTCTGTCCATGTTCTTCAGGCTAAGCAGCAATCGAGGTGCAGATGCTGCTTATAATACAAGAGGAAATACTAGAGGGTCAATGATTCTACCCAGATCATATTGCACTCTCTTTCAAAAGAGCTTTATTTTCTTGGGTCTTAAATTTTTCAATAGTTTGCCCGTCGAGATTAGAAATTCAAATCTAAATTACACCTATGGTTGATGGATCATTCTCCGGTTGAGATTAATGAGCTTTTTATCATTCTTAGATGAATCACCTTGACAGTCACTTGTTTCAATTCTTTCAGTATTTTATTAATGATTATTATGATTTCTCCATGGTGTGTGTGTGTGGGAGAAATTAATATAATAAAATTCAGTTGAGATAAGTATTTTCATTTGAGTTTATAGATTAGCATTTTTAGTTGAGTTCTGAATGTATTTCACTCCTGTTTGCAGACAAGATTTTTTTAAAGAAAACAGTAGAGCATTCAATGATCTGTGATATCATTTGTATAATGGAATTTGTCACGTAAGCGATATAATTGAATAAAAGTTGATTTGACTCGACATAAGTTGTGTAGAATCTAGTCGAAACTTCTTCTTCTGCTAGTGCCTATTCGTTCCGAATATTGGCGATCAGCCTGACTATGGTTGTCTTATTTACAGCCATCCTGAAAAGTTCTGTTGTGGTTTTGGAGAACCAGGTACGCAGGTTTTTCAGCCATGATATTCTCCTTCTTCCTGGTCCTCTTCTGCCATAGATCTTTCCTTGGAGAACGGATTTCAGCAGGCCGTATTTTACTTCATTACGCATTATATGGCCAAAATATGCAAGATTCCTGCTCTTGATGATGTTCATCACTTCCAAATCTTTATCCATTTGCTCCAATACAGCTTTGTTGGTCACTCTGTCCATCCATGAAATTCTCAACACTCTTCTATACAGCCACATCTCAAAAACCTCGAGTCTTTTTTCAGTTGACTTGGTCAATGTCCATGACTCCATCCCATAGAAGAGTATTGAGAAAATGTAGCAGTGGAGGAGTTTGATTTTGATGTGCATATCAAGGTTGTGACTCTTGAACAGTTTTGCCATCTGATTGAATGCAGCCCTTGCTTTTTCTATTCTGCATTTTACCTCTTGAGAATGATCCCATTTCTCATTGATCAAGGTTCCCAGATACGTGAACTGTTGCACCCTCTCTATCGGCTTGGTGTTAAGCATCAAGTCACATCCTCCCACTGCTCCCTTACTTATCACCATGAACATTGTTTTGTTTACATTGATTTCCAAGCCATATTGTTCACTGACGCCTCCTATCTTGTTCACAAGCTCCTGCAGGCTGTTCATGCTGTCAGCGAAAATTACAGTATCATCTGCATATCGGATGTTGTTCAAGCTTTCTCCATTTAACAATACTCCCATTTCAGTACTCTCGAGGGCCTCCCTGAAGATTTCCTCTGAATAAAGATTGAATATCAATGGTGAAAGGATGCAGCCCTGCCTAACGCCTCGAAGAATGTCAACTGCATTGGTCTGCTCCTCTGCACTGATCCTTATAGTAGAAGACTGATTCCAATACAGGTTTTGAATGATCTGGAGATCTTTCTCATCCATTCCAGTGCTCCTCAAGATCTCCATCATTTTCACATGCTGAATCCTATCGAATGCCTTCTTGTAATCGATGAAACATGCAAAAACATTACAGTTCATGTCTCTACAGCGTTGGAACAAGACCTGTAGACAAAACAAGGCATCTCTTGTACCAACTCCCTCCATGAAGCCGAACTGTGTGTCTGCGACTCTTTCTTCACAAATCTTGTAGATTCTCCGATGAATAATTTTAAGGAAGAGCTTCAACATGTGACTCATGAGGCTGATGGTTCTATAGTCACCACATGTCTTGGCTCCCTGTTTCTTAGGCAATATTATAAATTCGGAAATCAGCCATTCATCTGGGATGCTTCCAGATTTGTATCTTTGATTGAATATATTGGTCAAGAATTTTATTGATTCATCGTCTAAAAGTTTGAAAAATTCTGTATGCACCCCATCTGGACCCGGAGTCTTCCCTTCTCTCATGGCACCAATAGCAACCTTGACTTCATCCACCATGATACTAGGACCAGACATATCCTGAACTTGCATTGCAGGTGGTTATCCTCTTTCATCAAAGAATAGCTGTTCCACATACTTCTTCCAAGCCTCCTTAACAGCCTCTCTATCAACTATCAGATCTCATGCATCAGTCACAAGCCTTCTCCTCTTCAGCCTTCCTGTCACCTCTCTCACCCTTCTATGTACATTGACCTGATCAAACTTGCTCTGGAAGAACTCAATCTCCTGGCATTTCTCCTCCAACTCTTTCTCCTTTGCCTCTCTTATCTTTCTTTGGATGGACCTCTTCAAGCTCTTGTAAGTTGGAGGATTGTTCTTTTGTTTTCTCCTTTCCTCCATGAGTGACAAAATCTCATCAGTCATCCATGATTTGTGTCTCTTTCCATCGTCCTTGAGATATTCATCCTTGATCTTCCTTGTTGCCTCTGCAAACGCCCCAACCTGATCCCGCGTATTGACAACTTCCTCCTCAATCTGCCTGCACCTATCATTGATGTCATTCTTCACTTGGTCTTTTAGTGTGCTGTTCCTAAGCATCTTGAAGTCATATCGTGGACATTTTCTCCTTTATTCTCCTATAAGTGGGTTGTGATCTGACTGCAAATCCGCACCAGGATACGTTTCAACACTTGTGAAGCTGTTTCTATATCTTTGGTTTACCAAGATTATAATCTATCTGATTACGGATAATATGATTTTCTCCATCATCTCTAGGAGACGTCCAGGTATAGAGTCGTCTGTCTGGTAACTTGTAAAAAGTGTTCATTATTACCAGATTATGCTCAGATGCAAATAAGCTCAGAGTTTCACCTCTCATGTTTCTGGCACCAAGACCACCCATAAGAATAAGTAGTTCCTGTTTGGGAAGTTTTTTCAAGAGATCCTCGATCTGAGCGTAGAACTCTTCGACCTCTTCTTCACTATGATCACAGGTAGGTGCATACACCTGGATTATATTTGTATTTACCGGTGAGGTACTCAATTGCAGCAGCATGACTCTTTCATTCACAGGGACAAAGTTGGTGACATGATTAGCAACATTTTTATTAACGATTATTCCGACGCCATTTTGATATCTTCTATTAGTTTTTCCAGAATAGTAGACTCTATAGTCTCCTATATTACAGTAACTGGAGTTGGGCCATCTCATCTCACTCACTCCCATGATCTCTATACCTAGTCTTTCCATCTCCAAAAATGCATTATGAAACTAATCCGTTCATATTTCAGGTCCAAACTCAACCCAACAGAATATTTTGCAACTCCTATAAAATGAATTCATCACTTTATTTATTGGATTTCGAAACATACCGAGTGGGCAGAAAAATCTTTGATCCCATTGGTAAATGGAATGGATTGTACTTTACTATACTCTGTCCAAATTCGCATGAGCATTGAAAGATTAAGCCGACCCTCGCTCCCCCACGCGCAGGCACATACGCCCGGCCTACCTGCGCCATTGATATACTATGTATACTACATAGTATACAGGTAGACAGACCGTCCTTTTACCCACACACACATAAGGAAACTGCGCTTGTGCGTGTGAGTAGTAGGAGGGTCGGCGTAATCCTTCAGATCTCATGCGAATTTGGACAGAGTATAGTGATTGAATTAGATAAGATAAGATAAGATAATCTCTTTATTCAACACAGCATATAATACAATATACATTTGAATATCGTCTAGTCACAGGTCATTCCTTGAGGAATTGTTGAAATTCCTTGAGGAATTGTACGTATTTTACCAACAAAACAGCAATTTTGTATATTTCCATCAACAACTCATGTTATGCTAAATAAATCTCTACATGAGCAACTTCAGTTGCGTGTGATATAGCATGAATATTATTTATATTAAATTTCAAGTCACCTATTGATTTTGGAATGAATACTTGGATCACATTTTGTTTCTTCAAATTGATCATTCAAAGTAAAAAGAAGAATCAAAATGATACGCTAACACCTTGTTGAATAAGCTATCCTGGGTCCAGGGGTTGACTCGCAGTTACAGGAACGTCTTTGATAACCGATTTGCTATTAAATCACGAGAAGAACCAACATTTTTCTAGCTTTATGATGTAGTACACAACTACTATCAGGAAATACTTATAGTCAAGGGCATAAGCTCTAGCCCACGGAAGGTGATATACGATTTTGTTGAACGTGAATGGCTTAAATTCTCCAAGTGGAGGGATATTTACTACTTCAATATTTTAAAAATTCCAAAGCTAATAAATGTGAATTTGTTTTTTATTTTAGACTTTATTTTAGCCCAATTCTGTTTTAATAGAGTATTGAATAATTGAGGAAAACAATGATATTTCCCAGAAAATTTTTCCAAAAGAATTGAGGATTCAGTTCAGTTGATGCAGGGTGCACTAATCGTTTTTTGAAGCAGAGACAGATATGCTGATGTGAGAGTTGACAATTCAAAATGAGGATATGTCATTCCTTGCGCGAGCAAAGTGGAGCAGCCATTTTTCATCCGAGGTTGGAGAAAATGTGGGTTTTCCTTTGTTTTTCAACTAAGGTAGAAAGAATATGATCAGAAAGGAGGAGAAGAAGGAGGAGACGGAAGAAGAGGAGGAGGACGTTATTCGTGAAGGGCTGCGTGAGATAACAGATTCACCTTAAAAAGGGTAATTGTTTTTCCTCTTTGTAACACAACAGAAGGGCTTGACGAAGAAAGGCATAGAGATAGACAACGTTGGAGGGTCGGTGGGATGATATTAGGAGCAGCCGACTTGCGGCAAGAGAGAGAGGGTGAGAAATAAAGAATGAGAGGAGAAAACATGCTTTCCACACTGAAGGAAATTGATAGGAGTCTCACAGTGCGAGATGCCATGAAAATGCGAATTTCACCGACTAGGCTGCTCTTATACTGCTCACAATTCAATTTCTTTCCTCAGCTTGAATATGATTTAAAAATACGGTTATAAGTTTCAATTCAAGTCAGCCCTACTGTATGGATGCGCATCGTTCAAATAAGTATGATCAAGCTATGTGATTTTTCGAAAAACTGTTTTGCAACGTTCTGACTAGGACGAAATGAAATTTATCGTCAAATTTGATTTTATCACATGATGAATTTCAGCTTGTTGCAGCATGATATAGGGAACCTAGTGAGTTATCCTAAAGGAGCGAACCTTACGAGTAAGTCGCGTTGAAGATCGATGCCACTAAACAGCCGGCAATCATAGAAAGATAAGAGTGACAGAAAAGTGAAGTCATTGATATACGTATATAATATAATATAGACATAGAGGGTCGATAGTGAGCTGATAGTGATATCGGTCAGGTCGATATTATGTAGATTTCAGCTCACTATCGACCTCCTATGTCCACATATATTATATTATCAATGACTCTCACTTTTCTGTCAAACTATGAGAGTCTTCCTATGATTGCCAGCTGTTTAGTGGCTTCGGTCTTCAAGAATATCGCGTCAAAAAACCTGTACCTACATACTCATTCTTAAATATACATCAGCACAATGTATTATCTATTCTATAATCAGAATATTAATAATACATCTACAATATAAGTGTATGCTCTATTATTTACTTCTATGAGCAGATTAAGCTTATAATGTATAAAGTGGAACTCCCCCCCCCCCCTACACACAGATGGATAGTCTAGTAGGGGGATTCCAAAATATGTTGTATATCGTATTTCTCATTCGTGTATTATGTTTTTTTTGGAAATAAGCTGAATTAAATTGAATTGGATTGAAGTGTATTGTGCATAACATTTTGAAAGTGCTCCATGTTTTCGATTGTTGTTCTTAAGATTCAAGATGTTCAAATAGCTCTTTAATGATAGCTCTTTAATATATAGCTATTTGATAATCAACTCTCAGCTCTCACATCTCATCGTCAGTTATTATTGATCAATGCTTCAGTCTCGGCTAATTCGAAAACAATTGAATCACAAATGCATATGATTGGATATCAGTCTTAAGGAATATTGAGAGAGGAGCATATTAGTACAATACTGAGGCTTCATTTTGGATATAATATGACTGCTTATAACTGAATAAATATATATTGGAATAATGGTTTATTCAGTTTTTCAGTGTTAAATTTGTCGCTCATCAATTTGTTGCGACAGAAAATACATCATAAAGGCTAGAGCAATGAATTTGAATATGATTACAGGCAGCAAAGACACGTTTTATTGGGCGTTGTCAGGGAAAAGCCCTCGAATCGTTCCAAAAGAGATTTGAAGAAAGATTGCAATAACGGGCTTTGGATTATATTTGTCACGGGAAGAATCCTTGTGAATCGACTGACAAAGAACTAAAACAAGGGCTTTCCGATCGTAATTCAAAGGGACCGTATGGGGAGAAGGAAGTAAAAATGTTGAAGGGCAAAGGTCGAGAGAGAGAGAAAGAGAGTGATGCTCTTGCCGAATATTGTAAGAGAAGCGAGTCTTTGTAGAGAGAGCGGCCAGGAGAGGAGGAGTATTAGTTTTCCGGGCGAGTTGCGTCACAACGGAAATAGAATTAGAGTCGATGGGTGGAGGATGGAGCAGAGCAGAGCAGAACAGAGCAGGCAGCCAGGAGCCAACCTGTTGAGTGCCTGGGCTGATGCTGCCTTTTCCATCTTGCATCTTGTGCGAGAACATGGATCACGACCTTGGTCTTATCACGAGTGAACCAGTCCCTTCTTCCATCTACCCGTGCAAAGTAGCGTCTACCTCGTTTCCCTGTCCCTCAGCTACCTTGTGGCTCTTTCAGTTATAGTTTGCACCACTAACATGCCAGCTAACAGCAGTGGAACGTGCTAGGTTACTAAGGTGGAAAGCTTTATGGATCTCTCATGAATTTTCAGAATTGACATGTTCATGTATGCATGCATAATCTATCTGAGATTTCCTCTAGGTAAAATTGAATCAGACAAAGGTCTAATTATATTTCTGGCTGCATATCTCTATGCATGCATAATTTATCTGGGATTTTCTCTAGGTGAAATTGAATCAGACAAAGGCGAGATGACATATTTTTTAATGAGGAAACTGATTGTGACTTTTAATCATGAGCCTACATATCTGTTTACGAATTCAGGCTTATTGGTTTGTCGAGATACGAGGGTGTTTTTGAAAGTATCCGACCTAACCATGAAGATGTAAACTCTCGTTAACGGGATCTTGAATGTCTCTTTGTATGATTTTATTAGTTACTGACTAGAATTTTAGCTATTTTGCATGCGTGTATCTATATTACAGTCGTTTCCTTCATTCCTATACATATAAATGAAGAGCTCAGCACCCACATTCATCCATTCATTTATTTTCACGTACACTCATCATTTGAAAATGTTATGTAATCCACATGCTATCATCGGAAAATGTTACATGTTATGAAATCTACCCGGTATCGTGATCCATGATCATGGTTCATTATTCGACAATTGGGATGTGAAGCATCAAATTATCAGAGATGTAATATGGTGTGTTGCGTGTTGGAGATATGCGGAAACTTGAGCTTTAGTATGTCAATTTTGAGTATGACAGCATCTTGAGTGCAAATTGGCAATTTGAGTAGCTCAATCAAAGCAGCCGTGTCATGATATCACATTCATTCTCCTAATACCATTAATATTCTATCAAATGACGTTCAAATACTCAAATGTAGATCAATTCAATAATAACATCAATATAATAAGCAATCATCAATGGAAGCACTTAATTCGAGTAAAGTATTTGATCATTGTGAGTTGTGATCACTTGAGTTTTGTCAAATTGGGATAGGATAGAAATCTCAACAGCAACATCAATAATTAATCACAAACCAACATAATCAAGAAAATCGAAATCCAATTATCGATTTTAGATTGGATTGCTCAAGATTATCTACAATGGTTGTCGTATCTTGAATTATTGCAGTATTGGAATTCAAAAATCCAAGTCGATAAAAAATGCTTATTAACTTCTCTTTCTGGAAAATGATTAAATTTGAAATAGAAGGGGCAAGAATCCAGTAAAAAATGGCATTGATGTAATCCCTTATTATTTTAATAGAATTGCTCTCTTCACTTGATTTCCCTATATTTAGACCGGAAATATGAATGTTTCATGTGATCATACAATACTACTTTGTAGGAAGTAGTGCCGTGAAAGGTCAACACAAGTAATCTACTGATCGATACTTCTTGGCGGCGTCAATGTTTCAGAAACGCTATTATTGATAACATAACATTAAGTAAGATAACAGTGAGTTTTGACTATGACTTATTTTAATATTTTATCAAGGATGTTCCACTCATTTGATAATACAATGCCTTCAAACACAAACAACATCATTATCATCAAGTTTATGACAAATGATTTTGAATCTGAGTTCTACCCCTCCACATGAATACATCGATTTGAATATTTGAATCACAATCATATTGAAACACAATCTTCAATTCGGTTGCTGTAAGAAGAATTGTCAATTGTAGATGAAGGCACAGGGTGGAGTCGAGAGGCCCGGAAGTGCGCTTGGTTGATCCAGCAAACAGTCTGTCTCTTCAGAGTTGAGGAAGACAGACACATGAAGCGACGTCAAGCGGCAATTGCGTCGTCCGATTGCCTGCGAGCCTCAAACAGACCTGAGCATCTAACCACTCCCCTCCTCTGACGACTCCTTCCTCCACTCTTTGCCCATTCATTTCCTCCTTTGACTGATGATTGCCTCTTCTCTAATCTGACTACACCAGCCGGCGTAGACACAAGAGCTAGCGCGCTTATCTCTGCTGCGCACAAAGAACCAAGACAACGGAACGAGGAAACAGCAGCGGAGCGATAAAGAGAGGAGAGAGAAGAGCAAATGAAGTGTAAGGTGATGGAGTGCGTACGGAGCAGCGGAGAAAGAGTGTGACAAAGGAACGGTCCCGAAGTGTGCGTCACCTACTTCCACAAAAGCCTCCGAGTCTCACATCAGGATGGCTCGAAAGAAGGACAATCACCTTGTTTATAAGTAGTTATTTACTGTTGAACCTCACACCTGTTCACCAATAAAGAACAGCCAATCACGAGGTGACTCTAAACTCTATCAATAATCAGTGATCTCATGATTGAATTGACAATTTTTGTAGAGTGATTTAAAAGTTAAAATGTGTATCAATGTGAAAGGACTAAGCCTCACATTAATGAACACAAAATTCCATATCGATTTGAAGAATCAAGAAAATACAACAAATTCACTCCAGATCCTTCTTGTAGAATGAAACAATGAAAAGTTGAAAGACTCTTCACAAAAGTAGAAAAAAAATTGAAAAATGGATGAATTGCTGAAACATTCTACCAATCCCAAAAAGTTAGATTCATATATCGGGGAGAATGATGAGTTGTTGGCATTAAATGAATTGAATATGAGATACCATTTTCATCCAAGTGGATAAAATGGAGTAGAAAAATGCTTGATACTTATAAAAGTCCTACTAAATATCAACTTCATATAAATTTAGTAGACCTCAGCTTCCGATGTTCCTCTGACAGCTTTAGAGTATGATATTTGAAAGTGTATCAGAAACATCCAATACCCAGTAATAGTCATTGATTTCAGACAGATTCCATGTAAACAGATATTACATCTTCAAATTTCCCATGAACTCATCCATTTGGGCGAAAATGAAACTATTTCTTGTGCTCGTCAACTGTAGAATAAGCAGAGCTTGGCTAGCTTGCGAAATCAGCTTTATAAAAGTTACCATGCTGCGCTTCTCATTCAATTTCAATGAGTGAAGGAGAAGTTGTGACTTGATGTTGAATACTCAACGTTTTTTCATCAACATCTCACTTATTCATCTTTTCTCTTGATTCCAGATTCAGGAATCATTCTTGAGTGGGTAGAAGAATAAAACTGCAGCAACAATCAGATAATATAGGGCAAGAGATTAAGACCACGAACATCAAAGAAAAAAGAGGAGCTGATTGAAAAGTTTCCACGTCGATGAGTGGAACATAAACAGTTGAAACAAAAGCGCTGCTATTGTGTGATAAAGATACCAGGGATTGAAGAACTGAATTGAGAGTTATTCATCGGGAAAAGGGAAAGAGAGAGAGAGAGAAAGTAAGGGAGAGGATTGTTGTAAAGGATCAGGGAGAGGATGAGGAAAGTATTTTGAAACTACGATATTGAAGGAACAGCTGATGAGCGTAGACTAAATGGGAAGAGCGGCAAAAATAATAAGATCTCGGTTGGTAGGGTTGTGGCGGATGAGGGGTGAAGGGCCTATAGCGATGAAAACATCTTCCAACTTAATCCTGTTTTCGAATAGAAGTGAAGGCAAAGGCAGGCAGTGAAGATTATTACACCGGACAGCGGAGTGGTGGGCTGTCTATGACTCGAGAGGGAAGCCGTTCCTTGGAGAAATACTGCTACATCGTCTGTTGCTGGGAAGAGTCAAGTCTGGTGAGAATGGGTCCAGGCTGAAACTGAATCGTTCGGAAGAAAATGACGATCATGTCGGATCGCACTCACTACATGATAGGGAAGGGTTGGTCCTCTTCACACTGAACGTTTGCCTATTCGAAGGCAACGTTTCTCCAACTCTGATTCTAGAAAACCAATAGCCTGGCCATAGTTCAGTTCAATGCTACACCAGTATAGAAATGGTTCTAGAATTCTTTCTAGAAACTATTCTCACTTACTTTCTTTCTCTCTTCACATAGAATATATGTTTTTCTTCCTTTCCTTTCCTTACTTACTCAACATCAGATCACTCTGTCTCCTTTATTCCTAAAGAACTTGACCTTTTCTCTCAACGGTTCATCCTCAATCTAATGCTCATAATATACTGTATATTACATGTTTCTCTCTTTATCTTAATGTATCCTAATTCTCTCTTTATCTTAATGTATCCTAATCCTCTCTTTCTCCAACTGCTTTTTCACACTCTACCACACCATCACTCTCTCTTTCTCTTCATTCTCCTCTACCCCTCTTTCAAATACTAGCTGTACCCTGCCACGCTTCGCAGTGGCACATTGTGATTGAATGTTTATTTTTTTTTCTGTGGCCCCCACTATATATAAAATATGTGTTGGGAAACCACAAATATTATGCTTGTTAAATAAATTATGAACATCTGTGTTATGTGAGCTGTTAAATCTGGTTTATTGTGCAATTACAAAACTAAAAGGAAAAATAATGTTTATGTGAGAAATAAAATGAAAAAAAAGCAAAATTTTTAGAAAAAAGAAATTAAAATGAGTAAATGAATACCTATATATAAAATAGAAAATTATTGATGGAAAATAATTAGATTCTAAAAGAAAAAAATATTTGAGAATAGTCTCTTAAAAAGGATTGATAAAAAAATGAATTAATAATATTCATAATATCTAGTTTGTAATAAGGTCTTCACTATAATTTATTCTATTTTCAATTATCCAAGTTTTTGTTTTTGCTTTAAATATATTAACCAGTACCATTTCCTTGATGTCCATTGGCAGCCTGTTGTAAATCTTCGGTCCTAAGTATGTGACTGTTCTCTGGGCGGCAGTTGTTGTCATCCTGGGGACTGCTAGATCAATATTCCTTCTTCGCGTGCTGTGGGTGTGGTCCATGTTGAGAAAGAACTGCGGGTTTTTCCTGATGAATGTGAGTAATTTGTGAATGTAAATTTGTCGGATGCTCAGTAGTTGGAGCTCTTCATATAGAGAATCTGAAGGGTAGAGTGGATGTTTCTGTCCCATTATTCTGAGGATGAGTTTCTGGACTTTAAAAACAGGATTGATATGGCAGAAATACGTAGCTCCCCATGCCAGGATTCCATATCTTGCTATTGACTCTACCAATGCGTGATATACAATTTTTAACGTATCCAGTGTGAGTATCTGTCGGAGTTGAATGAAACTGTAAACCAGTTTCCTGAGTTTTGTTGTTTGCTGTATGATGTGTTTGTCCCACCAAAGTAAGTCGTCTATTATAACTCCTAAATATTTTATATTATCTGTTCGTTCTACTGATGGACAATTGCAGTCTATGCGATTTATTTTGCAGTGATGTAACTTGATTGTATTTCGTACAGGTTTTTTGGAGTCCGTCAGTGAAAATGCTAGAAATTTAGTTTTTGATGAATTGAGAGTCAGGATATTACTGTGGAGCCAAAGTGTAATTTTTTCCATGCCTAATTCAGCGGTTATGAAAGTCTCGTTCCAGTTGTTGCCTTGAAATATCACAGCTGTGTCGTCGGCAAAGACAATAATCTTGCCACCAATGTCGAGTGAGCACAACTCATTGGCAAAGATGAGGTACAGTATCGGACCAAGAACTGTTCCTTGTGGCACGCCGAATTTTACAGGAAGGCCTTCTTCTGCACTCAGATTTTTCCCTATTCTCACTCTCTGTTTGCGAATGGTTGAGAAATGAGAAAAAACAAAGAATACATTTCATATAAGTTTAATTTTGCAATACTTGTTTATATACAATATTTTTTGTTTTTCCACTGTCTGCGTAAATATAAAGACTATCTGGTTTGCCGACTCGGGAACACGCAACATACAGTTGTCCATGTGAAAAGCAATCCACATCTAAATCTAGACCACACAATTCTAAAGATTGACCTTGAGCTTTGTTGATTGTGATTGCAAATGCCAATCGAATTGGGAATTGCAATCTTTTAAATTGAAATGGTGTATCGGTCGGGATCGTGGGTATTCGAGGAATGAGGACATCTTCACCTTTGAAAGGCCCTGTTAAAATCGTTGCTTCCACTACATTATTCATTAATCTCTTAACTGCAAGTCGCGTGCCGTTGCAGAGTTTTGGCTGATTAATATTCCGCAAGAGGATAATTGGCACACCTACTTTCAATTTCAATATGTGTGGTGGTATCCCTGGCAGATCAAGTGAGTTTAGAAATTCTGTTGGATAATTAACTACTTCATCAGCTTCCACAACAGTGTCTATCGACTTATATGTAGTTTCATCACTTTGAATACTGGATTGTATAACATTATTAAGTTGATAGACATCTTTATTCTTTGCGGCAAGGATAGCTCGTTCACTGAGCCAATCATGATTTCTATGATTTATCTGAATGTCAGGAAATACTTTTTCGATCAGTTCTTCTTTTGATGTAACTAAATTACAAAAATTATCGGGAAGTGATATTTGTCTAGACGTCTCATCGACTGGCAGCTGACCGTTTCCAATTTCCAGTAACTGTCGTGAGAATACCTCAGCTGATGGATCATTCTGCAACTGGACACGCATATTCGTAGTCAACTCCAATGTATGTACGTGCCGCCATAGTGTTGAATATTTCAGGCAAGCATTAATTTCGTCTGCTGGTGTCGATCGAGAAATTACAGGCAATGTTTGCCTAAAATCTCCTGCGAGCAATATCAATGCATTCCCGAATGGTTGAACGTTTCCACGCAAGTCTCGTAATGATCGATCAAGAGCTTCGAGCGATTTTTTATGTGCCATTGTGCATTCATCCCAAACAATTAGTTTACATTTTTGTAATACTTTTCCCATACCGGATGCTTTAGAAATATTGCACGTAGGAGTCTCAATGATTTGCATGTTTAATGGCAACTTTAGAGCTGAATGCGCAGTTCTTCCACCTGGTAACAATGTTGCAGCTATTCCAGACGAAGCAAGAGCTAAGGCTATATCACTTTTTGATCGAACCGTTGCTAGAATCAATCTAATGAGGAATGTTTTCCCAGTTCCTCCTGGCGCATCCAAGAAGAAGGTCCCCCCAACTCCGTCATTTATCATTTGCATTATGCGATCATAAATGCCTTTCTGTTCCCACGTTAATTTGGGAATGTTCGATTGGACATATGCCTGAAGATCATTAATGTTGTAACTCTGTTCACGGCGTAAATCTACATCAAATGCAGCAGTCGCAGTTCGGGTTGGTGCTGGCATTCCTAATTGACTAAGAACTTTATTTGCAATAGCTAAGCACTTGTCCTCAATATTTATCAATGCTTCGTTGTAAATGGCTTCTGTAAATTCTAAGGTCATATTGGCATTTTCAAGGCGTACTCTATGCAAAATATCTTCAGCCATATGCGAACGATATCTTTCCCATAACTCTGTGGGAGATGAAGGAAAGCAAGCGGTCAATATAATCGCAAATAATGCGCGAATTTGGTTTGGATGTGCAGTGTTGCACGCGTCATTGATGCATATGTTCCACTGTTGGTCATTTTCTAATAAATTCAGAGCTTGACACGTAGCGCGAAAAGTGGCATGTGTGACGCCGTCAACTATTTTTAATTGCTGGAAAGATGTAGGACCAGGCACATTTACCAATAGCATGCGAAGGTAAAAACATTCATCTTGATTGGGATGCACTGTATAAAGTCTACCAATTGTATTTTCTTTGAAAATGCCAGGGTGACCGTTGACTGGCTCCCCTCGTTTGCGCCGTACAAATACTTTTCTAGTTACATTCCACGTGTAGTAAGAGGGAACTTCTGAATACATTAGTGTTCTGGCAAAAGCGTCTTCCTGGCATAAGGTGAAAAAAGCAGTCAGAGTTGTACCAGGTGGATTAAGGGCTCTTTCTTGCACATTTGCATCTGTGAAATAAACACGCTGTCCATTTTCTAAATGTACTGCCAAGTGAACCACAGCTGGATTGCGTTCATGCATGGGAAATGAAAAAATTCGCCATGCAGCCTCATTGCTGCTTATGTATCTTCCAGCCTGGTATTGAGCAATTTCATCAATATCTCGTACTGCATTATTGTCACAATTATCAGATTGCACACTAAAAACTGCCATATCGCTGCCTTTATTTACATATTTACAGATATATTTAATCGATTTCACAGAATTGCAATATTCTACGTTTATGTGGGCTTGGTATGTTTTTGACAGTAAAGGAGAATATGGAACCACCCAACGGTTGTCTACATCAATATCACCATTTCGCATGTGTATAGTTGCCGAATTTCCACCATCTTCAGTTGATCGTCTTCTATACCGAGGATATCCATCGTCGCCTGTTACTGTGTTTGCTGTAAATGCTCGAGGATATTGCTTAGAGCATTTCCCATCTACCATGCATGGTGAATTTGGATTTAGTGTACCACATGGTCCATGTATCATGTTTTTGATGATCACTGCATGCAAATCCTTATCGCTGTCAGCCCGTGGAATCTCAGCGCATATCACGTCATCAATTTCGTCTGAAGTTATTTTATTGTAGAGCCAGATTAGTATATGCGCATGTGGTAATCCTCTCTTCTGCCATTCCACTGAATACATCCAGCAGCGCACAGATCCAAATACTTCAAGTTTCACAATGAAATCCATCAGCGATTTAAGCTTTTGCCGGAAAACACGTGCTATAATGTCATGCCTATCCACGTGTGATTGCCCAGGAAATAACAGCTGCTGTATCTCGTCCCAAACTGGATTGCAAGTGAAAGTGATAAATAAATCTGGACGCCCATAATGACGAACATATGACATTGCATCTTGAGCATATTCTTGCATGTGACGTGGACTGCCAATGAATGAAGATGGCAAAATAGTTAGCTTTCCAACGTTGGTTGTATTACCATCATTCACAACTGCATCTCGCAAATGAATATATTCTTCAGAGCGTAGTTTAGTCTGATTCAAACGAAGAAATAGCAAACGTTCCGTTTCAATTTTTGCATACATATCCACAAGGTACTGGTGAAATAACTGACGGAATTTTAGAATATGATTGTCCTCGTTCATCCGAATCATTAAGCGGTATGCGTAAAAGTTCATTGAGCTGCACTTTTTATTGATTTCTGCACCATTTACTGGATTTATCATTTTCACATTGAAATGATATCCATCAGCACCATCCCAAAAGATCAATGGATATTGTAAAGCATCGTAACAACGGTGAGTTTCTGCTACATTTATTAATTGATTATTTCTTCGATGGAGAACAATATCTCTAGGTTGGAACTGATCACCAACTATGACAATTGCTACTTCGTCTATAGTTGGAGCATTATATCTCCGGACATGTTCTCCAGCAGGAGTTTTGTCTGCGTGAATAACAATTTTGTGGGTATCTGATGGCATCATATCAATTGCTGTTTTGAACAAACGCACCAAACTGTTCCTTTCGTGAAGAAGCTCCTGCAGCTGCAAAATAATGGATCTTCTTAGCGAGTTATGTATTCCACAACGTGCATCTACTTCATGTCTATCATCACCAATGAAGTACATTTGTAGAAATTTATGGTCACTATCTGAGAATGGGAGCAGGGAGCCAGCTTTGTGATATATTTGCCCTTTGATTTTAAAAGTTGGCATGAATTGAGCAGTCACGATTTCCGCACCAAATGATGTCATTTGGAAGCAAGAGTTATATTTCCTGATGTTCGATAAGAAATGCTTTGATTCAGCGGTAGATCCAGTAAGTAAAGTTTTCAATGGCTCTGGTGGTGCATCAAGTTGAGGCAATTTGATTTTTCCGCCAGCACAACACATCCCTTTCGTTTCATTATTAAACTTTAGAGCCTGGCAGTAGCTACATACATGACTCATCTGACCAATGACAACATGCTGACTTGAACTATAATCAATAGCTGGATTGTACCGGAACGCAAGACGATTGTATTCCAGATGCAGATCAGCTGTTCTTTCTGTTCGTGTTTCAGCTATCCTCACCCTTTCGCGTTCATTGCGTTCAAAACGAACCAAATCTGTTGCTGCAGAACGCGACTGACGTGCTCGCAATCGTGCATCCTCAAGCCTGGCTGCTCGTCTTTCTGCTGGGTCCACGTTACGTGTCTGGATGGTGTTTAGCCTGTTCCTCTCTCGTAAAGATGTTTGCTCTTCCTCAGTGATATTCGAACGCCATCTCCTTAATCCTTCTGCATTGTGAGTGCGACGGCCCAAATTTGACTTTCTGCGAGGCATTATTTTGGTTTTTACTGAAAGAGAAGAAAGGAAAATATGTGTGTGTATTACTTTACACACGTAAGAAGTTTTGTTATTGTTTAATTAGTAAACTAATATTTCACGTATTTATTTCGTATATATATTACGTATTTAATATTAAATAAATAATAATTACAAAAAAATAAATCGCGGTTGTCAGCGATTCAGTTATTCAAATATAACTTATAATAGATATTTAGAAATAATTGCATAGTTATGAGGGAAACAATCGATATATTCTCAATATTGAATAACCTTTTTGAGATTTATAGGCCTACCAAAAAATTAATACCACCAAAAAATATATTATATTTTTTATCGAATAAAATAAATTTTATATATTTATACTCAATTTAATGAAAAATCTCACTATATCAGAAATAAAGACAATTAAATTCCCTACAAAACGGGTGGTCAACGAAAATTTTCCGACCAGTGGTTCCGGAGATAGAGCGTTTTAAAGACAAAAACAGTTTTTGATAAGCGCTCTCACTCGGTAACTTTCCAAGTGGTACCGACGCGAGGATCTTTGATGCTGAGCCTCTGATGCAACGGGAATGAAACTGACCGGCTGAGCATTAAACGCTGGTCACGTTGAGTGATCATCTCGCATTGCGTATTGAAACTACTGTACATAAATCCTTTCCAACAATCAACTTATATCAATTATTTAATAGACTAATATATTATTATAATCTATCCCTTCATTTTGTTTATATGATCAAATAACCAGCTGACTACTAAAATATTAGCCTACTTTGTATTTTAGCATGCAACACAGCCCAGATCGTATTATCAACAACACCGTTGTCAAATGCCGGTATGTTAGTAGAAAAGAGATAAGAATTTTTTTTTATTTCTCGTTGTTTTATGATAGAAGGAAACATAGCATGAATATGAAATAGAAATAAGATATTGAAACTATAAGATAAGCCGATCAGCTTATGAACTAAGGTTTGGAGGATTATGAAACATTGACAATTGAGAAATTATGAATACACAAATGCAAGAATAAAAGCCTCAATAATTATTATTCATTACAAGATTGATTTACATCGATAAGATTATACTCACACTATCGACTGAATCGCCAATTGATTGTAGCACGGTACCGGTATCGATCCATTCACTGATTGAAATTACTACAATATTAACACAAGTAACACGATTATTTGCACTGAAACACGAATTTATTATCGAAAAAAAAGCATCGGTATGCTTTCTTTGTTCTGAATTGCGAAAGTAATTGAAATCCAATAATTGTACCGGAAAACATACGGTAATCAAGAGTGTAGTTTACCGGTACTCTATATCTCACGAACCTGTTGAAGCTGCGTTTTGAAACATGCGCGCTATCTAGCGGTCAGATTTTGCACTTTGATTGCAGCAGCGCTCAGCTCAAATCTGGCCAAAAATGGCCAAAGTTTCACCCCCTCCCCCCGGGCCACCCTGCGAGCCCGGTCAATTTTTTTTTTTTAATCGACTTATTTTCGCGAGCTGACCCCGAATGTGAAGTCAAAAATCGGAAAAATCCATAAACAAAAAAGTTAAAAATTTTCGGGCGAGCGTAGCGCCCCTGAAAATTGTAAAAAGTAGATAAAAACCATCATTGAGCTGCACTTTTTATTGATTTCTGCACCATTTACTGGATTTATCATTTTCACATTGAAATGATATCCATCAGCACCATCCCAAAAGATCAATGGATATTGTAAAGCATCGTAACAACGGTGAGTTTCTGCTACATTTATTAATTGATTATTTCTTCGATGGAGAACAATATCTCTAGGTTGGAACTGATCACCAACTATGACAATTGCTACTTCGTCTATAGTTGGAGCATTATATCTCCGGACATGTTCTCCAGCAGGAGTTTTGTCTGCGTGAATAACAATTTTGTGGGTATCTGATGGCATCATATCAATTGCTGTTTTGAACAAACGCACCAAACTGTTCCTTTCGTGAAGAAGCTCCTGCAGCTGCAAAATAATGGATCTTCTTAGCGAGTTATGTATTCCACAACGTGCATCTACTTCATGTCTATCATCACCAATGAAGTACATTTGTAGAAATTTATGGTCACTATCTGAGAATGGGAGCAGGGAGCCAGCTTTGTGATATATTTGCCCTTTGATTTTAAAAGTTGGCATGAATTGAGCAGTCACGATTTCCGCACCAAATGATGTCATTTGGAAGCAAGAGTTATATTTCCTGATGTTCGATAAGAAATGCTTTGATTCAGCGGTAGATCCAGTAAGTAAAGTTTTCAATGGCTCTGGTGGTGCATCAAGTTGAGGCAATTTGATTTTTCCGCCAGCACAACACATCCCTTTCGTTTCATTATTAAACTTTAGAGCCTGGCAGTAGCTACATACATGACTCATCTGACCAATGACAACATGCTGACTTGAACTATAATCAATAGCTGGATTGTACCGGAACGCAAGACGATTGTATTCCAGATGCAGATCAGCTGTTCTTTCTGTTCGTGTTTCAGCTATCCTCACCCTTTCGCGTTCATTGCGTTCAAAACGAACCAAATCTGTTGCTGCAGAACGCGACTGACGTGCTCGCAATCGTGCATCCTCAAGCCTGGCTGCTCGTCTTTCTGCTGGGTCCACGTTACGTGTCTGGATGGTGTTTAGCCTGTTCCTCTCTCGTAAAGATGTTTGCTCTTCCTCAGTGATATTCGAACGCCATCTCCTTAATCCTTCTGCATTGTGAGTGCGACGGCCCAAATTTGACTTTCTGCGAGGCATTATTTTGGTTTTTACTGAAAGAGAAGAAAGGAAAATATGTGTGTGTATTACTTTACACACGTAAGAAGTTTTGTTATTGTTTAATTAGTAAACTAATATTTCACGTATTTATTTCGTATATATATTACGTATTTAATATTAAATAAATAATAATTACAAAAAAATAAATCGCGGTTGTCAGCGATTCAGTTATTCAAATATAACTTATAATAGATATTTAGAAATAATTGCATAGTTATGAGGGAAACAATCGATATATTCTCAATATTGAATAACCTTTTTGAGATTTATAGGCCTACCAAAAAATTAATACCACCAAAAAATATATTATATTTTTTATCGAATAAAATAAATTTATATATTTATACTCAATTTAATGAAAAATCTCACTATATCAGAAATAAAGACAATTAAATTCCCTACAAAACGGGTGGTCAACGAAAATTTTCCGACCAGTGGTTCCGGAGATAGAGCGTTTTAAAGACAAAAACAGTTTTTGATAAGCGCTCTCACTCGGTAACTTTCCAAGTGGTACCGACGCGAGGATCTTTGATGCTGAGCCTCTGATGCAACGGGAATGAAACTGACCGGCTGAGCATTAAACGCTGGTCACGTTGAGTGATCATCTCGCATTGCGTATTGAAACTACTGTACATAAATCCTTTCCAACAATCAACTTATATCAATTATTTAATAGACTAATATATTATTATAATCTATCCCTTCATTTTGTTTATATGATCAAATAACCAGCTGACTACTAAAATATTAGCCTACTTTGTATTTTAGCATGCAACACAGCCCAGATCGTATTATCAACAACACCGTTGTCAAATGCCGGTATGTTAGTAGAAAAGAGATAAGAATTTTTTTTATTTCTCGTTGTTTTATGATAGAAGGAAACATAGCATGAATATGAAATAGAAATAAGATATTGAAACTATAAGATAAGCCGATCAGCTTATGAACTAAGGTTTGGAGGATTATGAAACATTGACAATTGAGAAATTATGAATACACAAATGCAAGAATAAAAGCCTCAATAAGTAATAGTCATTGATTTCAGACAGATTCCATGTAAACAGATATTACATCTTCAAATTTCCCATGAACTCATCCATTTGGGCGAAAATGAAACTATTTCTTGTGCTCGTCAACTGTAGAATAAGCAGAGCTTGGCTAGCTTGCGAAATCAGCTTTATAAAAGTTACCATGCTGCGCTTCTCATTCAATTTCAATGAGTGAAGGAGAAGTTGTGACTTGATGTTGAATACTCAACGTTTTTTCATCAACATCTCACTTATCCATCTTTTCTCTTGATTCCAGATTCAGGAATCATTCTTGAGTGGGTAGAAGAATAAAACTGTAGCAACAATCAGATAATATAGGGCAAGAGATTAAGACCACGAACATCAAAGAAAAAAGAGGAACTGATTGGAAAATTTCCACGTCGATGAGTGGAACATAAACAGTTGAAACAAAAGCGCTGATATTGTGTGATAAAGATACCAGGGATTGAAGAACTGAATTGAGAGTTATTCATCGGGAAAAGGGAGAGAGAGAAAGTAAGGGAGAGGATTGTTGTAAAGGATCAGGGAGAGGATGAGGAAAGTATTTTGAAACTACGATATTGAAGGAACAGCTGATGAGCGTAGACTAAATGGGAAGAGCGGCAAAAATAATAAGATCTCGGTTGGTAGGGTTGTGGCGGATGAGGGGTGAAGGGCCTATAGCGATGAAAACATCTTCCAACTTAATCCTGTTTTCGAATAGAAGTGAAGGCAAAGGCAGGCAGTGAAGATTATTACACCGGACAGCGGAGTGGTGGGCTGTCTATGACTCGAGAGGGAAGCCGTTCCTTGGAGAAATACTGCTACATCGTCTGCTGCTGGGAAGAGTCAAGTCTGGTGAGAATGGGTCCAGGCTGAAACTGAATCGTTCGGAAGAAAATGACGATCATGTCGGATCGCGCTCACTACATGATAGGGAAGGGTTGGTCCTCTTCACACTGAACGTTTGCCTATTCGAAGGCAACGTTTCTCCAACTCTGATTCTAGAAAACCAATAGCCTGGCCATAGTTCAGTTCAATGCTACACCAGTATAGAAATGGTTCTAGAATTCTTTCTAGAAACTATTCTCACTTACTTTCTTTCTCTCTTCACATAGAATATATGTTTTTCTTCCTTTCCTTTCCTTACTTACTCAACATCAGATCACTCTTTTAGTGAGATACACATCACAGAGTCTCCTTTATTCCTAAAGAACTTGACCTTTTCTCTCAATCGTTCATCCTCAATCTAATGCTCATAATATACTGTATATTACATGTTTCTCTCTTTATCTTAATGTATCCTAATTCTCTCTTTATCTTAATGTATCCTAATCCTCTCTTTCTCCAACTGCTTTTTCACACTCTACCACACCATCACTCTCTCTTTCTCTTCATTCTCCTCTACCCCTCTTTCAAATTCTCAATCAATCCATCTCTCTTACACCCTATTCAATCCGTATCACCTCTCACTCCACTGGCCTCCATACGCTCTTTCTCTATATTGGTGGTGTGTATCTGGTTTATGGTGCTGCTGTTTCCAATAAAAACAGCTGGTGTGACGTTTACAGCTTTTCCTCCAGCCCTGCTCCACCCATCCGGTTCAATATTTTCTTCTTATCGTTCTATCGTCCCGTTCGGTTCCAGTGAGGTTTCCGTTCGCTTTTCCTTTTCATTAGTTCTTCTCTGCTCTATCACATAGAACACTCCTCCAATAGACCAAAGCTGAATAAAGGCTCGATCGGTTTCCAGTAAACTCAACTCAGACAATTATTAGATTGCAGTGTTTCTAAGACTCTATGAGAACAACTTGCAACTATACATACTCTTATTGAATGTACTGGGAAGTGTACAAGCAAATGTTCACTTCAATAGCTTATCGTATAGAGACTTGGTCTGCTTTAAAACAAAATTGCGGGAGAAGGAAGAAGAATGAATACATGAGAATCACTGTGTTTTCATTCTCCAATTTAGTAGTATGAATCTTTGAATGTTTGAGCTCCGTTTTCCTTCTTAGTAGAATGTTTCTATTTATAATTATATTTAACGAAAGTTACATACTGTTGTAGTGATGGGATTGTTTTTGTGTGAGTCATTCTAATTTGGAATTTATCGTTAATGTAAGCGAACGATTTTTTTAACAAAATAAGAAACCCATGGAATTTGGACAAGATAATGAAGGAGTAAGAAATCAGCGTTGATCAATGACAGTGACTGAGACAACATGAAAATGGAGAGTGTTCTTGATGAAATGAACCTACCTACTTGTTATGGATTCTCAGTTGACTACTACTGTGACTATACCTCTGATACCTAATTATCACATCAGTTGCCACAACCAACAAAATGGAGAAAAACTTATTCCGGTTATGATTGATTGTTATAAACTTCCAGTAAACCAAAACTTACTAAGAGACAGTACAAGATATTATATTAAGCTACATGTCGCATCTGTTTAGTTACTTGCAGTTTAATCCTATCATATTAAGCGAGCAATTTCTGTATTTATATTTATATCGTTATGTGGTTATCTGGTTATGTGGTTACATGGTTATATGGGTATATATTTATGTTCAACGGATCTCGAGAACGGCTCTAACGATTTTCACGAAATTTGGATATAGTACGTTTATGATAAGAATTCGATTGCACTAGGTTTCATCCTTGGGAAAACTCGCTGAACGACATTAAAAGGATAATTTCATCCTTGGCTGAAACAGCTGTGGATAGTAAAAAAGTGAGTGAGCGAGTGAGGATGTGAAAAATCAAAATATCGCATCCCCGAAATTCATAAGATGACGTATAGCCTGCTGTGAAATATAAACAGGATCATTTCAGAGAATAATTGTGTTCTGTTTACTGTTAGAGAATTCCGTTGTACAGTCATACTAAATCACAAAGAAACTGGCACTTCACATCTATCAAATTATATAACTCCACACCTGACCACTTGAAAGTACTCACATGCACACAATTTAAAAAAAATATTGAAAGCAGTGTTAATTGATGAATGTTTGTACAACTATTGACTATTTTAGTATAGATTGGAATCGTTTTATGTGATTTATGTTAATCCATTGTATTGTACTGATACTGACTGATCTTAGTGTTTTTGTGTTTGTTTTGACTTACTTAGTGTTAAAAAATTGACGAAGTCCATGTATTCATGTGAATATTTTATGACCAATAAAATTCTATTCTATTCTATTCTTTTTAAATGAATAAAAACAACGAGCAAAGCTTGGTGCTCCGATATTTAAGTTTAAATGAGCAATGATGAGTCCATGAGTAAATCATGATGAGTCCTAATAATTTTATCTTAATTGAACCTTTATCAGGGGGTTGCAAATATTATCACCACCGATTGGATCTACGAGTAAGATTCCGTGGTCTTGAACGCAACATTAGCATCTTGTTTCGAATATAAGAATATAATAAGTAGCTTTGGGAAATTAATCTCTTGAACAATTCAGTATTATTGTGAAGTGTGATCTTAAAATTGAATTCGCGCGAGAGCTACGGCTACGACAATATAATAATTCAAGTAGTCTTTGATGTCAAAGAAGGGGAATTCTGGAATAATTATTTGGGAACTGAGAACATATTTCATGTTATCACGAGTACATTATAAAGAGTGAACTGATTACATAACTATATAGTTATACTAATCATGACTACTTTAGCACTCTGAATACTGTAGTTTAACTACTAGTTAATACTAAAAGATCTGAGAATAGTATTGGCAGAGATTTGAGAAATCTTTGAACAAAATACGTTAGCTAGTCCCAAGCTGTTCATCATGCTGCTCAATCGTTTCTAGGTTCAAAAAAGTATGCGCTCACCACTTCTTGGTGAATCTGGGCACAACTGAAACTAGATTGAAAAGTGTTCAATTTTAGTGAGCCTATACTTCTCAACAGAATATTCTGCAGATTTCAGCAAGGAGGGCGAATGTAAGAGAGAGAGAGGAATCCATTTAAGAGATAAGTGATTGAGAGACAGCACGCAGGATGGAGTGAGAGGGGAATGTAGTCAGTCACTTGGGTGGGAGATGATAGATAATCCTCTTACGGCACTAGCAATGGCTGCTGGCTGCTGGCTGCTACTTCATCCCGGTTTACGGACCAAGATGGAAACGCAAGAGCGGGATTTTCCCGTCATATTGCATTAGCTGTGGCCTTATTTCGTATTCCTATGAGTTTGGCTTCCGGAAATCTTGCGTGCCTGTGTGTGTCACAGTCGGTTTGCGAGTGTGTGAGTTATCTTTTTGCAAACGGCAATTGCACATCTACATATCTCATCTAGTTTTGTACTCCTCCCTAATCTCGCTCTTACCTTGGCAGCTTACGCGCCACCGTTGTATTAAATATCGGGAAACGACTTAGCTCTATATTCATTTTGCATTGCGCTCAGCATTCGAGCGGCGCTGCTCCATATTAATCACATCCTCATCCTCGATGTGATTGATGTTGCCATTGCCAGCCACAGTGAGACACATGCACACGTGTTGACTTTCATACTCCTACAATATCCTTTCAGACGCTTGTCAGTTTAACGCGTTGAGAAAATCTAGCCATTAGATTGTACAATCACTTCGAGTTGCCATGATACATTAATATAAGGATATTATGAATATGAGAGCTACAATTGACTAAAGTAATAACCTGATTGATAGAGTTCACCCCTATCTCCCACAATCACCCAGGTTTTTTACACTATCCATCTCTCCACATAACTTTCTTCATCATCGACAATTTTTTCTGTCACTTTGTTTGTCACTTTCTAACATCAAACGGGAATATATTTGTTTCCATTATTTTCTTCTGATTCTCAATTAGTTTTAAAGCAAATGAGTCGCAAAAAGCATATTCATATATGACAAATTGTCTGTTATGAGGTCCGCATCATTTCTCACCCTTTCCAATCATCCACTATAAATCAACCTTACAACATCGTCATTCCAAGTTTTCCTTTATATTTTTGTTGATGAATTTGATTTCCATCCACTACTCGACGACACTCTACAACACTCGAGTTCAAAATAGTCAATGAAAAATAACTTTGTATCTTAAATAAATTCGAAAACCATAAATTCCACATTTGAAAGATTTTCCTGCTGGAGGTTTCTCCCAGTCGTACAGTTGTCAATTATGTAGAGAACTTCATAATATTTGAAAGATTTTAGTATTATCTGAATGCGTTGTGATAGTTGTAGAGCTCATCGAGCTGATTGATTCTTCAAGTCCTTAAACTGTCTCTGAAAAAACTCAGGACAAAGCTTTGCATTAAGATTACAAAATCACTTGATCTGTTGTTTTTAAATTTGAAAGTTTATAAACATTTCATGTTTGAGAGTAATTCCGTAACCAATAAAGTCTGTCCTAAATAAGTGGACGTGCCTGTTGCAAGTCGCTGAGAGAGACACTAAACAAGCGTATGAGAAAGAACCAAAGTTCATAAATGGAAATACAAAATGGACCCTTTTGGACGTTAAAAGTTTTAACGCCTGCAGAGCAAACAACTCAAGTGTCGACCTCCACGCACCAGCGAGGAGAAAGAGGAGGGAAGAGAGTGAGAGTGGTAGTGAGAGAGGGAGAGAGAGCGAGTGTCCCGCGAGGGATATTGGGGAGTGCTCCACTTCCATGGAAGTGCCACAGAGCCCAGCTACGAAGAAAGACTGCGATGGAACTAGGGATTAATTAAATTCGTTATGATAAAAAGTGGAAGGATAAGGAGAGGCAGTGTATGTGAGAGAGAGAGAGAGAGAGGGAGCGAGGCCCACAACTTTCCGTAACTCCGGAAAAAGGTTTCTCACTTCCAATGGGAAAAATATAGGGTTGCCCAATTGTGAATTATCCCGGTATTATACTGAGAGCCACGAGTGAGAAGAATAAATTAATATCTCTTCGAAGTAGAAACATTGCGTATCACAGTGGTTTTCATTGTTTCTTGAGACTTTTGAATGTATCATGAATGCTTCCTTGTCATGGATCAATATCTGGTTTCAACATGGAATAGAAGATGTATAGGAATAGAATAGAAAATATGAATATAGGTAAAGCGTCCTATATCATTGAAAACATCCCCTGTAATCGTAATCCTAGTCTGAATTAATGATAGACCAAATTGGAAAATTCTCAGAAGATTATATTCCTTCAACATTGAGAGGGAGGAAGAATTTTGGTTTTTCCTGTTGAAATATATTTCCTCTTCCTCTTCGCCCTGTTGAACTCTTTTAGCATTTGAGCTGTTGAAAGAATTAATAATGCAACCAGCGTGATAAAATCTTCCTCAACCAAAATTTATCCATTCATTAATGTGAACAATGTCATCAGTAGAGTAACTACATTCTCCAGAAGTGATCCTACTTTTCAAATTACCGCATTATTAATTTATTTGATACATGTATGCCACTATCAAACTGGTAGGAATCATTTAGAATTTACGAGATAATTGAAGCTTGTCACATAAAATAATTTTTCAAGCTCACTAGCTCTCTGCGCTCGACACAATAACATTCTTCGCATTGAAAGCCCTATTGTATCCAATGAGGTACTTAATATAGTATTATTATAATTTGGAATAATGGAGTCACTTTTATTTCAGTTTATTAAAGAAATCTATTCTAAAATCTGCATTCAATCACTCACTATGGTTTTGCATCAAGTAATGTGATTTGACCAAAGTGACTATCTTTAATTTCCTAGAAGTCTATCAAAATACATTCCAATTGGGAATTCAATAAGTGGTGGGAAAAAAAACGTCACAGGAACCAATTTGCTACCAATGTGCAAAGCTCATGGATGAAAATTATCATACTTTCAATTATTAATATACCATTGATTTGGAATTCATAATGCAAGAGATTATACTCAAGAAATGAAATGAATTATTTATCCATAATAAATGAACATTATGAAGATTGGCGCCTTTAGCATGGAACACATATAAGTACTAGAATTAACAATATCTCGATAAAACCAGTTTTCAGTAAACACAGTACAGGTTTAGATAGTGGTAGTGTCATTTCATTTATAGGTGGGTAAACAGCAGCGTTAACCGCACATTGGGCCTCTCCCACCATCCCCCCATCCCACCATCACCGCTGCGGCATTTCGGTGTTCTTTCTGGTTGAATTGAATTCAACTCATTCATCCACCACACGGTGCGCTGCGGTAGATTGCATTCATCGCAATTCGCCCGCCGCATCTAAAACTCAAATTCAAATCATACAATATGATGAATTTTGAATAGAATATTGTTATATTCTCGTCATTTTCATCTCTCGTCCTCCTAGTTCGAATAGATAGATAGTAAGGGTGGTTTTGAAAATTATTCATCATTATATCTATGATTGATATTCAATTCGTATTTGGAGCTTTCCATGGAATTAATATGGGATGATGAATTGAAATAGAATTCGCGGATTAATAATTCACTGTAATGTTGGATCAGCACATAATAGAGATTTTAGATCTGTGTTATGTGTGTCATACATACTTGTTTCCTATATAACAATAATTTACAAAGACGAATACATTGACTATATAATATATTTTAATTTTCTAAAAAGGTTCATGCATGTTATTTTCGAAGCGCTAATCAGTCGGAATAGATCCGTACTTTTCAATTATTCCGGTAGGGTACCGCATTCTGCCTCTTTTAGATTTTATTCATCATGAAAATCAGGATTAATAACTCTCTTACGTTTCAACAAATAATTTCACAGAAGTTCCAACGAATAATATGATAGTATTATATTTGTTTCAATACATTAATTGTACCAATATCACACACAATACTCATCTATCTGATACCAATCTATCGAATAATATACTGTATGTACTTTTTAGGTACTGGGAAAAATGTCATCCTCGACAGAAACTAGCAATGTGATACACATTTTTTCGTTTTTGGAGGACAATTACCTTTCACGAGAAGACACAGCACATTTGATAGTTTATCATGTTTTTTTTTGAAATGTTGGTAGCTGCTAAGTGAGCAATTGCGTTTTATTGTCACCATCGCTTGGAATTGTACAAAATGGATGGTTTGCGACCGAAACATGGAGGCTGGACGAGTCGAGTAATTGATGACTGGTGGGGGGGGGACATCATCAGCGACATTAACTGCGCACCGGAAGCTTGCCGCGTCAAGAAAAAGTCACAAGACGGAAAATGCCGGTTTGTTGATAAATTGCATCTTTATTGGTCCAGCTATAGCCGTCGAATTAACAAAAACTCCCATTACGATGAAACGCTCAGCTATTTATTCCATTCTTGATCGTTTCATTTTTTGTTGTGAATGTGGCAATTTGTCGTTTTGCGTAGTTTCTGATATTTATCATGGAGGAAAGATACCGTTTAGTATTTTAGTACCGATACTATAGAAAGAAAGGTGCCGATACTATGAATAATAAACAAAAGATACCATTTCATTATTACTCCCTGTCTCTACTTTGTTCCGATTCCATGATATTTACCTTAAATTTCATATTCAAAGTTACAGATCAAGTGAAAGTAAGTTTACATAGCTTCTGAAATGCATCAATTATGTGCAAAGTTTATTGTTATGGAATTTATGAAATTGGTGGTGGATTTTAGAGACACATCGTTCAAAGTGCTTGAATTTTTTCTTTCTACGATAATATCTTGTGCAAAATAGACGTTGGTAGAAATGGTATAATTGTCTGTAGTTACTGATGGTATTTCTCATTATTGGTTTCCTGCAAAGATTTATTTATTTATAACTGTTAACAAGATAAATTTTTCCTAGATAACTTTTTATGATGGTATTTCTTATTACTGGTTTTTTACGAAGATTTATCTATTCTCTCCTAGATAGGGGATATTTGAATCCCAAAACAAAGCAATTTTGGCACTTATCACTGTTTGCTCTTATGTATATCACGTTAGGCTTAACCAGCATAACCTCAGTTTAAGTGCTGTTTACAAGAAAGAATACAGAAAACGATAATATTCTCACTTCTAATTGTAAAAATAATATATTATTATAATGTACAGCATTCTATAACAAAGGAATTGTATTAGCTGCTTCCAGTGCAAACCATCATTCAAGTTAGTGACTGATAAGATGTTGAGTATTGATTACCATGAGAATATTGGGTTATATACAAACTAAAACTGCATGGTTTACAACAGCACTAATTATAATCTTCCAAATATATTTGAATGAAGCACCATGTTATAGTTTTTAGTAACACAGTCGGATCCAGTCGATTTCACTGCAACTCGATATTTATCATGTGATACTCCATACAAGGGAACGTCGGCTGGTATTCGGACAAAATGGGAAGTGGAGAAGGTTGTTTGATCGATTTACGCCCTTTCTGCGTCGGACGTTTCTTCCGACGTCAGTTCCTCAATTTACGGGATGAGTGACCGTCGACAGTAAAGCGAATTACAAACTTCCTTTGTTGAGTTGACTCCGGACAAATAGACGCACCAGATAACAGGTAAAGGTTTCAATGAGTCAGACGGCACTCTTCCACCCTATACTATGGAGAGTGATTACGGTTCTTGTTGTTGGGCAGGGAGATGCTATGGCGTCGGAGAGTGCCGCAAATTGATCTGCATGCCATAAATTGATGTCGTCATTCGTGTAGCACGTTCCATAAAAGTATTAACTTTCTTAACAGCTTTTAAAATAATGAGAATGGGATGAGAAGAGCTGAGTTGGCCGACGGCCCGAAGCGCACAGGTATACCCTATAATTTGTAGCACGCGACTGGCTCTTGTTCACTCACTCTTTCTCTTTCTTCCTTTCATCCATTCACTTGCTCCGTCCCACCAACACCTATATCTTTCTCTGGAATGGATAAGAAGAGTGTTACACTTCCAACAAGGATGCTCACCTCTTTTATCCAAATGCTCACAACTAAAAACTGTGCAGCAACTTTAACCGAGACATGGATAATGGATACAAGATTACAAAGGTTTCCATCTTGAACTATTGTCTTTGGTTTATGTAATATAATATTTACATTTCCACATGAAATTCCTACGAAAAGATAATACGTAATTGGCTCCTGATAATGAATCTTTGGATCCATTCTTCTTCTTCTTCTTCTTCTTCTTCTCTTCTTCTTCTTCTTCTTCTTCTTCTTCTTCTTCTTCTTTTTCTTATTCTTCTTTGAATTGAATTAATTGTCAGTCATCTTAGATCAATAATGCAATAATTAAGCTTACTTGCTTTGCTTACATCACTGTACTTCCTTCTACAATGAGTTTTAATTCCTCAGCGAATTCGAACTTCAATCATCCCTACTGAATTTCTTCATAGAACATTCATTTGGAAGAAGTTTCTTTTCACAAAACTTGGAGTACAATATCTCTCAAATAGATTGTAGAAGTTGATATTTATTGTTGTTGGACATTCGTTAAAAGTTCAGGTGAACTTTAAGCACTCAGGTATCACACACTGAGACCTAGATCGGATTTTCACTCGCATGTAGAGTTTGTTGTGCAACCGTAAACTGAACTATCACATGGAGGAGAAACAGAACAGCCGGGAACAGTATTACATTCCGTCTGCCTAAACTGTTCTTTGTGTTGTTGTTACCTAGTTGCTCGTTACTCGCAGCAGCACAGTGTAGAGTGTAGAGTATACTGTAGAGTGTAGTCTACCTCTGCTCTGCCCGGCAAAGGCGGCTTGGCTTGGTTTGTTGCTTTCAATCTGGCCAGCTCGAGCTGTTGCCAACCACATGACTGTGGTTTCAGCCAAGGCACACACCCCCACCTCTACCCTACCCCTCCCCCCACCAAACCACCCGCAATCCTCTTCACCAACAACAATTGCACACCATTCCGCAAGTCTCTGTTACCCCGTTGTTGCAAATCATCTCAATGGAGAGCAGTTCACGGAGGAACTGGAGCAAATTTAACGTCATTACATGTCTCTTAGAATTTTAATTCTGGAAAAGATGAAGTCCCTCTCACTCTCCTTTCTCACTATATTTTCAACGTATAATTACGTATACATTAGTGATTATCTTATCTAGAATGTTAGCTGGATGTCTTTTGCAATCTTCATAGAAACGTAACTTTCATCGAAACTCACTTTTCTCCTTAACTGCTAGTTCCCAATAATGATGTAGGATATTGGATTCATTGATTTGTTAAAGTTTTATAGAATTTGAATGTCTGCAAAGAAGGACTAAAGTCTGTGAGATATTACTTTATTAACATGAAGAGGAGAAACCAATTTCTCCTTCCACAGTTTGTAGAGTAGACAGAAACGGTCATCCTGCGCACATTTGGATGCGCCGTGTCATTTCGCTTTACGATCTTGTGATGAACACATCTCCGTAATCACACAAACCAATATACCTGCTGCCAGTGAACAATTTTTGGAACAATGCCGGGCAATAGCTGGAGAGGAGCGTTGGCGCGGCGCGTTAGAATGCTGCTAGGTAGTGGGAGAGATTGGTGGAGGGTACAGCATCGGACCTCTCCGTCTTTGAGAAAGAGCCGTGTTAAATTTGAAAGTAATAGCCTATCTCACAGACTTTAGATTGCTTAGAGTTACAGGATTGTTTCGCCACCTGTTTGCTGGTTGTTACAGTAACAGTTTCATATTTACTCAATTTTAACTGTTCTATTAATCAATCACAGTCAATCCATAATTACAGTAATCTAATATTATATTGAGGAGACGATATGTGTAATAATTATTTCAGAGATTATTATTGAATTTATTACCATCAAGTAAGGGTACTACATTGGATTTATGATAAATACATTTCCGCAAAACGTATAGTTATTCTCTGAAACATCCGAATATTTTAACAACATTTAAGTGTCTGGCCCCAAATTAGTTTGGTTCAAACAGGTTCTACTGTGCAATCACACAGGCTATGGAAGTCCTTTCATTTCCACCGATCATTAACATTGGTGAAACATGTTTCATGTACTTTTACGGGGGTTAGCCTATACAAAAGTTAGCTCGTAGAGCTAAGTAGTTAGGTAGTATTTTTTGCACTCTGGATTTAAATAATATTATTGTATATAAATAAATATTCGTGTCCTAAATACCCTATTGAATAAAAAAGCCGACATCATTATTATATTAATTTCATTGAATATGTAGCCGACACCAATCAGCTTGTTGAGTTTCAATTTCAAAGTTCCCACACACTTTTATCGCTTCAAGAAAACGTATGCCATTCTTATTTCACCGGATAGAATGGAATTTCTAGCAAAAGAGTTTTCTAAGAACTCGAATCCGTTATGAAAGAGTATGTACTGGTATAATACAGATATTGGAGTGTTGGGAAGCTCGACGTGCAGCAGACACGAGAAAATGCAGTCTCACTCTCCGGCGACAACAACGTTCACCCACATCGTTCTCACAAAGTAAGCAAACTAGTTTATGGAGAAGTCACCACTTTCCTCATCTTTCTCCTCAACGCTTTTCTTGAAATATCTTTATGAAGAATAAAATTTGTGAATAATATATGAGGAGAATGTGTATATCAGATTACACTGTAGCATAGAATAAAACGATCTTAATAAGTTAACAATCGCATAAGTTTTCTCCGATTGTAGTTTCTCAACTTCCATATAATATTATGAATCACAATAAGATAGTTCGAATAATAATCAATAGTCAACATTAATTTTTTTTCATTCATATGTTGATGAGTAAACTAGTAAATATGATATAATATATTGGTTGGATAATGCACGTTATCAATATTATTTTATGACGTTCTGCCAGAACAAATAATGTGGGTTACGATCTTACCATGAAATATTTTTATAGTATATGAAAATCTTCTCTCTGGATGACAATATTTATATCTACATCAATTGAAGAAATCTATATTACCAGTGAATCTATTGATGATAATTCTACAGAATACTGAAAGGAATAAATGATATTATGTACATTGAATATTTTCTAAACGCAACATGAAAATACTGCTTAGAATAAAAGGATTTTAGTCTAACATTCATGAATTCATCAGGAATTTTACTTGCAAAAATACGTAGTACTGTACTCCTACCAAATATGGTGATACTGCTACGTCATACTTGTTCAGCTGGTTGCCTACCTCAAAAAAGAAGGCGCTGACTATACAAAGCCCGTTCTGCTTATACATCAATATAGTGTAGTTTTACTGGAGTATAAATACAATAGATGACTGTATTCTATAGTATCAGCCATAGTATGATAGTAAGTCGAAAAATATATTAACCTATCTTCAAGTAACTACTGTTGAGGACATATATGTTTTAAAAGAGTTAATACTAGAACATGTACACTGTGATTGATTTTCTTGAACTATTCGAGTTATAGTTGCTTTTATCATATATAGTTGCCTTTCAGAGACTATATTTCTCTATGGTATATTTGAAGAGCCATTACTTTCTTCTATGATACCATAAAAGGCATCCACCCCACCCAACGCGTGATAGTGAAATAGATTTGATAGGCTCAATATAATTGAAGTTTCAAGAGCTTGGAACTAATAGGATAAATTAATAATTCCACAAAGCGTTGCCAAATAGACATCAATTTTTTCAATCATGTATAATACTATCACTGAATGTAGTCAGTGGACAAACAATTTTCGAAAGGAGATTTTCTACTGCCTAGCAATGATATGCGACCAATCATTGAATATTCTTGCAATCCATCATTTCGAAATAATAAGATACTATCTGATATCAGAAGATTAATTCACTATTTAACTTTCCATCACTGCTTTCGGATTACACACAATCGAATATTTTAGTCTGTTGATTAAATCAAATACTTATTCTATGCAAAAGTTACTATTCATATTTGCATTGCTTGCCTGGTAATGAACAACACTATTCTCTAATCATCGGAGTAAGTCAGCACCCTTTACTTTTTTGTACAGTGATAACGTTAAATGTTTCTTGCAAGTCCAGTGAGGTACTGGATGTGAATGAATTATTCATGGAATGTATTTCAGTGGATTATAGTGGAAGCCTATAAATCTGCTGGAAATATAAGATTCATTACTGTTCTTTGTTCAACTCCGTTACTTATGGCTCAATTGTTTACTCTTAAGTGTACACACTCACACACCTTTAGTCACCCTATACACCCTTCACTTTGCAACGATGTGTATTGATTAAGCCAGCAATCACAGTTTGTACTAGTTGAGAGACCCGGTGCTCTGTTATATGTGGCCAATAACTTTTCCAGCACAGCGATAGGTTTATGCTAACAAGACATGCTACGTATCACCATTCTCCAGCGCTGGAGAGCTGTAGCAGTTCGTCGGGCAACATAAATCATTCAGGTGCCGTACTCACGAACCGGTGAGAAATGGAAATATCCGACGTTCTCCATCAATCTCCCCCGTTTTGCCTGGCAACGCAATACGTCTTAGCCGCCGCCGCCGCCGCCACCGCCATCGCTTCTGTGTTGCTGGCTTCGTTGCTGCGGTATCCCTCCAGGGAGCCACTGCTACAAAACCTGAGCCAGCGACACAACAAACCACCAGACGACACATCTCCTCCCACACCTACGCAACGCAACGCAACGCAACGCACTAGACCATCGACAAATAGCAAACTTTCAGTGCAAACCCACAACGCAATATTCTCTCCACCATTGCCCGGCACAAACTTCACTACACTAGTGTCTCCTCTCATGAATAATGGAAATCTGTCACAAGCTTACTTATTACTGCCAGGACAATATAAGATGTATAGCCCAGTTTGCAATTATTACGATAATCCATCGTTCCAACAAATGATAATTTTTGTTAATGATGATTCAAAATGTAATGCAGTTTAATTGTACAAAATAACACCTCACTTATATATTTTATTTATTTTTGTTCATCCTTTTGATTTATATAACTCAACACATTTGCTCAAGTCTCAACTTCTGGGCACCTGGTGATGAGCGAAGGAGATGAGAAGAAATCGACTTATGCATTGGAACATGATGGAATTTCACAGATCATGAATTCCATGAATTAACGAGTTGAATAGTACCAGCGGAACCATATGGAGGATTTCCTGAATCCGGGAAGTGACTTCAGAGAAATGTCACGATATAAACAATGCCTGTTGAACAGACACTAAAGAATCATATTGGAAGTCTTGTGGAGGAGAAGTTGAGAGCCCCTGTCGATGCAATTCAAAATACATGCATGACACATGTGTGAGTTTTCAATACTGATTTCATCTACCAGTTGGAAATGATTTTTTTTTCATGTCATTCTTAATTAAATGATATGAAGCGAAGAAACACTGGAGGCTCCAACATTTCTGCGTACACAATACAGTAATTGAAATCTCTGCAAAATCGTTGTCAAAAAAGAAAGGTTTATCAAAAGTGCCACCGTGCATCTACTGTCCTTTTCCACTTTCCTACACCTTGGTCCGCTCAAAGATTAGCTGTTGCTGCTAAAACATATTACAATGAACAATAGAATCACATTTTTTCAAGAGTTTCAACGTCAATTTTGAAGTTAATTTCACTTCTTGCAAGAAACCCACAACATTTTTTATACGGCTGGATAAAGAATTAGAATTTTACCTTGTGTTTTGTCTGATCAGGGGTTCTCGTATTAGCTTCAGGTTCAAGGATAGATCATTTCTTCCAGGAAGATTTTTGTGGGATGTTGTAAGTCTGGTTTTCCTCATTACAGCTCGTCATAGATCTGGAAGCAGGCAATAATATTCCAGTTTGGATTATTTCAAATTTGTTATTATAATAATGATATTGCTCTTTAAATTGTTTCAAGTTGTATTTGATCATCATTGTAGATGATTTTTTAAATAGTGTGGAGATAAATCAAAATCCAATAATTTGGATGATTGAATGACTTCATATTGTTGAGAGCAATGGATCGTATTTATGACTGTTGGTAATCAATGTTAATTTGGAGCTGCATTTACCAGTAAAAATTTAATCAAGAATACATGTTCCCAGAATACAGTTGATTGATCTTTCTACGAATAATGTTCTATTTGAATGTACCAAATATGTTCCAATCTACAAATTCCAGTAAATGAGCATATCCAACGTCATATTGCCATAAATCTCATCATATTGCTTCCTCAAATTTCCAGACATATCTTGAATCGATATTTTTTATCAGACCTAATGTCCAACCTTTTCTATACGATGTGAGATTAATTTGGAATCAATAGCATTTGAAAATTAAATTTATTTTATGAATTCCAATCTAAATTCAATTATTTGATATCCTCGAGAATATTCGTGTCTCATGAGAAAATATATTCTTTGATCGTTATTATCATGAGTATTGGAAATCTGAGTTTGAATTCATCTAGATACTGCTCTACAGAAAAACGATTGACGACATCCATGTTACGCAAGCTCTCGAAAAATCATCATCTCTATAATTTTACTTCTCGGTCTCTCTGAGTTGCTTCCAAAAATCAGGATGTAGCCGCTTTGGTGATCTCTTAGTTGTAATGAAGAGAGAGAAAGAGTAAGACGAGGTGGGATGGAATGCTCCTCCAACTCGGAAATAGAGGACAAGATATCGAATTGTAATTGGAAAGTGGAAATAACGATGATTAACAGTTGGGACTCGTTTCTGTTCGGCTCAAAAGCAAAAGGTGGATCACAAAAAGCGTAAGTATCTCTTTATCTTCTGTGATTGTGAGTGCGTGTAGGCAGGAAAGGAAAGAGTGATGAATGAGTGAGCAAGAGTAATGATTGATAGTGGGGGTGGAAAGTGGGAGAGAGTAACTTTCCTAACAAGGGCAGCGTGAAATTACAGAACGTGAAAGCCCTGGCTTCGTTTCTCGGTATTCACTGACTCCTGAAATATTGGTACAGAAATTTCTTGCCCTTTGATCATCTCTCCCTTCATCGTCGCTGCATTCAGTGAATGCCACCACATTGGAAATTGGTAACCGGGACCACTAACAACTATAACCGAGTTAACAACATGTTTTCAATATTGCTTAATTGGGTAAACAGCAAAACAAGTTACACCAGTCATCATCCATCATCTACCCACTGTAACTTCCAAAATCGATTATCAATGAATCAAGTTCATAACTTCCAGTTCGCCTATCATTGAAATATGGTTCTCGATAAATCCATAAGTATCCATCAAACCTTGGATTTTGTGATAACGTAATATAGATCTTCGGATCTGTAATCTATGAGTACTTTCTGTTCTTAAAGATTTGTCTTAGGTAAGGAAATATTTCATTCACATATTATAGTCGAATGGATTCCTACTGAATATGAAGATCCTCTAGAATATAATGAGTAACTAGGTACACATCCAAGCCAACGCCATGGTTTTGAATGAGGTTAATCATTATTGCATGTTAAGATGATCATCTTTATTCACCATAGCTACCACAATCATAAATCGTGTAGAGATCACTGGATACATCAGCAGGGATACAATAAGTTTACAAAAGAAACCATTTGCAGGTTTCATGAATAATTGTTTATCAAAACCTTGAATATGATTGAGAAAGACTGCTTTATTGTTATTGAATCATAAAATCAAGAGTAATGTGTTTCATTTTTTTTCAAAACATTTTGGAAGTTGAATTGGAGATAGACAGAATAATAAAAGACGGAATATTTTTACAAAACGGAGTATTATGAAGATTTTTTTGGTAAGTTCTCCAGTGTGGATGTAATATGAGATCAGTCATATCTATGCCTAATCTGCAGTACAGAAAGCAAGATTGGAGCAGGTTCAATCATTGCTAAAAACGTTTTCACTTTTCTGTCAGATTGTAGCATTATTTACTACTTGAAGTTGCATTCAATAGATTGAGCATAATGAAAGCAGAACCAACTTTAGAAAAGGACTGAGTCACTGAGACCAAGTGTTCTGTTTTCCAATACCTTTAATCATTTGCTCCCATGATTTGTCTTCAACAATTCAAGGCCAGTACGGGAAATGAGATCCTTCAAGACTTAATGAACTGAGCTAGAACTGGTTCTAATCCTATACTATTGAACGAGCAACTTCTGTTTTTATGTTTATATGTTTAGATGTATTTATGTTTAGGTATTTGGATGTTTGGATGTTTATATGTTTGTATTTCACCGGATTTCGAAAAATACTCTAACGATTCTCACGAAATTCAGAACATAGTATATGATTTATAATATAAAGATTCGATTGAACTAGGTCTCATCCCTTGGAAAACTCGCTGAAGGACATTAAAAGGATAATTATTAATCATCCTTGGAAAAGCAGCTGATAATAATTATTTCGTCGTCTGTTGGTGATGAAAGTGATTAGGCGAGTTCATGTGTGGTCGACTGTGTCAAAATTATGACTCAGCTGTTGAACTTTTGTAATCATTCAATCAGGTACTTAGGTCCGGTTGCAAAAAAGGCGGGTAATTTTCAATCCTGATTAATTCCAGTAGATCCATCTTTTTGAAATGGTCTTCTCTGATTTGGTTCTCGTGAAGTTAATCAGGATTGAAATCTAACCGACTTTTGTGCAACTGGGCCTTTGTGAGGGAAATTTTTGCCTTTCCTTTGGGAATTAATCTGAATCTACTGTGATTAGATAGAACATTTCTGTATGAATGTTATTATAATTCTTCTTTCGTAATACATTGTTCATGCTTTTGTACTCCAGAGCAAAGCTCGGTCCCCGATATAGTTGATTATGCTGGATTTAATCTTTGACATCTACTCACCTTGGCCAGATAGGTACTATTCATGAACCATATTGACCAAAATGGAGTGTAGCGAGGTGTGTCTCTGCCATTTTCCAGACTTTTCTTCAGAGAATGTGAACCCATTCCGCATATTCAAGATGAGAAGGAGCTATCAATAAATCTATGAATAATATTTATAATATTATCTATATAATAATATAATCTAATCTAATATGATAATATTATCACTCTAATATAATATGATCTATGAATAATTAGTTCAACATTGACTCAAGATATGGATTGAAGAATTACTTTTAACAGTTCTAAGTTCTCCAACCTGATGATATTGGAATCAAGTCATAGCAAAACTGAAAATGAATGTGTGTATCTAGAGAACGCGAGGATGTTATCACCGGGTATTTGTTTTGAAGCTACGAACGACTAGCAGCGCACTCAATATTACCAAACATGAGCGAGCATCCAAGCGTTGTTCTGTAGCATACAGAACAACGAAGAACCGTCTCGAGTCGTCGTCATTGGACAAATAAATAGAGAAGATCCGGTTGTTTGAGCCAGTCTCGAGATCGGTGAGTGGCTGATGTGTTTGTAAGGGTCCTCTGCAAACACAGCCAAGTCTGCTGACTGAGACCGGAGACCGTCTCCTGCGCCGTCAATATTTGAATAGACAGGTAACAGATTTGAATACCGACTACAACTACAAGGTGACGACGCCTCCCCGCCTTCCGCGTCATTACTAATTGTCGCCGATTTTATTGCTGCCGCCAAACTCTCACCAGAACAGAGAACACCTTCGCTTTGACCCAACACGAAGACCCAGCCGACTGTGGCCAATCATTCCCCAACAAATACTCTGCTCTGTCTTCAGCACAAGCAATCAGCACACTTCACCCTCCGCACGCATTAATTCACTGAATCTGTTTCAAACTTCAACTGGCAAGTTTCGACCCGCATGAATGCGAATACATTATTCAGAACGCCCACTGGGCTACTGTGCTCTCTACTCACTGCTCACCCTCAACGTGTCTGGCCCTCGCGTACAAGCGAGCTGGAAAAACGTGAGACGTAATGCTCCAAGATTTATGGAGTCCTGGGCGTACCCCCAACTGAAATCTCTGAAATAACAGAGTGATAAATAATTATGAACCAAATATACTATTTGTGAGGATGGTTGACAGCATTGTATTTGGAATTTCGTTTTATTATTATTCTAAACACAAACCTTAATTTTTCACTTTACCTTTCTATGAGCTACAATAACAATACTCTTGCAATATTTCTTGCTCTTTCAAGTATCGTATAGTTTACATTCTACATACAATTTTCAAGTGTCATTCACATTACAGGGGAGAAGTGGTTAATTATCCATTCATAGTAACCATCAATTCATGACTAATTCATGACTTCTTCTTCTCAACAATATTTTCAATCCGATATCACATCTTAAAAAAGTCGCCATTTTTAAATAATTCCTTTTCAATACAGAATCCTTCTATTTATTCCCACTTGTCTTGCTTGGATTTGTGGTTCCCTTCGCATCCAATTTAATTCTTTATTTGACCCGAGAAATTCACAGAATTCATCAGTGACACTTATGACGGCAGATATTCTATCAGATAAGTTTATCAGGGAATGGGGTTGCCAGGGAACGTTGGTGGTTTGGAGTGGGATTACATCTGGAGAGAGAGGAAAAGAAAAAGTGGATAAGAATAGAGAGAAAGCTGGTGTAGGAGGAGTGGGAAGAAATTGAGCGTGAGGGGAGGACTTGAAGCGAGGCTGGTTGTTGACGGCGACAAGAAAAGGAGAAGAAAGAGGGGTATTTGCTAGTCATTCGTCCGCTTTCGAGGGAAAAAGTGCGAAGAGGTTCGTGACTAAAATGAAGACGGCAGAATAAGACTTTGAAATGCAGACGCTGAAGAAGAGACGCTGAAAAATATAAAGGACTGGTGGGAAGGAGCGAAGTGGCTGGTGAAGGGTTGACAGGCCAACAACAAGAAAGCAAGAAAAGAAAGAGAAAGATGAATTGATAAAGAGTGAGCGAGAGGAGAGAAACCGCTTGCATATAGAAAACTTAACTCTTAACTTTATCTCTCAGCTCCTAGCTGTGACAAAATCCAAGATGGCCGCCTGTGGCGGTGGCAACAAAGTTTTCTCCGGATAACATAAATGCTTGGTAACAGCACCGGCGGCGTCAGCCATATCAGGAGACGCGTCGCGACGCCTCCTATTCTCCCAAGTAATAATGCTATCACGTTCAAACTTTGCAATGCTCTGCTCACCTATACCTAAATCAGGTTGTTGCAGCCTCATCTCAGCGATCAACACTGACATATATATATATATATATATATATATATATATATATATATATATATTCGCTGCAATGCACTGGTTCGTCGTATATTGCAATTTTTGTCGGCGATTGTCTAAAGGTACATGATTTCTCTGTTTTTGAGTAGAGTTACTCTTCAAGGTAGCTAGCTCTCTGTTCTACTTGTTGAGTAGACTTCCAATCATGATCAGCTTATAAACTCACTAATAATACTCACGAGATAATTGAATACGAGCCATTGACTTGAGTGAACACAACAATCCCTTCTCAGATAACTTTTGTCTGTTCATTCGAATAAGACTGTATAAAAACCAAATAGTTTTTGCAAAAAAAGCTATCATGATATAACTTACGTGGAAGTCCTGTCATGAATATTATGAATATTAACATCAATTAAATTCTGTACTGCTGTGTTCAGTCTACTTCTCTACTAAACTGAGTGTTTCTTGTTGCATAAATAATATTCTCCACTAGAATCATGAGTTTGTTGAAGTGTATGAGTAGTTAAGATAGAAGTAAAAACCGATGATAATGACACTACAGAATGAGTATCTACTGTCACCGACATAGGGTCACGGATTCGGATAATGGGGGACGGAGTTTGACAAATTCACCACTGGCATATAAAAGATCATGGTTGATTGTCACGAATAGCTGACTTTGCTGGAAAACAGACATCGAGTATTCGGTTGACACGCATCAAGTGGGACTTGTAGTGGGACGTGCAAGTTGAATATTTCGCTCACATATCAGTGACAGATAGCATGCATTCGCGCCGATTGACTCTTATCTAGAGCTCGACGGATATGATTTCAAACGCTGATCAAAATACTGCACTGTTTCAACTCACATTGGATACCTCACGTAACCAAACACAGATGAGAGTTGATTCCAACTCCAAGTTGAACACATATTGAGGGAATTTATAGTTATCAAATAACTTTAATTCGTTTTTGATAGACTGAAATAGGAATTCATAAATTGTTTATGTAGATATATTCAGCTGTATGGGCTTATTTCGATTTAGTTACAAAAGTTAGTTTGATAGGTACTCGAGTTAATTGGTTTCAAACTCAAAATATTCTGATCTTGCCCTGTAGTGCAAGCTACTAAAATCAATAAAAAGCTTCCAGCACATTATAAAATTGATATTACTATTATAATGTTCATGAATTCTGCCTTAGAAGCCATATCAGGCTACCTTTCAAAAGAATTATTGAATAATAGTCAAAAGAGCATTCTCATGCTACTTAGATCATTTCTCTCAGATGTTATATAGATTATAATATTATATAGATAATATAGGCATATCATGAATGATCATATTATACAAATTATATCATATTATATTAGATTCTTGATCAATTCCAATATTTGAAATACTCTGTTCTGGTTTCTGAGGTGAAGTTTATCAAATGAAAAGGTTATCATGAAGAATCTTGTACAGTAATTGATGTAGAAAATCAAGCTTATCAGTTGAGCTACAAAATCACATACAAACCTGATATACCTTGCTTTGTTTATCGTATTATTTATCGCCATTAGTATAGAAAAAGTAAGATATAGATGAATTCAGTTGAAAATCAATAGACTGATCATTAGATGACCAACCTTCTTGTTGAGATTCCGCTTTTGCTGTTATCCAGGCGCAAGAGTTGATTGACTCGGAAGTAATGACGATAGCCAAACTGAGTGGGTGGAACGAGAAAAGTGGAGGAACCTTTTAATAGGATTAAGGAATCTGCCGAGCAATATAAAGGAGGAAGGAGAAGAATGAATGAGATGATCAGGTGGATGGGAGGGGACTGCAGAGCTGTGAAAAGTCCGATATAGTGACGTCACAGGTGAGAATGTGCAGGCCAGTGCAGAGCTTCCGGTGAATCGGACAGTTAATGTCGAGTCTGGATTGCCTGCAAGTAAAGAGATGAGCGAGTTAACTGACAAGGACAACTTTTTAATTCTCTTTTCCAGAATAAATTGGTTTGCAACCCTTCTTTCTGGGAGCACATGTATGCGCTCTAGTTGAGGTTTTTCGTTTCACTTTGTCCCTGCTCGGATTAGTTGTATCGGATTACTGGCTGCTGGCTGCGGTCAGGGCAGGGGGCAGGGAGCAGGGCGGTAATCATCAACTGTGAGCTATATAGTTTGTGTGGCCTGGCCTTCATTCAACTTCAAAATTTTGTACTTTGTAGATTACAGTATCAAGCTTCTAATGAAAAAGTCGCATCAAAACATGCTTTTTGAACCAGATTATACATCCATTCAACACCAATAGCGGAGAGAGTGCAAGATGAGTTTTCTCGGGCAAAATTTGATTTTGTACCAGAAACTGAATGTGGTTGGGTGACCTTTATACTCATAAGGGAACGGTGATTCACATTTCAACTAAATTTTGCAGTCCTTTATTTGAAAAGTAGTTTAAGTCAGTGGTTCCTATTAGAAGTTATCTAGTTTATTTGACACTGGAATTGAAAAACAATTCTTTGTCCATAGTCTCGAATTCTAATGATGTAGACTCTCAAATTGAAAATAAGCAATTCCCTGTTCACTATCAATAGACTTGTGGCAATGAAAATGTGTAAGAGCTTGATCGTTTTGTGCTCGCTCAATTTTACTTCAAATAAGGCTTAAGATTAGCTCTCTGCTCGCTCATCTTTGTTTCAGATAGACTCCTTAATTCAGACCATATTATTAATTCGTAATACTAATTTTGTATATTGACGTTCGTATTAAAGTTCAATGAAAATCTCTACGAAATAGCCATAAGTTTTTGATCAGTTCACTCCCGTGTTATCGGATGAGCACATTAATTTGTCGGTCCCGGCTGAAGTATGACAGCCGTAAGTGCTATAGACGGCTTAAATGATATATTCAGGCGAGATGGAACTTCCGTCAGGGACTCCCCACCAATAAAAGCCTTACGAATATTATTTTCTACGAAATACGTGTGGCATGATTATTATCTGTGTTGATGCACTTGTTGAATGTCAAAATAGACAAGTAGACCATGCAACGGTAGTTGACGACTGTTGCGATGTGAATGTTACCTCTAAACGGTAACGTCTCGTAACGTAAGGTATGAAACGGTGGTGTGAAATGGGCTCAAAACATAATGGAATTTACGTATTTAGATCCCAGTAAAAATATAACTTAAATATAATAACGAATATAACGTTAAAATATAACGAATATTCTGCTCTGGTAGTTAATAAAATTGAATTCCTGCTTGATTATCATGGAAAATCAAAGCTTTGAAAGCATGTTTCGATTTTCAAATGGAGATCGAAAGGTTTTCCCAAAAATAAAATCGAGTTTCGTCGATAAACGAACGTGAAAAGGGTCGATTCACAGTTTCTCTTTTTCTCCTTTGTAGCTGATTCTAGTCAGCTGGTCCATTGGCTCGGTCGAGCTGCGATTTTATTTACTTTGATCGAAGTTCTTCTTCGAGCTCGTTGGAGCGTGCTCGATCGAATCCATTCACCGCCACACGTTGAATAGCACCAATTGTCACAAAATCGCTTCCAATCCCAACCTGCCGCTAGTCAATCATTGGCTGATGCAAATATTGGACCTGCGTCCTGCGCTCCACCTCTTGTTGTTGCACAACGCATTCTTTTCTCTCTACAAATAAAATAATCCGACACGATCGAGTTGAATGGAACAGTGAGGAAAGTTAGATCAATTCTGAAAAAGCTCACTTGTATAAACTTACATTATTCCATTATTCAGCCTGTTCAGCAAACACAGACAAGCTTCATCTGTATGTGTTTGATTAACTGATTGGTACATTGATTGACAACACTCACTCATGCATCTACATTCTGAATTTCCAATTTCCATTAGTTTCCACTTACTGCTTCACTGGTAAGAGTGACACTTCATATAATTCAACAGAAAATCATCAATGGGTTCTTCAAATTCTTCATGGATTCACTGTCAATTGGATGTGTTTATGGTCAAAATATTATGCATTAATCAAAGAATAGAAAATATTATACATTTGGAATTATGTTTATAAGGGATAACCCACGAGAGACTTGAGACTAACTTCAAGGAGTTTTGGCTTACATAGCTTAAACTCTCTTGTGTAACTATGCTATTAATCATTGTGTGTAGAATATACAAACAGAATGAAAAAGGTGAATGTAGAAATATGAAGGAGTTACTATATCTAGCATCAGCAAAGCGTTATCAATATGATGATTATTGAACGTAACGCTACATTTTCCATGAGTAGGAAAAGGAGAACAATGTATAAAGTAATAATAACAATAACTTATTGATCAAAAAGCGAAGCATGACACGGAAGTAATTGACAGATATTTGACAAATGACGAGAGAAATCAGCGCGAATATTCTTATTGAATAGAAGGAAATATTGCTGGCAAAGTTTGTAATCGATTGTGATAAGCGAAGGCTGGCAACATTGCCGAGTGTCGGTTTTCTTCCGTGACGAATGATAGAGCTCTTCCAGCCGCTGAGAGTCATCCGGTACATAATTTTTCCACTTTAAGAGAAAAGGGTATTGATTTATCGGTGGTAAAAAGGCCTGCTGCTGTCACTTTGTTGGGAGGAAGTGGGTGGGGTGGGGTGGCGTCCAAGACAGCCATCAGCTTGTCATGAGATGATTTATGGTCGGTTGGCAAGCCCGCTCCACTCTCTCACTCCACCCTCTCTGTCTACGTCATATTAAAGCCGACAGATAAGCGTTTACCGCCGGACCGCACCGCGCCGCGTTCTACCGCGATGCGCGTCCGTATTTGCACCAAATTGCACACACACACTCACACTTCAAATAGAACGCGCACATCTGCCGTAATAAAGTCACTATCAGCCCGTTGTTATCTACAGTCATCCACCAATGCGCGCGCGTTATATGCACTCACAATCTGTGCAAACAACAGCCGATATTAGCCATATTCAGATACGTATTAGCCGATAAACCAACCGATCGTACCTCACTCGGCTCGACCATTTGACGACCATCACCATCACCATTGTTGTTCCGTCAAGCGCCAACCAACCAATTTACGCCACAAACAACTGCTTCGACTACCGATTCCGGAAAATACAACTTTTCAAATCCACTTTTCTAAAGAGTAGCTTAGAGTTTTCAAAGTCAACAATTCACTGAGAATAATGTTTATTATTAAAAAATCGACCTCGAGGAAACTACAATAATTAGTATTATACGAACTGAATAACAAAGGAAGTATTTTTATCCAATTTGTGATTGTTAATACAAAATAATATTGTTCTATGAAACATTTCAATGCTTTGTCTTGAATTTGACTGGTACTTTAGCTGCGTTTCTACAAGCAATGATTTGGTGGTACAAATGTGTTTTGACGCGCCTGTGAACTATAATAAATACTATAATCATAAAACAATTATGACATTGGAGGAAAAACTAGGCTGATCATTGTCACGTTATTCTTTATATTTAAATAACGATTAGCCTCCTGCTTGGCATCAGTCGGTAGAGCATGAAATATTTGATATAATTGTAAAATTTAGGTCGTGGTTTTTTAATAGGATACAGTCTCATAAAAATTTTTATAGGCCCAGGTATGAGCTTCCCTTATAATTCTTGTAATTCATTGAAAAATAAATAAATATATATATATATATATATATATATATATATATATATATATATATATATATATATATATATATATGGTACTTATCCTATAGTGTTGAGGAATTAAAATAAATTGCACACCATAAACAATTTGATACATATATTAACAAATATTGCAAAAAATAGATCAAGGCAAAAAATATAAAGAGCGATAAAAATATATAATATAAAAATAGAACAATAATTGAAATCAGTAAAATATCACAGGCAAAACATTATACTCTAAATTTATAGCACGAAACGTTACCATGTGCTTTTATCTTTTAATCATATGCATCCTTTTGTATGTAGCTGCGATATAAGCTTGCTAATACTTGTCGACTTGGACAATTCTATTAAAAATAGGTTCCTTAAGATCAACTTGATAAATTGGCAACTAATAATCCAAATATATATATTAAAATTCTCTAGTATCTAGTAGATTTCTTTGTAATGAATATATATTTATCTCAGGGTGCAAGATTCGGCACCTGATGGAATAAGTAGAGCAATTCATCTAGTGAATCAGAGCTACAACAAACTATCGCAAATTATATTGCAAAAATTAAAGATCATATGAATATGTTTTAATAGCCTAGATTTTATACTTCTTTGATTTATTAGAATTTTCTGAAATGTACTGACTCATTATTCCTCTAATAAAATACCTTTAATACTATATTTACTTGCGCAAGTATTTTTTATTAAATTCTTAATTTATAAGAAAACCCTTTCGACGAGCTAGCTTTGATTATTAGATAAATTCGAAGCACTAAGGGCGCCCATCACTAATTCAATTTTCTCACTCACGTGTCGAAATCTTCTTATGAGCCGCTGATGTCGATCCAACTCCTGGTGGTCCTGGACTATGGTAGCCGGAATCGTCTCTTCCAAGGGGTTACAAAATTATTTAAATGAAAATGACTTCTGCTTTATAAGAGCATCACAAAGTCTTATAAGAAATTTAATAATTCAAACTAACTTTATCTTTTACAAGTTATAGCAAGGTATTACGCTCTATAATATTTAGGGACCTCTCATGGTGGCATTTGGCAGGCGAGTGTTGGTTCTCCTTTCTCAATTTTACAATTCTTACTTCCGACTTTCAAATTTACATAAAATTGAATATCCTAGTCCTCCGCCATTTAAGGTTCAAATAGACCGTACTAAAAAAATTAAATTATTACTTATGTTGTATGTTTAATAATTCTTTGCCTTCGGGCCATATCCATAACATAGACTATATAACAATTTTACATAAATTCTGATCATTTATAGAAATATATATAAATATTTTTGAATTGGCATACTATTGCCGCCTATTAACTGCCATTATGTGATTGGTGCATGCAAATTGTTTCAGTATTCATGCGCTTGGTAACCTCCTATTCCTGGATACATTTAATTATTTTATTAGGTTTTTTAAGTATGCCCTCTACATGCTAGTTAATTTTCTATATATTACTATTTATTTCATGCATCATAATAGTTAGCCACGTGACCTTTTGTTCTTCCAAATTGCATACCGTTTTGCCGCAATAGATCTCTGCCAAGGGGTTTGGTCAGATTCTACTTTGCATGGCTCGGTCGATTGTTAGGTCGCCGATCACTGAATGTTAATACCTAACCTCAATCTTCAAAATTTTATATAATAATATTTATTAGAAAAAATTATTTCAATTCCTTTTAGGCTATTGTACCGTTTAGCCAGGACAAGCTGATGCTATCTAATCTTTATGTTATCTCTTGGCGATATTAGCCAGTTACTTTACTCAGACCTATTAGTACTTCAGCTAGGGATTTTTATATCTACCCAAATTTCAAATATGTTACATCATGTACTATTTCTCTCTAAAAATTTTGATAAAATGTTAATGTTGTCCAAAAGATAAGGTTATGTAATCACACACTGCTTCGTTACTTGATTTTGGGTCCAGGAATGATGATTTAAAAAACTGATGCTAGTTCTCTTCATACTTGAACACCAGCTAACCTAGCTTATCAGTGTACATTGATTATGTATAACTCAACATAGATGAATAAGTTGCATTTGATAATACCTCTGAAAAGAGGTATCTTTTAAACATATAAAAATGGTACCTGAATTCTAATGATTTCAGTAATGGATTTTATAAGTAGTTTTGAAAGTCATGAGATCAGCCCAGTACCAAAGTAGTGAGGATAGTGATGTCACATCAACGTGTGGAACCAATTTATGATGGTGGAAGCAACAGTTTCCAGTCAAAAGGTCTGGGAGGCTAGGATTCGATTTATGATAAGTAGGCAGCCGTTTTGAAGGTGGTTGGCTACCTCGACCATCAACTCGGTCGATGTGAGAGGCATGTCTAAGCGGGGAAGTCGACGATTGGTGAAAGTTTTGATTCGTGTGTAGTGGACGTCTGGCTTTGACGACGACAGACGAGCGTCGCGGACGTGCCACGAACCTCAAGCGATTGAAGTGTGTGTGTGTGTGTGTGTGTGTGTGTGTGTGTGTGTGTGTGTGCCCGGTTACCGTATTTCCAACTGAATCTAATTTTGGCCAAAAACCCCGCTGTTTAGAGATTGCTCTTGTTCGGCTGAGTGTTTTCATCCTTCTTCTCTGTTCGGCTGCATCTGAACCCCTAACCGACTACGAGACTTACAACCCAAAGCAATGGGTCGATAACAAAAAGCAGAGTTTTCCAAGAAAGAAGAGGAGGAAAGTCTGATCAACTACCACCCTACCGCGCTGACTGTATACTCTTCTATTAGATCTTACATCCACTCTGACAGTTTCACAAGTTGCATCTGCTCCAGTTCCACCTGCACGAGTTCCTTATTTCCGAGCCACGTTCCGTTTCGCATCTTTTATTCTTGACCTGTTCCATATACATGCATGTTTTTCATCCCCCGAAAAGCTTCTGCAACATCCTGGATTATCCCAGTAGTTGTTGTGCGTTGCCAGATTTCATCGACTCCACTTTTATTCTCGGCTCAACAATTCATGTACATGACTAGGAGTTGAGAGTTAAAGTAACTGGACAACAATGTAATATTCACTAGTCGCATGCTAGTTTATACTAAAATTTGTTTTAGTGCATGGAAATGCACATTGAAAATGGAATGTCACTTTTTCTTCCACTTTTACGAAACAGGAGAAATTGTATGACAAGACTGATCTATCCATAATGTGGAACGAACACTGATAGAATTGACGAGTGATGATCACTTTTATTTCAATTGATAAGTCACCTCTGTCAAGTCGTGAGAACTTCTAGTTATGCCTTTCAGACACACTAAACAGTCTATTGACTACAATATCATTATCTTCCAATTAAAAACTAATAAAGAAAACGTTCATCATAATTGATAAGTTTCAATTGATTACTGATTTACAGTCTTGAAGCTGTAGGCCTACATAAATTTATTAATGGAAGAAAACTATTGGTTTTGTCTAATAAGGCTTCAAAGATCACTAGCTAGATTCACCTCGAAATTAACTAAGAAAAATCTGTCAATCGATAAATGTCATTTATCGCAACGTTTCCTTTCTTTCAAAGTATTTATATGCCATCCACAATACTCATTCTTTCTCGAAAGAATTCAAATATCAATGTCGAACAATCACATCTGAAGTAGAAGAAGTGAGACCGTTTCTAATGCTCACTTGAAACTATAACTGTACTGCATTTATGTAGCTTTTAATGTACAGTACTTAATTATTATAATTATTTTGGAATTTAATGAGAAAATATTAATGGATAATGTGCATAACATCAATCTTATAATCTCGCTCGACTACAAATACAAAATTCACTGCATCATGTAATCTGAGTTGAAAATATTCATCACAGATAATAAAGTAATGAATTTAATTAATATGTGCAATGCAAAATGTATGATACTCATTATGTATTCAATATATATGATATTCAATGAATAATTCGCTGATTAACATAGTAGAGACCGAACCTAAATAATACTTCATTCCCAGGAGGAAAATAAAAACAAAACGAGTATTCCACTGGAGTATTTCACGTAAATTGAAGACTTTTAGAGAATATTAGTGGTAAACAATAATCATCATAGTCGGGTTTAATCAATGCAATTTCTGGGAATCACTGTTAACTAATGTACTGGAAATTTCAAAACTCATTCCTCTGATCCAGAAGAATGTGTAATTTACTGAATGTGTAATACAAGGGAGTGAATAAATCAGAATCAACTATTTTTCTGAGAGAGAGCGGAGATGATTTCAGTTTATCAGGTACTCGGTGCTCGCATTGATTCCACAGAGATAATGTGACGATGCATTGAATTTATAATGAAACAACAGTAAACCTGAAACGAAATGGGAGAAAATGAGATCGATCGATGGATTTCATGAGTTGTGAGTTGGGAAAAGAATCATGAGCTGTAAAAAGCATCTCTTTGGCAGGATAGTCGCTCGACTCGGCTCAGCTCAGCTCACAGCAAAATAGAGAAGATAGCTATCAGGGTGGCGCATCGCTCAAGGCAGTGTGAGAGCGATAAAATAAAAAAGCTGATTTTCGCTTTCCTACTACCATGCTATGGAATTATTTCACAGAGAATCTGGCGGACTTCTCAACCTTCAAATGAGTTTTGTTATTTCATGATCGTTCGATTCTTCACTTTATCCCCCTACACAATCTAATATTTTACAAGTTTTTATCAATCCACACTCTTCAAATTTGAAATATTTAGTTGAAATATTCCTCGACTGAACTTGTTTGAGGTGATTTGAACAGGAAATAACCTTACTTTGGACTATGATACCAACTTCCATATTTTGGGTGATAATATGCTCTGGTTTTCTTTTTTTGATCAATGACATGCATATCGAATAAGTTATTTGACAGTGTAATCATATACATAGAATATAGAAAAAACGTTAATTAAATAAATAAGCTACCTTAAGCGTACCTCAAAGAGTTAACACCAAATGAATAGAAAACTCTTAGTTTGCTCAGAGTATTAACAGTTGCTTAATGTATTCCATGCTGGCACTTGAAACCTGATACGAGTTATCAACCTATTACTTTCCTTGCCCTATTACCATAGGTAAGGAAAGTATTGCTTTCCGAAAAAAATTAAGGTACCCGAATTTCTAAATTTCTATACGTTTCAAGGTCCCCTGAGTCCGAAAAAGTGGTTGTTGGGTATTGGTCTGTATGTGTGTGTGTGTGTGTGTGTGTGTGTATGAGTGTATGTGCGTCTGTGTACACGATATCTCATCTCCCAGTTAACGGAATGACTTGAAATTTGAAACGTAAGGTCCTTACACTATAAGGATCCGACACGAACAATTTCGATCAAATGCAATCCAATATGGCGGCCAAAATGGCGAAAATGTTGTCAAAACAGGGGTTTTCGCGATTTTCTCGAAAACGGCTCCAACGATTTTGATCAAATTTGAACCTGGAATAGTCTAAGCTTTATAAACTGCAACAAGTCCTATATCTGTAAAATTTCAGGAGCTTTGCCCCATCTATGCAAAGTTTGATTTTAGATTCTCAATTATCAGCCTTCGTATACAATTTAAACAAAAAATTTCAAGTGGAAAAGATTGAGCATGAAAATTTCTGCAATTAATGTCCAGTAACATCTCCACCTAGAATTGAAAATAAGCTTGAAATCCGAGAAAATGTAATTATTAAATTGCAAACGGTTGGCAACGGTTGGTTCTATTAAATCATTCACTACGAAGAGATAGCAGATATAGTGTTTCCAGCGTTATTGACCTATCACCAGCTGCCTCATATCTTTGAATAGTAGACTTGAGATGCGCGAGTACACTAGCGTCAGGTGATCAATTTTCTTAACGGTAAGGAAAGTTGTGTGAGTGTGCCTCACCAGATTTTTACTTCACTACTACTACTACTACTACTACTCATTGACTCTATGGCCCTTGAAGAGCTTTGGCCTCCTCCACAAGCCTTTTCCATGCATCTCTGTCCTGTGCTCGCTGCCTCCACCTTCTCACGCCCAAGGATTGAAGGTCTGCCTCCACGTCGTCCAACCATCTCTTGCGTGGTCGGCCAAGCTTTCTTTGTCCCCCTGGTTGCTGATACAGAGACATACGCGATTTACGGGTTTCCGGCATACGTTCCACATGGCCCAACCAACGAATACGTGCTCTTCTAATTTCAGTAACAATGCTCGGTTGCCCATACAGATTATAGAGCTCATCATTTTTTCTGAGTCGCCACCTATCAGCCTCTAACACTGGCCCATAAGTTCTTCTTAGGATTTTTCTCTCCCATCGATTCAACAGCATCTTATCACAACTTGCCAACACCCATGTTTCACAAGCATACATCATCACTGGTCGCAGAACTGTCCTATAAATTTCAATTTTACTGCTCTAGCTTAACAGCCTTGATCCAAGGATTTTCTGTAGGCTGAAGTATGCCCTATTTCCAGCTTTCAATCTCTCTTCGATTTCCATTTGATTTTCATTTTTGTTAGTGATCAGGGATCCAAGATACTTGAAACATTCTACTGTTTTAAAACGATGTCCTTCCAGTGCGAGCTCTTCAGGTATCCTTCTCTGGTCTCTAGCCATCCTCATGTACACAGTCTTACTTCCATTGACTGCCAAACCTGCTTTTTTGACTCTTCCTCCAATTTTCTAAAACTTTCAATCAGATCCTCCTCCCTTCGGGCTAAGATGTCTACATCATCTGCGTATGCTAGGCACTGTGCCATTCTAGTAAGCAGTGTACCTCCAGCATTCAAACCTATATTTCTGACTGCTCTTTCCAAGACAAGGTTAAACAGAGTGCCTGACAGAGTATCTCCCTGTCTCAGACCCCTCTCAATGCCGAACTCTCGAGAACTTTGACCAGCGATACTAACTTTGCTTTTGGTTCCTGTCAATGTCATGTTCACAAGGTGCACCAACTTATCTGGAATCTCCAGTATGCAGAGTGCTTCTAGCATATACGTCCTGTCTACACTATCATATGCTTGCTTGTAGTCTATGAATAACTGGTGGACAGGAATATTGAATTCATAGCATTTCTGCAGTATTGTTCTGATAGTGAATATACGATCCGTTGATGCTCTCCCCTGTCTGAAACCACTCTGATATTCTCCAAGAGCATTTTCAGCATAAGGTGCCAACCTTTTTGCTAACACCTTTGCAAAGATCTTGTAAGCAACATTTAACAGAGCAATACCACGGTAATTAGCACATTCCGATTTGGAGCCTTTTTTATGTATTGGGCAAAGAAGCGCCATTTTCCAGTCCTCCGGCATTTTCTCTTCCCTCCACACTTTACAGATCAGGGCATGCACCTTTCTCAAAACCAGCTCTCCTCCATGCTTCAACAGTTCAGCTGTAATTTTATCACTGCCTGGTGTTCTGTTGTTCTTCAGCTCCTGCATGGCTTCACTGACTTCTTCAAGCCCCGGTTCCCGGTCTGCAATTGTATGTTGATCTTCCAAAAATCTGGACCCACCTCTCTCACCAATGGGATTCAACAAATTCTCAAAATATTCTGCCCATCGACCCAGAACCGCAGCTGGGTTCCCAGCCAGATTTCCATGTTTATCAGTACTGCTCTAGCTTGAAAACCCTTCTTTTCTTCTCTTACCAAGCTGTACATCTCCTATATTCTTCTGTTTGTGGCTTGTTCCTGTATCTTTCCAATCTTCCTCCTTCCCCAAGCTCGTTTCTTCTCTCTACATATGTTTGCTGCCAGAGTCCTGGCTCTTACAAACGCCTCTCTGGTATTCCTGGTTACTCTTTGCAGTGCTCTCTGCCTTGCTTCATTTCTCATGCTTATTGCTTCTCTGCATTCTTGGTCAAACCATTCTTCCCTCCGAACAGGCCGCGTGTTGCCTAATGTTTCCTCTGCTGCTCTTGTCAAAGCCCCTTTCAATATTTCCCAATCACGCTCCACATCATTGACCCCCTTCGTCTCTCCAGGTGCTAATAGATGCTTTACTTTCTCTTCATATTGCACAGCAATTTCCCTTGTCTTCAATTTATCTGTGTCAAATTTTGTCACTCTTGAGTTTCTTATTGAATGCAGTCGTGATACTCTCTGCCTGCATGTTGCCATCACCAGGTAGTGGTCAGAGTCTACATCTGCCCCTCTAAAGGCTCTTACATCCATTATATCTGAAGCATGCCGTCTATCTATGAGAACATGGTCAATCTGGTTCTGTGTATGACCATCAGGTGACTTCCTTCCATGTTGCATTATGTATATTTTTATGAGGGAAGCAGGTGCTTGCAATAGTCATTCTGTTGCTGATTGCAAAGTCGATAAGTCGTGTACCATTATCATTTGACTCCTCATGTAAACTCTCCTTGCCTATTGCTGGTCTATAGCATTCTTCCCTTCCTACCTTGGCATTCATGTCACCCAGAATAATTTTCACATCATGAGCAGGGGCCTCATGGTACAGTTGTTCAAGCCTATCATAGAAACTATCCTTAGCATCCTCATCTCTTTCCTGCGTTGGAGCATGAGAGGAGATCAGTGTGATTGTGGAGAATCTACCTCTTATCCTTATTGAGCACATTCTCACATCAATATCCTTGAAGTCTATAAGCTGTCCGAGTAAGTTATTGTGCACCACAAATGCAGTTCCAAAGGTGTTAGTATTATTTCCACTGCATAGTATGGTGTAGTCCTTGGTCTTCAAAATGTGGGATCCTCTCCATCTTACCTCCTGGAGCGCAGCCACATCCACCCTGTACTTTTTTAATTGATCTGTCAGGCCATTCAGAGCACCAGGTCTGAACAATGTACGTACATTCCAAGATGCTAGTTTCCAATCCATCCCCATTTTCGTTTTTTTGCGAGCCATATTTAATCCGGTATTTCCGATCCATGTTCCGAGGCTTGTGTAGGTTTTCGCAACTTCAGATTTTTACTTTCCTTGCCCTATACCATAGGTAAGGAAAGTATTACTTTCCAAAAAAAATTAAGGTACCCCAATTCCTAAATTTCAATACGTTTCAAGGTCCCCTGAGTCCAAAAAAGTGGTTTTTGGGTATTGGTCTGTATGTGTGTGTGTGTATATATGTGTGTGTGTGTGTGTGTGTGTGTGTGTGTGTGTGTGTGTGTGTGTGTGTGTGTGTGTGTGTGTGTGTGTGTGTGTGTGTGTGTGTGTGTGTGTATGAGTGTATGTGCGTCTGTGTACACGATAAGTTATCTCATCTCCCAATATTAACGGAATGACTTGAAAAGGTCCTTACGATATAAGTATCCGACACGAACAATTTCGATCTGATGCAATTCAAAATGGCGGCTAAAATGGCGAAAATGTTGTCAAAAACAAGGTTTTGCAATTTTCTCGAAAACGGCTCCAACGATTTTGATCAAATTCATACCTAAAATAGTCATCGATAAGCTCTATCAACTGCCACAAGTCCCTTATCTGTGAAAATTTCAGGAGCTTCGCCCCCATCAATGCAGATAGATTCCCAATTATCAGGCTTCAGATACAATTGAAACGAAAAAAATCAAGTGGAGTAGATTGAGCATGAAAATCTCTACAATTAATGTTCAGTAACATTTTCACCTAAAATTGAAAATAAGCTTTAAATTCGAGAAAATGTGATTATTCAATTGCAAATTATTGTTGATTCTATTAAATCATTCACTATGAAGAGATAGCAGACCTCATGTGTGTCTCCAGCGTTATTGCCCTGTCACCAGCTGGCTCAAATCTTTGAATAGTACACTTGAGATGCGCGGGAACACTAGCGTCAGGTGATCAATTTTCATAACGGCAAGGAAAGTTGTGTGAGTGCGCCACACCAGATTTTTTTGTTATGCTCTACGAGTCTACATTCTATCTGATATACCGTAATTATGACAGCATTGTTTTCCCTATTTTTTTCTGATAAGTTTTTCCTTATTCAGGCTTTGTTTTAATTTCAAATGAGTTGATCAATAATTACAACATTCTGTTAAATGATGTTGATTTCTTTACAAACTGAAAAATTATTGTATACAATACATTTTTCGAGGAACGAGAGAAAGATACTTATTTGAACACATTCATTCAAATTTTTTGTTACAAGTATTCTTGAGATTTACCTTTGCAATTCAGAAACGCCTGTAACGTATCAGAATATCTGGAGCGGTGGATGCCACAGAGATGCAACTGAATCAACTGCAAAGAATTAGAAAGGCATTTTCAATAAGAATTTAAAAGATGGAACATGGAATTATTTATATTAACTCACAATTTTGATCTTCTATACAACGACAAGCAGTCAATTTGAGAAAAGTGTGTTAATACATCGCAGTTAGGAATGCATCAACAATCCATCATCCATTTGTATTATTAGATCTATGGTGCACATTGGGTAACGCTAAATGGACTAGCATATAATGGCGGTCAGACAAACTTATGTTCTCCTGACCAAAAACTACACAACATCTTGAAGAAATTAAAAAAATATAGTGTATATGTAGACATTTGATACTCATGAGCTTTATATCTATGTGTTGTGTATCTGCCATACGCTAAACAAATGATAAATTAAATCTATGTCCAATTGAATATTATATGCAACTCAAGAAATAAATTTATCACAATACGAATCTTTCAATAGATGATGGAAATTAATATTTTTAATATACTGTGAATGGCTAAAGATTCCATACCGTAAAACATAATGTTCTATTTATCATTAACATACTCAATTAAGAAATGTGGTATGGAGCCTCGCACTATCGGTATGCTGTTCGCTATCGAATTGCAATGCAACTCCAGTCATGAGTGAGTTATTAGTTTTATTATAGCTCGAATTTATCACATCAATTCAATTATTAAAAGCAGTCTGTTACATCAACAGTTATACTGGCTGAGGATTGAGTATTATTATTGATTAGCAGGCAACCTGTGCTCCGCAAGGGTTCATTTTAAAACTTGACAAACTGATAACTTGACGTAATAAAAACTTGATGCATTGGAAATAGACTCATAACCATCCTCGGTTAAGAATTTATATGCAAAATGTCAAGTTAATCAGTACAGTAGTTCAGACGTGATGATGCGTCAATAGTTATTAGTATATCTAGAGTGAAAAATGACACTTTTTCTCCCTGAGGGGAAAGATTGATGCCCGAGGCGAAGCCAAGGTCAACAATTTCCCTGAGGGAGAAAAAGCATTTTTCACTCGTGATATGCACAACATTTTTCCTCCACCTACATTTTTATAAAAACTGCAAATAAAATAATTTAAAAAACTCACGTGACCATTAACAATTTATTTATTAATAATCATTATATTATATCAATTTTGGGAATAATCCCATTTGACAGGTAACTTGTCAGTACTAATACTAATAGCCTACTATAAGACTCCCAATATCTTTTTCTGCGGCATGATGAAAATTCTACGGCTATCTTCAGAATTATCCCAAAATATTGTGCCGTAGCTCAAGTGGGAGCAAACATATGCATAATAGACGGTCAATAATGTGTTTCTGTCCAGTGAGTGGGAAAGAGTTGAAATAACAAAATAGGCTTGGTTCAATTTTATCATCAAGTTCTTAATGTGCTCCTTCTAGGAAAAATTCTGGTCGATTACAAGTCCCAAGAATTTAGTTACAACATAACCTAAAAAGTAAACAGCTGGAAATAATAACAATTAACCGCCGACAGCGCTATACGCTATCTGTCGGCAAAAGTTGTAACAACAATGGCCGATTCATAACTACATGTTCACGTTCCAAATTTGATAAGTTGATGGGAAATATTTTTTGGCTGGTATTTTGAATAACATAGTATACTTTGCACCTTGGGCCGAAAATGAGACCGGCTCAAAATCAGTTTTCAAGTGAGGACTAGGAAAGATTGAGAGCCGGAAAAACATTTTTGCCCGTGGTGCGAACGCTATTCTTCGCCACACAGAAAAATAAACAATATATATATGAGAATAATTGTTTATTAAGCACTTCCGAAAGCAAAAGTGAAAGGTCATAGCTCTAGCAAATCTGAATATCAGGAAATTGTCCAAGTATTTTTTTTTTATTCTGATTTGTCTAAATAACCTAAAAGATCATGTTCAATTATGTGGGAGGTTAAGTTTATACTTTTTTGCCCCACTTGGATGTAATGAGCTGGTTTTTGTGCGTCATATGAAGGCCAAAAGTGATTGCTTTCTAACCAGGCCGGTAAAATTCTTACGGCCCTAGGGCTGTAAAATAACCTTGAAGTCAGCTGATTCTGATTTGATGTGAACGGGTTTACAATAGTACCTTACGTAACAAGTCCGGTAACGATAATTTACCGCATAAGTATGATTGTTTCAGAATTATCATACAAATGCGGTAAATACGTTACCGTACAAGTTATGTACAATATTTTTTGTCATACTTATCTGAGAAAGAATAATATTGCTGAGAAACAGAAACCATTACCTGCTGCTGCTCGAGCTATTGCATTCTATAAACATGACCTGGCGCTCTAGTTCATAACATACAGACCCTTCGAGCTCAAATCTTCTCTATACTTATAAAAGGCTAAGCCCCGACAGACTGAAATCACACCACGGCCCAAACTACTGAGCCTAAAAACTTGAAATTTTGCACAATTGTTTATGGTAGCCTGAAAACATCCACTAAGAAAGGATTTTCAGAAATTTGCCCCCCTGACGGAGCTGGGGCCCCCCCAAAATTTTGTACTTTTTAACCGCTCATTGCACACCAAAGTCATGAGGTACTTTTTTTTTCAGCTACGAAAAAAAATTAGATCTATGCAGAAAAATTTCGATCAGGAGCACAGGGGGGTCCAGGAGAGGGCATTTTTCGAAAATTTTGATGTAAAATCACACTACAGCTCAAACTAATTCTCCTACAGACTTGAAACTTTGCACAAATATTCTTCAAACATGCTAGACGCGCACTAAGAACGGATTTTGAGATATTTTTCCTCTAAGGGTTTCAAAGGATGAAAAAGGATCATATTTAGTAAGGTTATGAACATGGTAAGGTAAATGCCATATGGAACTGAGATAATTATTGACACATGATATTCTAACATATGTTATAATCATTGGAAAGCTTAAAATAATTTTATCAATCAGCTGATCGAATTTAATTTTCCATGAATCGAAAGTGCTAGCTTGCCACGTGTTTGTTCCATTGTTGTATGTGTCTCATACATTCCGATTACAACAGAGCACAGATATTTTCTTTGGTTAGGAGTTTGTTGATAATTCTTTTTTCAAATTTTATTGCAAAAAAAATCACATTGAGAAATTTCTTAATAGACAACAAGATTACAAAAACAAGATGTTAAACATAAACCTATATTCATTTGTAGCATGGCCAGAAAAAGACAAACTTGAGTACTAGCCGTGAGTACATTCAATATAACTCATATTTTTGTGTTAATATTTTGTGAACAAGAAGTAGGAGTTGATGAGAGATGTGAGTGATATTTTTTATTTGATCTAAATGGTTATTCATATTGTAGTAGTCCGGGTCACTTCAATCAAAGTTTTTTATTTTGTAGCTAATAAATGTCATACGTATTGATTGTCCATAATGTAAGTGATTAAACTAATCAAAATTAATGGCTTACTGGTCCTTCACAGAATTTATAGTATTCCTGGTGATTGAGCCTGTCTTTTTTCAGTGTTGACTATTAATAAAAAAGCTTTATTTACAACTAGCTTACCTGGCGAACTTTGTACCGCCAAAAGTCAATGTACACTTCACTTTATTTGGTGAATCATGAAATTTATCTGACAATCAATATTTTCATTCACATCTAAATACGAACTTCCTATGTGCTTAGTATTGCAGCATTCATTTTTCCCAAAACATATTCTTCTCAATCAATTGGTAGTAATATCTAACAGTAAAGTGTTGAATTGAAAAAAAAATAGATAGGATTAGTTTTTAAAGATGAGTTCAATGTTTTCATGGTTGTTGATTGTCAATAGATGGTCCAGGAAATATGCGATGTACGATGAATCATCACCAGGAATTACATATTCTTTCCATCTTCCATTTTAGGAGTTTCAGGATGAAAATAAGCTAAGCTAAATTCAAAAAAATTGTGAATTATTCTGACATTCTTCAGTAATAATAAATGCAATATGAACAACTCTCTTCCATGAGGTGAATAATTTTTTCCCAACATTTTCCGGTTACTCAATGATAGGGGAGTGATAATAATTATATTTGTATAGGTCTTCTAAGGAACCATTATCTACAGCTGGTACCAATCAACTACACTTCAATTCCAAACTACCGTTGTAATACCAGTAGCCTACACAATTTATCATAGAGTGGCGTGTTTATTACAGCTGGTAACTTTAGATGCTGAAACATATATCTCAATATGATCTTGAATCATGATCATCTTCCCGTTCTTCGGTAGCCGCTAGGCCGACAATTTCGAAAACATAGGTCTGTAAAATAGATTAATAAATAATCATTATTAGCCACCCTATTTAAATTTCTGGTCAGAAACCATCCCAATATTCACACAACATATTCCCAAAGTTTCATGCCGTTATGTCAAGTATTTTTCAAGTCATAGGGAACAAACACACAAACAGACATTCATTTTTTATATATATAGAAGATAGAAGATTTCATTCGGCTCAAACAAAAGCCTCTCTAAATGGAGGTAGAATGATAAGGTTGACAACTTTCAGTTCTGTTGTTTTAACATTTTTTTTTTTTTAATCACTTTCAAAAAGTTCATGTAGTACCTACTATTGTGTTTGAGACACTTCTGGCGCTATCATAGTTCCACAACTATTCTGTTCCACACTCCTATAAAACTCTTGCAGTCGTTAACCATATCTATAATAAAATAAAGAGTTGGCTTATACACGTATGGGATAGGAAAATTATGTTTGACGCATCACCACGTCTGAACTACTGGACTAATTAGCTTGAAATTTTGCTTATAAGCTAGATTCTTAATTAACCAAGGATGGCTATAGGCCTATTTTAAGTTCTTTAAAATTTCATTACGTCAAGTTTTCAGATTAGTTCCTGCTAGTAAAATAATAAAGGCCTAAATTATAAGATTTCAGATGAGTTCTTATAACTTGAACTCCTTAAATGAGTTCTTCAGAGCTAATCAGATGTTATTAGGACTCAGTAGAGTCCTAACATACTCGACTGTAAAGAGAACATTTATAATCTCTTTACAGTATAGTATGCTGTAATGAAAATCACATGTTTTCTTGTTCTGCAAACAGCTGTTTACCGGCTTGATTTAATGCATGGAAAACAGCTGCAATTGAGTAAGTATGACAAAAAATAGTTTATGAAACGGAATCAGTTTATGCTTATAGAATTGAATAAAGTATTTTGCAATAAGATACTATCATTTTATTTGGATGAATGAAATAGAGATAAGATTTACAGTATATTATAAACTATTCAAATTCAATTTTCAGAGTATAATAGAATCTAACCTCAAACCTCATAGTACTGCGTTTATCAAGAGACTTGGTAGATAATTCTGGAACTACTTGGGCAATATCCATGGTGCTGAACGTTTTTACAAATAGTTCATGAAACGGAATCAGTTTATGCTTATAGAATTGAATAAAGTGTTGTGCAATAATATACCATCATTTTATCTGGATGAATGAAATAGAGATAAGATATACAGTATATTATAAACTATTCAAATTCGATTTTCAGAATAGGATAGAACTTCTAACCTAAACTTCCGAAGTCGATGACAACAAGCATTGTAGACGTAGACATTCAGATTGGCCAAATTTCAAGTGTGCTAGAACAGCTGATCAAAAAACTTTCCATTGTTTGTGTTCATTATTCAATATTTAAACATTTATAAGAATATCATCTTATTGTTATTTGATAGAATAAAAAAGTATAAACTGAACCTCCCACATAATTGAACAAAATCTTTTAGGTTATTTAGACAAATCAGAATAAAATATAAAAATACTTGTACAATTTCCTGATATATAGATTACCTCAGAATTGCTAGAGCTATGACCTTACACTTTTGCTTTCGTAAGTGCTTAATAAACAATTATTCTCATATATATGTTGTTTATTTTTCTGTGTGGTGAAAAATAGTGTTCGCACCACGGGCAAAAATGTTTTTCTTGCTCTCAATCTTTTCTAGCGGCCTACGGCCTCGGACTTGAAAACCGATTTCGAGCCGAAAAAGTCTCATTTTCGGCCATAGGTGCGAAATATACTATTTTATTCTTTCAAATGACAATAAGATGATATTATTATAAATGTTTTAATTATTGTATAATAAACTTAAATAATGAAAAGTTTTTTGATCAGCTGTTTTAGCACACTTGAAATTTAGCGGCCGGAAAGGGTACTCTTTCCGGCCTTAGCCGGAAAGAAACCTGTCCTGACGTCAGACGAGAGTCGACTGCAAGCAATGTCTTTCAGATCTACGTAGGGACTGGAAAATAGCTGATTTCTGTGCAGTGTGGCAAGAAAGATATTTCTAAATTTTCATAGTTTACTAATATAAAGTATGTAATAGGTAATTTTAGCATACAAACATATATATCATATGTTAATCAAATTTCTGGTTGAGGTATTTAATTTAGTTGGCTCAATGAGTACTCTATTATGCTTCCTCATCAGAGTTTAGACCAAACCTATTTCCAATGTAAGTTTTTAAAATAGAGATGCTTCTCATGTTATTTAAAAGGAGTTACTTTCCCTTTCTAGTGAGTTTTTCTGTTTTTTAGTACCGAGAGCGGAAAAGTGACACTTTAGTATTATGTTCCAGAGAGTAAAGTAAGTACTTTGAACAGTAGGTGGAGGAAAACATAGTTTTCCTATCCCGTACGTGTATAAGCCAGTTCTTTTCTTTTTTATAGTATAGATGAGCATTATCATTGAAAATAATGTGATAACCACTATGGTAAAGGAACTATGAAGTTAAATGAGATTTTACTCGACCAATACATTCAACAATCTATAATCTCTCAAATACTATGCGAATCCCACCAACTCCGAGAAAACTCGATTAAATATTTATTGAAGTTTCTGTTTCAGTCTAAAACTTCGAATACAGGAAATAACTCAACTGAAACTAAGTTCTTGGTTTGAAAAGCACATTATTTCCGTTGTTTTAACAATTTGCACTGGACATGTGACCATGAACAATGTAATAACAGCGATGTGTGAGTATGAATAATGTTGGAGTTTGTGGGTGTGAGTGTTGCCTAGCTCCACACTCGCTTTTCCCGAGTTTATCTCCCTTGCAACTCGCCAGACGGATGTTTTAATAATTTCCCAAACGCTGCATGAATGGTCGAACAGTCTCACATACAAATGTGATACAGTTTTTGTATGAATTCTACAATACAAACCGCTCGCGAACAATGCATTTTTCAATTGTCGTCCACAATTCACATTGTGTCTTGATAAAGGCACAACAAATAATAATATAAAAGACAAATGATGAATTCCGCAGAGACTGTTTCTCACTCTGAATATTCAGTAGCTTCAAAACAATAAAACAGGTCATTGCTTGTGAAAATCCTTGACTACAGTTTGTTCACCTAAAGTAGACAACAAAAAATGTGAAACTGTTGGTTGCTCCTCATTCCTCACATCATACGATATTTCTGAATCATAATTGTACATGATATACGATAATAATCATTATTCGTAGAAGGCCCTAACGTTGTGACAAGATTATTGATTGAGATAAAGTGAAAGGAAAGCCAGGTGTTATGAATCACCAAGTTCCAAAAATTTCAAAAATCATGTGAGGGAAAACTGTGATTTACATCCTTTCAATTCAGTTCATGAGATTGTGATTTTAAATAAAAAGACTAAGAAATTGTCAAAAGCCACAGATTTTATTAAAAGTAGGAAGATTGGTCTCGGTTGTTACACCAATCTCAATCTCTGATAAACTATCTGTGATTTTTGACAATTTCACAATATGAACTTCTCAACGACACAAAAAGAGATTGCGATTCAGTGAAAATTTACTATTTGTTTGACAGGAGAATTTGAGTTATCTCTTTATATCTATAAAAGGCTAAGCCCCGACAGACTGAAATCACACCACAGCCCAAACTACTGAGCCTAAAAACTTGAAATTTTGCACAATTGTTTATGGTAGCCTCAAAGCATTCACTAAGAAAGGATATTTAGAAATTTGCCCCCCTGAGGGAGCTGGGGCCCCCAAAAATTTTGTACTTTTTAACCGTTCATTTAACAGCAAAGTCATAAGGAACTTTTTTGTTCAGCTACGAAAAAAAATTAGATCTATGCAGAAAAATTCGGATCAGGAGCACAGGGGAGTTCAGGAGAGGTCATTTTTCGAAAATTTTGATGTGAAATCACACTACAGCTCAAACTAATTGGCCTACAGACTTAAAAATACAAATATTCTTCAAACATGCTAGACGCGCACTAAGAACGGATTTTGAGATATTTTGCCTCTAAGGGTTTCAAAGGATGAAAAAGGATCCTATTAAGTAAGGTTATGAACATGGTAAAGTGAACGCCATATGGAACTGAGATAATTGACACATGATATTCTAACATATGTTGTAATCATTGGAAAGCTTAAAATAATTTTGTCAATCAGCTGATCAAATTAATTTTGCGCGAGCTTGCCACGTGTGTATTCCATATTGTTGTATGCTGGCCACGCAGTTCGGTTTTCGCCTTCTATCAGCTGTATGGAGTCTCATACATTCCGATTGGAAAAGAGCACATAGATTTTCTTTTTCAGATAGATTGGTTAAGAGTATGTTTGTTGATAATTATTTTTTCAAATTCAAATTTTATTGCTATCAAAAATCACATTGAAAACTTTCTTAATAGACAACAAGATTACAAAAGTAAACCTACATTTATTTGTAGCACGGCCAGAAAAAGATAAATTTGAGTACTAGCCGTGAGTTCATTCAATATAACTCATATATATTTTTCGTTAATATTTTGTGAATAAAAAGTACGAGTTGATGAGAGATGTGAGTAAATCCTTATATTTGATTCAAATGGTTATTCATATTGTAGTAGTCGGGATCACTGCAATCAAAAGTTTTTTATTCTGTGGCTAATAAATTTCATACGTATTGATTGTCCATATAATGTATCCAGTGTCCACAATGGAAGTGATTGAACTACTGAAAATTAATGGCTTACTGGTCCCTCATAGAATTTATAGTATTCCAGGTGATTGAGCCTGTCTTTTTTCAAAGCGTTGACTATTAATAATAAAGCTTTACTTATAAATAGCTTACCCGGCGAACTTTGTACCGCCAAAATGTCAATGTATCTCATGTCACACTTAACTTTATTTGGTGAATCATGAAATTTATCTGACAATCAATATTTTCATTCACATCTCAATACGGACTTCCTATGTGCTTTGTCATGCAGCATTCATTATTCCGAAAACATATTCTTCTCAATCAATTGGTAATAATATAACTATTAGTAAAATGTTGAATTAAAAAAATAGGTTAAATCAGTGTTTCAAAGATGAATTCAATGTTTTCATAGTTGTTGATTGTCAATAGATGGTCCAGGAAAAATGCGATGTACGATGAATCACACAGCATTCCATATTCTTTCCATCTTCCATTTTAGGATGAATATAAGCTAAGCTAAATTCAAATAGATTGTAAATTATCCTCTCATTCTTCAGTAATCAATGAATGCAATATGAACAACTCTCTTTCATGAGGTGAATAACTTTTTTTCAACATTTTCCAGTTTCTCAATGATAGGGGAGTGATAATTATTTGTATAAGTCTTCTAAGGAACCATTATCTACACAGCTGGTACCAATCAACTACACTTCAACTCCAAACTACCGTTTCAATACCAGTACACAATTTATCACAGGGTGACATGTTTATTACAGCTGGTAACTTTAGATGCTAAATCATATTATCATGATCATCTTTCCGTTCTTCAGTAGCCGCTCGGCCGACAATTTCGAAACATAGGTCTGTAAAATAGATTGATAAATAATTATTTTTAGCCCCCCTATTAAAATTTCTGTTCAGAAACCATCCCCAATATTCACACAACATATTCCCAAAGTTTCATGCCGTTGTGTCAAGAAGTTTTCAAGTCTATAGGGAACAAACATACATTCACCTTATCTATATAGATTTACATTCAAATGAAAGCCTCTCTAAATGGAGGTAGAATGATAAGGTTGACAACTTTCTGTTCTGTTGTTTTTTTTTCAAATCACTTTCGAAAAGTTCATGTAGTACTATACCTACTATTGTTTTTGAGCCACTTCTGACGCTATCATAGTTTCACCACTATTCTGTTCCACAGTCCTATCTCTTGCAGTCGTTAACTATATATCTATAATTAATAAAGTAAAGAACTGCCTCATACACGTACGGGATAGGAAAATTATGTTTGACGCATCATCACGTCTGAACTACTGGACGAATTAACTTGAAATTTTGCATATAGATTGTCAATTAACCAAGGATGGTTATAGGCCTATTTTCAATTCTTCAAAATTTCACTACGTCAAGTTTTAAGTTTGTCAAGTTTTGAAATAGATCCTTGCGGAGCACGGGTTCCTGCTAGTGTATTCATAAAAATCTTCAGCATGAGTCACAAAACCGTAAGGTTCCTTATTTTGACATTCCAGTGGCCCTTCTTCATCGATAATCGATATTACGAGTTGAGGGGTGACCAGAACGTTCTCGGTGAATTGAAATCGGCCACAGAACTAGAAAATATCGGAACATCGAGGCAAGGAAATTGTTGTTTTTCGAGAGTTATTCAATTTGGGAGCACTCGAGTCAAACTTCCATCATCAGTTTTCATTTTTTCTAGCTTGCGTGGAAAGAGCCCTGTCTCTTGTAATGCGTCCACGAGTGAGATGGAGAATCACTAAACGCATTAGTGTCCCTCCAACTCCTATCTCCGACCATTAAAGACCAGTATGCAAAAAGCTACAAACTCTTTAGAGAGCTTTCATCTTATGAAGCCAGTGCCCATCATGCTCTTCTACATATTCATAAATGGAAATACATATCGAGAGTAAACTTGTTGATCATATTCAAAAAACCTTCCTGTGCTCCTCAGTATATTCAGAGTGTACCACAATATTGGAAGCTAGCACGAGTGATAAAATTTAACTCATGACTTTTCAAGTATTCACATGGAGTGGAAGGTTGTCCGCAGTGGTGAATTCTATTCATTCTGCATTTATCTTGAAGCACTCTACTCTTCTATGGAATTTCTACGTACATTGGAGGACTGAGGATGGATACGTGGTAAAGAACTGTAAAAAATACATTCAAAATTTATATGTCATGCTTATTGAGTTGAAATTAAAATGCGTGAAATTTAAAGTAATAATGCGTGTTTTGCTTCCTCATCTATGATTATTATCTATCAACTATTGTTTTACAATAGAGGAAAATATATAAATTTGATTATTGACACTATTTTAGCAGATCTGAGACATATGATATTAATTCATGTGAAATAATTTCAATTTGAATTTTGAGCTTTAAATAGGGGCCATGATATGAAGTTATGTCAGTAAGCTACAAGTACCTTATATTGCAGACAAAGTATATGAAAATCTTTTGTACCTTATAGTTGTCTAGTTCTTCCGCCTATCAATGGCGGATGTATTGGTTTCATTGGATAATGATTATGGGCAGGTAACAGCCTTTCGAATGCCACAGCCTTGAGAATGCTATAACTCGTGTGCTTCTCGAATATATTGCAAAGTTCCAAATATTTTTTTGGTATTTACATCTCAAAAAAACCTTGTCCTCTGAATAAGAAATATAAATTTATTATAGACTGGAAATATTCGAGAATAGCTGGACTGTGAATAATGAGTTATGAAAACCATTTCTTTGAAGCGATGTGTAAAGATTTCACGCTTGGCAATCTCTGCTGTTCGTGCCAGAGATGTGGGCAACTCACCAGTTTGAATTTTCTCTTCGACGTTGAAGAGCTCTCGAAAAGATTGTAGATAGAAGGAGCTACCGTGATCAAACAGTGAGATAGAAATATTTCTTCTATATCTTTTCAGCATGTAAGAGTTTCTCGTGGGGTTCGGAAATTATTATTCAAAATGTCTCATTCAAATGCAGATTATCATTCAAAATGAATTTTCGTTGCGTAATTTTTCTACCAATGGGGAAGAACATTTTTATGTGAATCGTGAACTGGTACATCGTTGAGTTATGAGCGAGAATACCGTGATCAAACAGTGAGATAGAAATATTTCTTCTATATCTTTTCAGCATGTAAGAGTTTCTCGTTGGGGTTCGGAAATTATTATTCAAAATGTCTCATTCAAATGCAGATTATCATTCAAAATGAATTTTCGTTGCGTAATTTTTCTACCAATGGGGAAGAACATTTTTATGTGAATCGTGAACTGGTACATCGTTGAGTTATGAGCAAGAATACAGTCATCATGATCAACGCAGATATCTTATCACATGTTATTCGTGTTATCTTGAAGTTATCTTTCGTGATTATCATTGTTATTCTCCCATGAATTCTCTATGAATCATTTCAAAAAGGTGAAATACAGTACATATTATTGTATCGCTCCCACATTACAATATTGAAAATAGATTATCAGCGAAAGGAAAATAAGTTTTTCGCAACTGATAACCACCAAACAATGGTAATCACGACTGCCATTATACAGAGACTATCATGCTGAGAGGGTTGAAATAAGGAGAAGTAGCATCTTTTTTTCTTTTTTCTGATGAAAAAGAACAAATCAAATAAAATCTTTTTGAAGGTTGCAAGTGATATTCTACTGGGCTGCTTATAATATATATTCTCAGATATTCTCAGTTTCTCAGAATTTAAGTGCCTTCAAACACTTGAAGTTTTTTAAGTAAAACTAACCCTTCAAGCAGGAATGTGTAGACACTGGACTACAGAGAGAGCGCAGGCCTAGGCTCATATTGGTGATTACGAACCCGACCACAGCCGTCACATTCTGAGCGTCCAGCTCAATAAACGGCTGAGACTGATCAGGCAAATTGTGTCCACTCACTCACTGTCACTGTCGCACACCCTCTCACTCAGTCACTCTCTCTCTCTCTCGCTCTCTCAACATCGCAGATGGATTAGCAAAACAGCATCACTCCTCCACCCCTCGCCACCAACCACCTGCTTCCAATCGACTCAACTCTCTGCTACTGATTTGCATCTTCGGCTGCCTCTGCACTGTGTACCCTCGCCAGACCCAGACCTGAACCGAGCCCCCCCACACCCCTGCTCCTGTGCAGAGCCTCACCAGCAGAGCCCAGTCCACGTTCATACACAATTAATTGCTGCCTCAATTTAACGACTCACAACGAATCTTCGGAACAGAATGAATATTTAATTGAAACTAAATGCCACTCCGCTGCCACTTCCAAGTAGAATAGGAAATGGTTTTGTTTCATTTCCTCTGGATCTGGTCGTGAGCTTCGGCAAAAGTTCACTTTGGTCCACAGCTTTGGACCTATCATCGATGTTTTTCATGTTGAAAACGTGAGAATGCTTTTAAAGTTCGTACTCACCAACATACATAAATGCATATAATATAATGCATCACAGGGTGCAATTCCTTAGCGACTGAACCACCAATAAATTCATCAATAAGATTTTTATGTATGAACGTTATGGTGACAGATGAGTTAGTGTTGGCCACTATATTCCTGTTACGATTTATATCAAATGAATAATCAAATCTAATAAACTTGTAAAAACAAAGTTTTATTTTTGTCACAACCGCATTCATGTAAATTAATGTGGATGTGACAAAAATAAAATTTTATTCTTTCATTTATGAAAAAATTCCACATTATCAATTCTTATTCAATAAGTTTTATCTTATTAACATATTAGTTATGTGCTCCTGCCACGAAGACACTGGCCACGGGGCTAGTGTCTTCGCTAACGAATTGCAACTTCTTAAAAGGTTTATATTCAATCAACACAAATAATAGTTTGTTTAACTTTATTCATTTTTCAATGAACACGTTGTGATTGCATACTACTTTTATTCTGGCTTGTATCACAGAGAAAGGATACTCACAGTCATATTTTATTCTTTTTCTTGGTTATAGCTAGTTAGAGCAACATATTTATCCTGAGTCATTTAAATGATGAGATTGCAGATTGTTGATCATGGTAGGTGCATTCTGGCATCCAAAGTTGGAAAATATAAATTTCCAGGTAGCACACAAACAGTCCAAAATAAGAAAATCCAAGTTTCATTTTTCCAGCACATCGCTAACACCTGAGCCGGTAAAAGGAAGAAAAATTCTTCAAAGAAAATTGAACTGGAAAAATGAGTTAAGCTACTAGACTTGTGCTGCTAATGTATTCGATTCTATAATATAATATTGAAAATTGTGTAATTCAACTGTCAACTTTTTGGTAAATTTTTAAACGATGGAAAAATGATCATAAGCGTCCAAAATAGGAAATCTTCACTCATAAGAATAATTTCCAAAATAAGACAATTATTGCACTAAGATCACATTGATTTCCGAGTTGAAGGGGAGATAAGCACCACTTATTGATGCAATATGAGTGATATCGAATTGAAATTGGAATTTATTTGTGGAGTGAAAAAGTTTTGAAAATTGAATAAAGATATAATATAACTTTCATCACTAACTTTGTCATTTTCAATGCACAAATAAGCAGATGAACTCAGTGAGGTGACTTGTGCATACGTTACAGATAGAATACAATAGAGAAACACTAAGATTTTCAAGAATTGAAGTGATGAATCACTTCAAGAACATTCTACTTTATGATTTGGTAATGTGAGTCGGATGAAAAATTCAAGTTTATGTTGATTTAAACCATAATTTGTGAAGAGCTGTTCATCCCTTCCACAAAAAAAGAATAAATAGGTTAATTAAATTGAATATTAACTTACATAAATTTTAATGCAGGAACATGATCAGCTGAGTAAGCTAGGCCTATCTTGTAGATTTGAAGAAATTCGATAACACCAACTGAAAAAAAGAAGAAACAAATATCGTAAAATATGTATAAATATGTAATGCATATATGCATTATGTAATGCATCCACAATTTCAATTTTTATCATGTCTATTAGTACATTTCTTTTGATATTTGTGGAAAATGATAATAACAGTAGAAATAAAATGTTAAATTTTCAAGCTCAGGCATATTGGCAAGCTCAGGAATATTGAGAGGAAATGTTTCGAGAATCACTAGATGATAGCAAGAAATTTGAACTTAGGAAAATGTTTTCAAGTCCCTATGCTTCTCGCTCTAGGTATTTGATACTCAGTATCTAGTTTTAAAAATTTATTGATGAAAATCCCACAGAATGCAGTACTGGTGGAAAACAATCATTCACGTTTTCAACTATGGATTCCTGTTAGACTCGAAACTTCATTGATTTTATAAGCCATCAGATAGAGGATAAAATTCACAAAGTTCAGTATCAGTACTGTTTGCAAGTACGATTTGCAGAAATACGGTACTTGATTCACTTGAGAAGCTGATCACTTGAGCTAGTATGTCACAAGCAGGCTTCCAATTTGTGAAGATATCAGTTTTTAGTAAGCAGTAAGCTGTTTGTGAAGTGTGTAGAATAACATAAGCGCACTTGGAATTGGTGAACGGAGTGTTTGTGGAGAAGAGGAAAGAAGTAGAGTAGAATAAGTGAGGATTAGGAGTTGGAGACTGAGACGAAATAAGATCGTGTGATACTGATGTAAAGCTATTAGAAGTAAAGTTTGATGCGGGAATAATAAAAAGTCGAAGGATGTGGATGAGAGGAGAAAGTTGGCGCAGCAACAAGAGTCACAGAGACAACTTTGTTAAGTGTACTTACGGGGACTTTTAAGCGGATTGCTATAAGAGAGACAGTTTAGACCAGCTAGGCAGGAGAGCAAATAGAAGAGAAGTGAGAGAAATCAGTCGACGAATAGGGAGAGCGAGGAAGAGACCGAAATAAATGGAAAACTTATAAAATTATACTCCCATCTTGTTGGAGAGTTGGTTAGAGCGAAAAGCAAAGTGACAAAATCGAGTAACAGAATTTTCCAGAATCTCTCACCAGCACGCACACATGATATGATGTGAGTTACAGCTTGATAAACAACAACTTTAGCAGAAGCTCTGGATGAGAAAATTGATATAGCTCATTCTTTATGAAACTTTCTTAATACAGTTTCACGTTTGCAGCAAGGAGGAATTATACAATTATTGATTATAAAGCAAGGAGCAATAGAAGCTCTCTCAGGACTCACAACTTCTGATACTGAAAAATTCAGGATATGAATTTTCTTGAACCATATGCATACTATTCACAAATATACACTGAATCACTTTTATAGAATTTCAGATGGCCCGAATAAAGCTCCAGTTTACTGAATCTTGAGTTGCAAAAGAATATTGCTTGTTTCAATATATAATATTATTTCTTGTTTCAATATGTTTCAAGAGCATCTGCTAATAATGCACAACTTTTAAATCAGTTTCGAGCCACAGTTTCTGTGCCAAGTTCTGTTCCATTCATAGGAAGCAGCAGCAGCTTCTTGGAGCAGATTTAATGAGAGAGTTGGAAGTGAAATATGACACATGAGATGAGTTTACTTGAGAATACTTGGGGGCGTAGAGAATTTCAAAGTTATGCAGGCATTTGGGGACTGCCGAACCAACAGTGTTTTCCATTCTTCTGGATATCATATACTTATTGACCGAGCGAAGTGAGGTCTAAGATTCAAGTCGACGGTTTGGCATTTCTCTTAATGTTTAAATGTTTGAATGTTTAAATGTTTATATGTTCCGAATTTACGGCGAAACGCGATAATAGATTTTCATGAAATTTGACAGGTATGTTCCTTTTTTAATTGCGCGTCGACGTATATATAAGGTTTTTGAAAATTTTGCATTTCAAGGATAATATAAAAGGAAAAAGAAGCCTCATTCATACGCCAATATTAGAGTAAAAATCAGACTATAAAATATTATTCATCATAAATCAGCTGACAAATGATTACACAGATGTGTGGAGAAGCCAGTCTATTGCTGTATTTCCATAAGGTCTATAGTTTCAATCAGGTACTTGTGGATGAGAATACTGCGTGAGGTCTACTGTTCACAGAACTACTAGTATTTCTCTAGGCGATACCATAATAATTGAGTATTATATACTTAAATACCTCTAGACGATACCGCCGATACCATAATGATTAATTATTGAATATTATGATTTCAAGTTTATTACTTTTCAAACGTACTACGCTCTCAGGCTCTCTCGCTCCTTCTTTCATAAGGAGTGTGATTTTAACTATATTCATAGTATATCAAACGCAAGTTTGCAAATAAGCAAGTAGCAACCCATATCCAGTCTGAGATTTTTTTTATTAATCTTGTCAAGGAAGATTAATTGATTTTCCTGTCACATTTGACAGGATGAACCTGCTTTTGATGATTTTGACACTCTGATATTGATATACTTTTAATTTTTGGACCAATTCTATAAATTAACTTTGTATAAGTAGATGTCTGAATGATTTTTCTTTAGAGTTTGGAATGATTTTTAATGAGAATTATATCATTAAATTCATACCAAACTCTAAAGAGTTAGGAATACAATCCTATTCCTCGAAAGCGTTGGATTGACGTTCATATTTGACTAATAATATGGTGATTATTGTTCATTGCACTTGGATCTAATGATTGATTGATTTTCCAAGCTATCTATGGCTATTCCAGTCATAAAATATGTTAATTTAGTTCTTCAGGCATTAAAATCATCAAGATGATGCAATTATATTCTGTTTGTGGAGAAGAGGAAAGAAGTAGAGTAGAATAAGTGAGGATTAGGAGTTGGAGACTGAGACGAAATAAGATCGTGTGATACTGATGTAAAGCTATTAGAAGTAAAGTTTGATGCGGGAATAATAAAAAGTCGAAGGATGTGGATGAGAGGAGAAAGTTGGCGCAGCAACAAGAGTCACAGAGACAACTTTGTTAAGTGTACTTACGGGGACTTTTAAGCGGATTGCTATAAGAGAGACAGTTTAGACCAGCTAGGCAGGAGAGCAAATAGAAGAGAAGTGAGAGAAATCAGTCGACGAATAGGGAGAGCGAGGAAGAGACCGAAATAAATGGAAAACTTATAAAATTATACTCCCATCTTGTTGGAGAGTTGGTTAGAGCGAAAAGCAAAGTGACAAAATCGAGTAACAGAATTTTGCAGAATCTCTCACCAGCACGCACACATGATATGATGTGAGTTACAGCTTGATAAACAACAACTTTAGCAGAAGCTCTGGATGAGAAAATTGATATAGCTCATTCTTTATGAAACTTTCATAATACAGTTTCACGTTTGCAGCAAGGAGGAATTATACAATTATTGATTATACAGCAAGGAGCTCTATCAGGACTCACAACTTCTGATACTGCAAAATTCAGGATATGAATTTTCTTGAACCATATGCATACTATTCACAAATATACACTGAATCACTTTTATAGAATTTCAGATGGCCCGAATAAAGCTCCAGTTTACTGAATCTTGAGTTGCAAAAGAATATTGCTTGTTTCAATATATAATATTATTTCTTGTTTCAATATGTTTCAAGAGCATCTGCTAATAATGCACAACTTTTAAATCAGTTTCGAGCCACAGTTTCTGTGCCAAGTTCTGTTCCATTCATAGGAAGCAGCAGCAGCTTCTTGGAGCAGATTTAATGAGAGAGTTGGAAGTGAAATATGACACATGAGATGAGTTTACTTGAGAATACTTGGGGGCGTAGAGAATTTCAAAGTTATGCAGGCATTTGGGGACTGCCGAACCAACAGTGTTTTCCATTCTTCTGGATATCATATACTTATTGACCGAGCGAAGTGAGGTCTAAGATTCAAGTCGACGGTTTGGCATTTCTCTTAATGTTTAAATGTTTATATGTTCCGAATTTACGGCGAAACGCGATAATCGATTTTCATGAAATTTGACAGGTATGTTCCTTTTTTAATTGCGCGTCGACGTATATATAAGGTTTTTGAAAATTTTGCATTTCAAGGATAATATAAAAGGAAAAAGGAGCCTCATTCATACGCCAATATTAGAGTAAAAATCAGACTATAAAATATTATTCATCATAAATCAGCTGACAAATGATTACACAGATGTGTGGAGAAGCCAGTCTATTGCTGTATTTCCATAAGGTCTATAGTTTCAATCAGGTACTTGTGGATGAGAATACTGCGTGAGGTCTACTGTTCACAGAACTACTAGTATTTCTCTAGGCGATACCATAATAATTGAGTATTATATACTTAAATACCTCTAGACGATACCGCCGATACCATAATGATTAATTATTGAATATTATGATTTCAAGTTTATTACTTTTCAAACGTACTACGCTCTCAGGCTCTCTCGCTCCTTCTTTCATAAGGAGTGTGATTTTAACTATATTCATAGTATATCAAACGCAAGTTTGCAAATAAGCAAGTAGCAACCCATATCCAGTCTGAGATTTTTTTTATTAATCTTGTCAAGGAAGATTAATTGATTTTCCTGTCACATTTGACAGGATGAACCTGCTTTTGATGATTTTGACACTCTGATATTGATATACTTTTAATTTTTGGACCAATTCTATAAATTAATTTGTATAAGTAGATGTCTGAATGATTTTTCTTTAGAGTTTGGAATGATTTTTAATGAGAATTATATCATTAAATTCATACCAAACTCTAAAGAGTTAGGAATACAATCCTATTCCTCGAAAGCGTTGGATTGACGTTCATATTTGACTAATAATATGGTGATTATTGTTCATTGCACTTGGATCTAATGATTGATTGATTTTCCAAGCTATCTATGGCTATTCCAGTCATAAAATATGTTAATTTAGTTCTTCAGGCATTAAAATCATCAAGATGATGCAATTATATTCTGTTGGTTGAAAAAGGAGAAACAAAACATAAAGTTTGCGGTTGTGTAAGTATAAAAGTAATATTTCATTATATTCATTATGAGTATATTTATTCATTTTATACTTATTTTATAATTATGGAGGCAATAACTATTAGCTACCACTATTTTCATACTCACACAGGCGCAAAGGTTATGTTATCCGCCTCTCGATGAACAGACAATAGATATTTTAATTATAATGAACATGGACTATATCTTTAAAATGTTTATCTCTTTTAAAATGAACGTTGTAGGTGAGATTGGAACTCATAAACTAATATCATTCCACCTACTATAATATTATCATCGAGAGAGAGAGAGAGAGTGAGCGCAATATACGATCAAGAAAACGTACTTATCTTCTAGAAAGAAATTCAGCTGGACTGGAAGCTACTCTAAATATCTCCTGCACATTCTAAGAACGGACGTTTCGACTTGCAATGACAATGTATCACTCTGAATGATTCCAGAAGGAGAAAGACGTCTTTTGGTAAATTCCAGGAGTCTGTGATATTTGTACTGTCATATATGCTTTATTCAGATTCTTGTTATAGTTGTTCAACGATCCGCGAGTTGGGCATAACTCTGTACATTATTCATATATGAGGAAATACAAGGAATTTATTCCAGGTCCAGTTCTATACAGAGTTTGCAAGGAGGAGCCAGGCTTAGTCCATCTTTTCGAATCGACTTTGTTATGAAATTCTTCTGAATGTCTTCTCTCATGAATCTTGTACCCGAGGAGGCAAGAGAAATGAAATTTATTGTGTGGACCCGATTCAACTGACCATAATCTTTCCTAGTTTTCATTGTGACTACGACACTATGAATACTCTGACTTGAATATTACTTTCACTACATAAATGAGTACTCGAATAAATTACCTATATTTCTTTAATAAGTACCTATGGATATCTATGAACAATTTTTAATTCTTGTTGTAACTAAATCCATACTATTTCGTTGAAACTCTAGCACCTGTTACTGTCATTTTGTTTTCTCTGCTGTATAGTTATATAGAATGTAGCTGGATAGTGGATATCTTGTTCATTAATGAGGTATTAAGGTTGGGTCAGATCTTGACAGGCAGACTGAACTCTTCCAAGACCGAGAATTTTGAGTTTTCAACTCACACCATCCCTCAAAACTTTGTTCGTTATGCTGCAGCGTTCAACATTGTAAGAAACTTTTCTTCCCTCATGGAAAGGAATTTATCCTTCATAAGAACGTATGCCAACCTGGAATACAGAAATTCATCAACTATGTAGCAAGTAGGTACCATGTTTAGTGTTGAACGGTAGCAGGATGATTATAATGATGACGATCATCAAGTAGCTCCCAAGTAGTGCAACTTTCCCGTAGTGGATTAAAAGTTCTAAATCTCCAATCTCATAAAACAAACAGAATCATTGATGAAAGCATAATATGCCACCAGCTATGTTATCTTATGAATACTGAACTACGGCTGAGTAACCATAAGCTCATTTGCATTTTGATTTCTAGACATGAATAATCTTGAATTTGTAGCCCAGTTATACAATGCGTAATGCCCATTGTGATTGGAATAGAATAGAATAGAATGACTTTTTTATCCATGTTGACGTGGCGAAGATTGGACAATATTGTCCACTCTACCACTCAACCACGTCGTTAGCAAACAATACAATACAAAATATGCAGAGATAACAAAAAAAAATTGAAGCAAGAAATGACAATAAAATGTAATGAATATGAAAGATCGATATTGAATAATAAAAGTATTTTAGAAAATAAGTGTTTTTCAATAAACTCAATCACTTCACTGCTTAAAGGAAAAGCATAAAATAAATTAAAACAAAATAAAAGACAAGCTACTGAAGAGGATTAATACAGTAAGAATTGGAATCAAAGATGAAATTTGTTTATTTTATGAATAGTGGATATGGATATGAGGAAAAAGAACCTGTGTAGGCCTAACAGTATTCAATACCTGGGAAAGAGAATAAAGAAAAGTGGGGAAAATCAGATAGCAAATAAGAAGATTTTAAATAGGAAAAATTTTGAAAAGAAAGAGGATAAGATGTAGTTACCTAATCAATACATATTTTTGAGAATTGTAAGACAGATTAGTGATTATTATGATTAGTACTGAAAACTGTTATGACCCAATACTGCAAATACTCAACTATAGAAGATTTCTATTGGCCTGAAAACCTATTTTGGAATTAAAATCCAAATTCCACAATAATAGGAATATTTCCATAAGTCAAGAAAAATATTTCCTTTCCTCCTCCCAGTATTTTATTATAAACTGAGAAACCATCAATCATTTTGTAATTTCTGGTATGGAAATAAATAAATTTGAATTTAAATTTGAAAATTTGATGGAACTTCAAAATCTAATTGAAGCTATAAGATCGTTCTTCGATTAGGTATTAAATGAAGGGAAAATTATTGGACGAACATCAACGATTGAGATAGAAAAAGTAACATGAAAGCGGAGCACGGGTTCTCAGAGAATCTCAGTGTAATCCTAGAATCTCAAAGACCCAATAGGGCGAATCAATCAGCTTCAGAATTATTCATTCTATCAACTAAAAATAATATTCAGTGACTCAAAGTCCCAAAGTTCAAGTGAAACAGCCATCAGAAATCAGAATTGCACTCATACCAAAAATGCATATTTTGAGGAATTTACGGTTTGAAATGTCAAATATTATAATCAATACGATTGTTCAGTTTGGTCGAATTCTAGAGCTCTAGTCTGTTACATTTTCATTGATTGATTTCCACATAAATGCCAACCCCTTTTGATTGAAAATTTTGATGCAAAACCGCTTAAAGCTGATACAGGCAATACAGGTAAGTTGCTATACCAAAATGGCGGACTTCAGAGATTTATCTGAAGCCAATTATTGCTTTCCATTTGAAACACCGTTATGTTACAGATGTAACGTTCTTGGTGGGCACTTTGTTGAAAGAGAATTTTCAGAAATTCAATTAAAGTACAAGTATTTTTTTCTTCATCAATGAAACTGGTTTATTTGTTAAGAGGGTTTGATTTCTATAGTTGCACACTATCCTGAAGCCTTCAGAAATATATTAATGTAATGGAATTCAAATAAATATGATAGAACATTATAATACTTTAAATTCAAATTCGTGGTCGGGTTACGAAAATCAAATATTGTAGTCGTTACCTTTCTAGGTGAATGATGAGAAAGAATAAATTATTAAATATTACGAAGTTAACTTGAAAAAAGTTAGAAAAATGGGAATAAAATACTTGGGATCGTGAACTCCCCTTCCTTCCCTAGTCTACTTCTTGTTAGGAAACTGTGAAGTGTGCGCATTCCTGACACAGACTTCAACCTGTTGGAGTCAACCTTCGCCTCCCTCACCCCCCTTCACAACACCAGCCAAAACCCATCTGGCCCAACCTCATGCATTTCGGCACAGTTGAAAACGTTGCTTAGATAAACACCAAATCTGTACTACTTGTGATCCTCGCAATAACTGATTACTTCGAATCATCTGAGATTATAGATCCTCTTCAATAATCTATTTTCAATCAATATTTTAGCATGTTTCATGGCTGACCTGTGAATGAAAGAGAACAAATGTAATCATATCCTTATCCTTTCATTATTGTACACATCCGTATTGTATACAACCGATTTAAACATCCGTGATCAATATCAATCAATGTAATTATTACATCAATTATTTTTGGAAAGTTCATTATTTATCAGTTTGGTGGAAAGATTTGTTTCTACAATATTATCTATCTTCACTGGAAGTTTGTAAATACAACTAACTTCTTTCTAACGCATCCCAATATTGAAATGGAATACATATCTGAGATTTTTGAGTTTAACGAAATCTCCAATTCAAGATTAACAATTCAAGATATTTTTGATCTTCCATAAATGCTAATAGAATCATAATGCCATTCATCTTAGGATTATTGACTTCCTATTACAATATGAGGCGAAAGTTCAAATTTCAAAGTGCAATAAACATATTGTTACAATTTTAGAGACAATTTGTCATTTTTAATTTACTGTTTTTTACAATACATCATGAAAAGAATGAAATGAGATGAACAACAAGTGTTTTGGCGACTTTTAGAGATGAAGGGATGATAATAAGTGAAGTTTGAGAAGAATTATTGGAAGGAAGCGCTGACCTGGACAAGTTGAGAACTTGTGCCGGCAGAAATGTAGATGGCAGGACAGGCGCAACTGGTACCCGCGATGCCGAGCAGCCTCTACGTGCCAGCACCCAGCAGCCGCTCAAACATCGATCACTAATCTAATGTCTCTGTCTAGATTAGTTTTCTTCATCAATGAAACTGACTAGTTTGTTAAAAATGTTGATTTCTATATGCGCACTATCCTGAAGCCTTCAGACTTGACTGGGGTAGGAAATTCCAGTTCACTTTGTACAAGAACGATCAGAGCCGGCGCGCAGTGCAAGATAAGCTCGGCGAATGTCGGGAATGATCGGCAAACTTCGTTGAAAGTCAATACTGGACGTCGACTCCCCCCTCCGCCCCTCGCCACACCCAGTCGACATCATCACATTTCGCTGGAAAAGGGATGATGTGGGCTGTGGGGTTGGGATGCATATTACTTGCTACTGCCACCATATGGCTGGTCCCTTGTTCTTCTTGAACACACCATCACTGCCACCACCATCGCATAAAAACCTATCGACTCATCTGCGACCATGGCATAGGCATATATGAGCATCGCACTAATATCGTTCCACAGTCCGCAATTGAATAGTAAAAATTCAGTTTTCATTTCAGCATGCCTGTGCCAACTCTCTATCTATCCAATCTGCATACCAATCAGACAGACTGCGCCACCGTACGTGCATCACTCCTCTCCAATAATGATTTCAGAGTTTTCTGGATTGAAAGCGAAATAATTCTAGATAATCTGTTCTTTACATCTGAATTTCAAAGAAATAACCAGTGGTACGGCTAATGACTAGAGCTATAAACAGAGTACTGGAGTCAAGAATTTGGAAGGACAATAGTAATGATGTTAGTAATCAATTATCAAATTGATAGTTTCTTGATGTAGTATTGAGCTTTGAGTTTTTACCTCTATTTTGACTTTTGAGTTTTTTTACCTCTAATTTTATAACAATTTTTACTTTCCTTGCCCTATTACCATAGGTAAGGAAAGTATTGCTTTCCGAAAAAAATTAAGGTACCCCAATTTCTAAATTTCTATACGTTTGAAGGTCCCCTGAGTCCAAAAAAGTGTTTTTTTTTCAAGTGTTTCAAGCAAACTAAGAAAAAACGCATTGAAACTAATTTTTGAGTGAGTTTTGTGAGGGAACTGATGAATAAAGATGTCGAATGGAGAATGAAGTTGGGAAGAAGTGGATGAATGAACGATAAATGAATTGGTTCAGTCTGATCCATGTGTGTTGTGATGCTTGTCATGACAACTCATCTTCTATTCTAAGAAATGACTTTATACGTTTAGAATCGAATGAGATATAAATTAATGTCATGAGTTTTTGACATCTGATTAAAAGAAACGGTCACAGTTGACATAATTTTCTAAAAATTGTGTAAAAGTGTCAATAAAAATGTTTATATTTATTGTAATGAGGTATATTTTTGCCATCCATGTTGGGCGACATTATGTAAAATGGTATATTGCCAACCATTCCTATGTGGCGCGGTATATTTGATATAGACTGTAGCTATTGCTAAAATCCCTATTTTGCAAATAAATTTGCAAAAAGTTAAGGCTGTCCGGCTCGCAAATATGCTGGGTTCAGACCACAGCTCTAGCTCAGTAGTAGATGCACGAATATTCCAAATATAATGAATCACCACAGGGTTCAATGACTGGTGATCAATAATTCTTACCGCTGCTTCCATGAAGTTATAGAAGAATACCAATAAGGAAGTCAAATAGATAGTTGGTGACTGATTATCAGTAACAATATATTCAATCGAGAATAATGAAGATCAACTATGGTTCTTCTAGTTGATCCTTAAAACGCTTGTCATGAATACAGGTATGCACCAATTTACCCTTTTGAAATTCCTTGGAACTTACAATGCCAGTTCTTGAAGTTCTCTGGATCCTTATATGATATACTGTAGACTGATTGATGTAATTATCGGTAAGATTTTTCTGGCTGAATAGTATTACTATCATCAAAGGATGACAAGTAATAAATGCTCTGAATAATATTAATATTAATGGATTCACTGATTTTATATGCTGCAGGAGAATATTGCTTGGTACCAAGACAGCTCAAACTGTATATCACAAGATGAATTAGGAAATAATAAAACACTTCTAAGATTTTGTATGCTGACATAAAACATGAAATATATTCCCATAAAATATCCTTGTATCTATAATTCCAATATAAATAAATTCTTTAATATTTTAATATTTATCACAAGGTTCATTAGCATTCACAGTTGTGAGCTGTAAAAATATATATGTATATTTAATACTGATAAGTGGACTCCAAGTCGATTCAGAATTAGACAAATTGAAACCTGTTCACTATATAGATTTACTAGAACATACTTTGATCAATGAACAAATAATAATCAATAAAAATAACAATTTAATATCTCAGGGTTTATGAGTTTGTGCCGTGCATGGAAATAAGCTTCCTACATATATCAATTATTTAATAAAAGAGTTTTTATAACTTATATGATAGTAGTTAACATGTTGCGAATTTCTTAAATTTGAACAAAAATTTATATAGCGCTTTAATCAATTCCCCAATTCACTGATAAAGGCCTTATTATTAAATGAGCTCATTTAAGACAAATTTTGCACACTCACTATAATGATGTTCTTGAAGTTCTCGTAGAATAATTAATTATCTTCAATAATTAATTAGGCAGGTCCTTTTCGTCTCTGCTGGGCTTGTGTATGGTCCAGATTACTTATAAGTTTCTATCAGTATTAAAAAATATATTTACGGGAATAAGTTACAATTAAGAACTCTTTAGCAACACTGAGTTCACAAATAATCAAACATTAATTACATATACTTCACATTTAAAAAGGGATTGGCTTAATGCTTTTAAATATTAATTGGAAGAAAGAACCCTAATCTCCATGTGCTCCTCACAGGTCGAGATCACATGCCAGAGACAATGATTTTCAGAAAAATTTCATTTCTTCCTTAAACGATTTATAAGCTTTCCTCTGATTGGCTTTCTAATCTTAGTAAGACGTGATGTAATTGGTTACTTAAGATTCAGGGTTTTCCCAACTTTGTTATACAAAGATAAATAAAAGTTTCTAAATAAATAAGTTAAGTAATAGTCTGAGAGTATTCCAATAGATAAATATCGATATATGATGCTATAATACGATATACATTTAATTTTTTATGTGAGCTTTGTATACTCCTGGTTTTCATACTTTTTTAGATTTCAATAAATACTCGTGTAACAATAATAGTTGTCCTTATCTATTTACATAAACCTTCCCTAGTATATATATATATATAATATAATATATATATATATATATATATATATATATATATATATATATATTTTATAAGTAAAAAATATAATTCAATTCGTAATAGTTGGTTGAGCAATCAGCTGATTTGTTAGGTATCAATTCAAAAAACTGTCGATTGATCCTAGATCGATTGATGTATTAAATCAAAACAAAGGACTCTAACCTCAAATTGTACATGCAATCTTTTATTTTTTATAATCTGCCAATAATAAACAAGCTGCTTTATAATTTTATTTACTGCCAAAGAATTCTCATTACTGTTTAATTACAATTTTGCATGGTTCTCTTATCGCTTAATAGATAACATGATTACTCTTTATCATAAATTACATTCGATTTTACTTGAGCGGTACCTTGACTAGGCTATCTATTCTTTCCATTTTACAATTCTATTAAAGCTCAGTTGTTTTATTTCAAAAGTATTTCATGGTGCTACAACACCACGTCACATTATTTATAATATGATGATAATATGATGATAAGATGATGAACATTCATGACAATGGGTATTATAAAATTCAGAAAACTTTCAGTACAAATGCAATATTTATGGAGTGATAATGTCAATGTAGTCCCTTCGAGTGAGACTTTTTCATTGCTATTGATGCCTGAGTTTTAAACTTGTGCGTTGGTAATAGAAAGTGCCTAATATGAATAATACCAGAGCAAATGCTCATGAGCAAAAGCATTGAGCATAAGGTTTTGCTCATGAGCAAAAGTTAGAAGCAAAAGCATTTGCTCATTTTGATATATGAATAAGCTTTACCTTATACTCTTACCTTATGCTCCTGAACTCTGGAGCAAATGCTCACGTATTTTAAAGATTTTTCATCAGCTGATTCGCTTTTGTAGCCTTAATTTGTATTTATAGCTCACGGAAGCGCTAAATATGCAAACAGGGGGCACCGCTTGTGTTTGCGTCGTCTGCTCTGTTTCCTATTTTTTATGAATACAGTTTTAGGTTAGTTGAGTTTAGAATACACTACTGGTTGTGAATACACTACTACACTATTGGTTCTGATAGTATCTGGTAAAGTTTCCTCTTCCTCATAAGAATTAGTTGAGCCATTTTACTATGAGCAAAAGGTGATAAGCTGCTCTAGACTAGACTCACCTTTTTTGAAGCATTTGCTTCAAAAGTTGAGCAAATGCTCTAGTTTATTCATACAATTTTGAGCAAAAGCTTTTACTTTTGAGCAAATGTTCAAACTACTTTTTTGATGAGCATGAGCATAAGGTTTTGCTCACGTTTATTCATAGAAAATGAAGCAAATGCTCCATATTTTAGAAGTATGAGCAAATGCTCAACTTTATTCACATGGGCCATTGAATGAGATGATTGAACGTCCATGCCTACCGGCGGAATTCGAACCCACGACAAGGTAGTGCCAGCCACTATTACTATTAATATCATTATTGAAGAGTAGGGATTACAGGTAACAGGAATACTAACACGAAAGAAGTTTTAATGGAAAATTTGATAACATCAATAGCCATCAATAACAAGGTCAGAAAAAGGTTTGTAAGTATCCTCAAAAACATGTCTTCAATTAAAGTTCATTATCTAGAAATGTCTGAAATTATCTCAAAGTGCATTATCTAGAAATGAAAAAGCGTAACTCTCAGCATTACCACTGATATGAATAATATTTTACATAGAAAACCATATTAAATGAATTCAAATCCATCAATTACTGAGAAAGAATTCGTCATAAATCTATCCAAACTGAGTCTTTTAGCGTTCTTTGCCAGTACTAGTATTTCTACTACAGAGTCAGCCATGTCGTCAGATGTCCACTTCTTTCGTAATGACATTTTACTCAAATTAATCACTGAGTAATATTTGACATCGTAATTGGAATAATGATACTCATCAGTCATCATTGAGAGTACTCATATATTTATTCGTGGGTAACCGTAGCATACTTTCTTCAACAAAATTCATGAATCTCAGACGAGTATAATGACAAATCTGGAACGAAAATTCCGATCAAAATATATTAAAATTCAACAGAACGGTTGGTTCTGTACTGTACTGGAAATGCGGTCTTATAAAAAGCGGCCTCGGCCCAGTCGGGAAAGATTTCAAGATTTGAGATAAGAAAGAGAGCAGTAGCGATTTTTGATGCCGCCTACTCAGATAGAAAGTGAGCATTGAACTCGGAGGCGGTCGACGAATAGGATTAGTGACAGGAAGGGTGGCACCTTTCAACCACCCATCAACCACAGGAAAGCCTCGCCCAAATATACTATGATTTATATCAATTATTGCTGTCAAATTATCGAATATTTAGCGGTAGTGTGCCTTTCCGAAAGCTAGCATGTGGGAGTCTGCTTCGGCAGACATCGTTATTGCCAGAGCTGGCATAAACACTCAACTCAATCACTACTTGTGCATCTTCATTCAAACATGATCAATATTCCAGTCTGGTTTTATACTCCTCACCAGACATCGTAACTGTCTTATGTGAATAGTGGATAAATATGGAACGATGGTAGAACGTTAATGGAGAATGCTGGACGAGATGGAAATTTTCTAGTGAGTGAAGAAAACTTCGTTTCAACGTTAGTAAGATGATCAATATTTGATGATCAGATTTGCTGTCAACCATCAACTTTATAATAAGTGAATCTCATTCAACCTAGTGATGTTCTAATTTTATACCCCTTATTGTAATAATAGTTAATTTTATTACCTTGAAATATTTAATTGGATACAAATTACAAATACAATATTCTTGGAACTAGAAAAATATTATTATATTATTTAGGTACACTTATTTGCCGCCACTAGCAGAACCATATACTGAGTGTAGGTGACAGGAACTAGTAACAGGAAACGATAATACAACTTCCAATATATTATATAATATTATAATGATACTATAATATTATAACTATGCAATTGAATTGCAGGAGAAAGTGGTAACCTGATTCACGTTGTAGTTTTCTTGATGATACAAATTTCTCGTTATCATAAACTGAATCCCAATGATTGGAAATGTTACTCACCTATTAGTTTCATTGAGTTATACATATTCAATGGGATGCACATCATTTTCAATCATGAGAGAAGTTCAACTCCAGACTAACTGTCAAGAGTTGGACTTATTCAAACATCGCAGTTTTAAATGGACCAAAGAATCGACATAATCTATTCTATTGTTCTTTTATTTTGAATTCTTTTGCGTGTTTTTGAGTTTAATTGAATGAAACCATTGATTGATTTGATTCAATCTTTTTGATTCGTGGGAAAACAATACTCATCGTAGTTAAAAACCACAGCCTCCTCTAGTTCTGTCTATCAGAGTGAATTATGTCATGTCCTGACGTGTCGGTGTCGGTGTGAAGTAATCTATAGCTTTACAATTAAAAAGGAAAACAAAAGAGAATAATATCGAACTTCATTTCACAACGATTCAGTGTAACTAATAAGATTAGAAGAGAACGATATTTGAGTTAGATTCAGGAAAGTTAGTGAAGGGGTATGAAAAATATGTATGGGTATACAAAGAAAGAAGAAACAATTGAAAAAATAAAGAATCAGTAGAAATAAAAAATATTAATTTAATCATCAATTGAGCAGCATAATTTTTCACAAGATTTTTTGAATATATTGTAGCGGTCATATAATGGGGGGGGGGGGTCACAGAATGGGTTTAGTCTATTGCTCTATTGAGGTAGGGATTGAAATGGTGAGCGGTTCTGACAAACGGTATTTGAAATAGCTTATTAAGTCTTGGTCTATTGCATGGAACATGGACATTTTTAGAAATTGATGAAATCTGGCATGAATGTATTATTAATATGAATTTCATATGATATTATTAATGCTCTAATGGATCTTCTGGTTTTTAATTTTTGGACTTTAAAAATGTTGACCTCGAAGTTTCAGTGGAAAAAGCTATTGGACAAAATGTATTATACTTTTTGAAATAAAGATACCTCACTTAGGTACTTATTTTGAATAATCTCCTAATCATTAACGGCAATGATTGACGGCATATCGGTGTGTGATGAATAATTCTAAAGTCTGATTTTTACGGTAATATTTGCGTTCAAAGGAGACTCCTTTTCCTTTTGTATTATCCTTAAAATGCAAAATTTCAACAAAAAAAACGTATGTATACGTCGACGCGAAATTCAAAAAGGAACATACCTGTCAAATTTCATGAAAATCTATTGCTGCGTTTCGCTGTAAATGCGGAACATAAATATAAACATATAAACATAAAAAGAAATGCAAAACCGTCGACTTGAATCTTAGACCTCACTTCACTCGGGTAATGATTCTTGATCTTCCATTCTCGAATGAATTTGTGAGTCATGTGGAAGTTACTGGAGATGAACCTCAGTCTGCTGCAGATAAATTCTTACAAAAAAATGAGATGTGGTCTATGGAAGTTATTTCCATTATGTTGAATAGTTGGATAGTTTCTCGAAAAGGCTCGATATTTTAGAAACTGCTTCACCTGTACTAAACAAACCTCAAACAAGTAGATGGAGTCGAGAGAACTGAAAATACTAACTTGGAATGCTACGGCATTATAAATAGAAAACTTGAATTAAAAATATTTGAAGAGGCAAATAAAATAGATATAAGCTTAGTGTCTGAAACTCATTCAACAACTGATTAATTCAAGAAAAAGGCTATAGAATATATCAAACTATTCATCCAGACAACAAAGCTCATGCGGGGGCAATGCAATAATAACCAAAGACAACATAAATCATCAAGAAGAATGCAACTCACAGTTCTCGGAAACTCAGATCACACTAATGGAAATTGAAACACTCGCACAAAATCTCAAGGTTGAAGCAATCTACTGTCCACCTAGATATAATTTGAAAAAAAAATGCATTTCAAAACAATATTAGAGCATTGTAGTCCAGTCAACGGAAGATTATAGAGGGAAAAGTTTGGAACACAATTTTCAACTCCACAGCTCTTTCAAGGATAAAGAGGATTAACATATCAAAAGTCCTTACCCCTACCCCCTGTGCTAAAGCGGTGGGAGTCGTTTGAAAGTACCATTTTCTTAATTTTTCGCATATATCTCGGAAACCATGCATCTTATGAACATTTTTGTACCGAGTGCAAAATTGAAGCTTACAAAATTACCAACAAGTTTTAACCTCAACATTTTTTCCATATCTCTCATGGTTTCTGAAATATCCGCTCTTGAAGGTTAGATATTTTTTGACATAAATAAACTGCATAAAAATGAAGCCTAATAAATTTCCTACAAGTTTATTTCGAGATATTTATGTTCTGAAGTGATGAACTTTTAAAAACCAGTTTTTCTTCCATTTTTTCGCTCTTTCAAGTCTTATAACTTTTCAACAATTGATGAAACAAGAATGTTGTGCTAGTTACGAGATTGTAGAGCATTGAATTATCTTTCATTTCATGTATAATTCGACTATTTGACGCATTCCCATACGACTGTTGCAGTAGTTTTAGTTTTGAGTGTCTTTGTTTGGTAGGAAGTTTAGAAACACCTCCTGTGTTTAGTTCCGCAGACGTTCCAATACGTACTCAATATGAATGTTCATACTGAAGCACACTGCCAATTTATGATGAAAGAATAGTGTGATATTTGAGAAAAGTCACTTGTAGCAAATCTTGAGATTTGACATTCAAAATTAAAACCCTGCTAAATAATTGATGAGAGGATAGGAAAAAATGGAATATGGCTATCATGTGAAATGTCCACCTACAGTTCAATGAATAGATTCATCATTCATTCGAAATTACATAGCTTGCAAATGGACTTTACATTTCCTTTTTCAAATCAGGACAAAGACAATAATTATTAGAAAAAAGCTATGATTAACATGATCAACCTCTTTATTATCCATGGGAAGTTTGAAAATTGATTTATATATCTCTTGTAATAGAGAACCATGTTACAATTAGTTCTATTTCAATACATTTCAGCAGTGTTTTGTGGTTTCGTGCAATGGAACACCAGGAAAATAGAGAAGAGTCTTCTCTCGATTTCCTCTATAAATGAATACTATCTTGCAGAATGAAAAGACAACAACTCAGCCGGATTCATGTTGTGTGAAATGGAGTCACACCAGCATTGTTTCAGGTGTAATGTAGCTCGACAGAAGTAAATTATGTTGGAGGCAAGTTGAATTCGACATATGCAAAACAGTGTTCTAGGCGGAGATGCCATTTGCGGTATTCTTTTTTCGGTTTGATAGTGGGGGGAGTGAGAGGTGTGGGGGGCCAGGGATATTTAAATTTGCAGCGAGTGCAAGTACAAAAATGTCTAGCGAGGAGGAAACGGGCGCAGAGCAGCCGAGACGCGCGTCGCGAGACGTCAGTCCGAGCGGGTCACATTGCAGCCAGGGCAGCAGAAGTAGCAGCAGCGGCAGCGGAAGCAGTGATAGCGGCAGCGGCAGCGGCAGTAGTGCAGCGGCAGCAGAGGCGGAAGAAATGCTGAGAGCGGACAGTAGCGTGGCCGCGGCTGCGGTCAAGCAGTCGGCGTCCGCTGCAGACGTACGCGGCAGCAGCAGCAGCAGCAGCACGCGTGCGCACCTGCATGCACCCGGCTCTGACAACGATGACTCTGACTCGGATCAGGACGCCGGAGACCCCGACCACTTCCTGTCGAAGGGCGCCTTCCTGTTGACGCCCAGCAACGAGCTCAACATGGAGAAGGCGTCGGCCATTTGCGAGAAGATGAACTTCAAGGGACCCTACTCGCTCACCAAGACCGCCACTGGCATCCTCTTCAAGTTCGCCGAGCCCGACGACTACCAGGCAACTTTCAAAAAGGGATTCCACAAAGTCACTGGTGCTAGGTTCTACAAAAAGGTCAGTCCTAGAAATATACACATATTCAACATACTTATCCAAATGTACACATATTCTAATAACAGGTCTTATGAAACCTATTCAACTTATTATAGTCGCAAAAGGCAGAAAAATCACTGCCACATTTCTACAATTCAATGAAAATAAAATCTACACTGTAAGGTATGCAGCTCGATCCGAAAAGTGTGTTGATTGGATTTCTAATTACGTAATTCCTTGTATTATGAGGAGACAGCAGGAGTCCATTGAAGATTAGTCAAATTGACCAATGGTCAAAATACCACATTATCAAAATATCATTTGATCTTGAAGATGTAGAAGGAAGGGCAGCTAGTTGTAACTATATTTAGTGACTAACCAGGGTTGGTAGTGACTACGTGTGATTGGTAAAAAATTACAAAAAGTACTGATAAAAAGTAAAGCTGCAGGACTAAGATGAAGAACACGAGAGCCGTTCGAGTCCAATAATCCCGAACTAATTGGAACCCAGGGTGGTTTAGTTTTCAAATTGGTGAGATATCAGAGTATGATATAGAAAAAGCGATTCATTCAAAGAATACCATTGATGAAAGTATCATGATTCTCAATTCACGGTGTAACTAACATAAATATGGACAAGCAGTTAGCATAAAGCTATTCTATTCTGCAGCTAAAACTTTAATGATTGAACAATCGATAAATCGTCATACGATCAAGAATCAACAGACCATATCGACTTTAAAGAATTTATTTATAGTTGAAGTGCATCTCCACTTTTTCTTCATAGACTTAGTTTTAGTTTAGTTTCCATCTCTTGGAAATCTCATGTCACTCGCATGACCTGAAGGTAGATGGGACATGGGACATGATTACAAAAACGCAGCAGTGAAGCGGGTCAATATTCCAATGATTGGCTGTGTCAATTCCGTCAAACACATTTCATTTTTCTAGAGGCCACCTTTACCATACTGTATTGTAAAGTGGCCAAGAATCGATATATTATGTTACGTATCTTCATTGAACACAACTGGATTTTCCTGAACTTTTTGTACGGAACTTCACTATTTTATTCAATTTTATATCTATGTTATAAGCCTGTCATTATATCAGTCTATATTGTCCAGCATTTGATTCTTACTGATGCATCTAGATACATTGATATTGAATTGTGTAGTTTGTGATTGATGTTTGTAGAAACACTATCTTTTTCAAAATATTTTTTTTGCATAAAATTTCTCTTTTGAATAATTGACAAATTACTGAATACTAGGAGCTTTTTTCGTTCAAAGCTTGGGCATCCAGAGAGGGGTGGAGAAGCATAATGAGAGATTTATTGATTTGTTCTCTATACGCTCAGTAGCTACTTTGATAATTAATTTTCAATTAGGGAGTTTTTTCATGAGTTGAATTGGAAAGTCACCATAGAGTAAAGTAGTTGCTTTGTGGCTCAATCAATTGTCCACTTCATTCAAACTTCTCATTCTATCACTTGTATTAATAATTTCCAACAAAGATGAGAAGATCTCGTAAAATGCATTGAACAATAAAATTAATAAATCCAACAAACAACCTATTTGAAGGAGATTAAGCCTTCTTATGAGATTGTTGTTAACTCTTCCAATAACGAGGAAAACAGGTATATTTGGAAATATTGGCTTGATTTACAAATTTTGTCTGATTTGGATCCCTGCAATTATAATCATCAATGGAATGTTCAGCCAATATCAATTCTTTAGAATGATGGATGGGTGACTGCTAATGGTTGAAGAGGTATATGACAATATGGCCAAGAGTGATGCGTCATCAAAGTATCAAATAAAGTATTTTGATGGGCTACTTGGATGTGTAATTATAGAAAATGTAATTACTACCCTTGTTATAGAATAATATTTTATCATGATAACTCATATTTTATCAACTCCTCTCAGAACATATATTATTAAATTCAATATTGCAATAGAAAATTATAATTTCTCATCTTTTCGATATTATATTTGAAATTCATAACACTGTTCTGAAAGTGGAACATTTCCAGCAACTTGCATGAGAGTGCACTATCCAATAGGTGAATTATTGAAGCTGTGAATGCTAATAAAGTAGGAACTGTGTACAATTTCACCTTTAGAGACATAATGGCTTAACGATGCAGACTGCCACATGTGGGGGCAATCTGTCGAATACTAATTGGCCTCCCTTTGTTTATTAAAGCGTTCCAACCGCATTACAACGTGCCCTAAAACTCAGATTCCCTATTTTGAATAACCCAACTGGATGAAGCCGAATTAATAATGCTCAAACCATTATTAATTAATTATTTACATCTTGTCGGTTAACTGGTATTCATAGAGAAATAATTTTATATAATAAATTGAGTTTGTGAGTATTCCCATTTGAATTAGGATACATAGAATAACCGCGGTATGAGCTTATGGAATATTCATTTCAGGTATTAATAATCCATGTCACATCATTTACATCGTGATAAAAACTACTAGTATCTTCTATGAAAAAATATTTTTCTCTGATCAGTGTCTATTATTGCACATTACCATCTACTAATTTGATTATTATTTATTATCTTGATTGTCTTTGAATAATTATTCTCTGCCATCGGATTCAAAGACTGTCTAGTTTTCAGTAACTCCTCACTTTTGTTTGTTCTTGTTATGGCAATCCAGCGAATCAATTAATTATTATCAAAAAATACATTCATTCATTCATTCATTGGTTAGCAATTCATCAAATTCATCCATTAATTGAATTTTTCAATGGAACTGATTTTTTTAAATTTGTATAAAAGTGCAAATTAGATTGCCTACTGAATCATTTCATTTAATTGCTAACCTGACCCTGACCTGCTATACCGCAGGTTACCTGTTCAGTAAATATACTCGAAAAACAATGAAAATCTGATTGAAGTGTTTTTTTATTGTTGTCTAATCCAATCAATAATGACACTATAATTTAAATGAATGCTATTCAATAATAATTGTCAATAGCAATTTGTTTGACAAGCTATTCAATCAGATTTTTTGATATTTTACTATTTGGATATTTGTTGATAGGAGCCACAAGTCAGCCAGAGAAACGTGGCAAAGATGGGCAGGATAAGGGTTCGGAGTTGGCCAATGTGGGAGGCCCACCGCCGATAATTCGAGTAACCCTTGCCTCACTGGAAGAGTGCAACATCCTCCTACAGAACGGACTCGACTTCTATGGCGCCACATTCTTCCCCACAGAGCCGGCCGCCGGCTTTGGTCTGGGTCGGTCAACCGGACGCAAGTCAATCGCCAACAACAGGTCAGGCTACAAATGAAACAAGAACATTTATTTGATTGTTATATGTTGAAAAAACATTATTGAAACAGATGATAAATTGTAGAATAGGAGCAGTTACCCGCCCGGGCTGGTCAACTAGCTCAAAATGCAGCTTATATTCTGTCAGCTATTCATTGAAAGTTCCATTTTGAATCGATTTTCAATATCCCATGGGCTTTCACATAATGTTTCCCTGTAATGATCATTGTTTCTCTCCATAGCATACAGACATGTTATCGGATGGGCACGTTGAACAGTCGATCCCAGCTGAAGTATGACAGTCGTAAGGCCCATTGACGGCCTCATGATATATTCAGGCGAGGTGAAACTTCCGTCAGGAACTCCTCACCAATAAAAGCCATAGATAATATAGTGAAATTGAGCACGTCTGGCTGTATGATTAATAAAGGATATATAGTCAATCTTATTGTCTAACAAATTCGATCTGTATAATGGTTCAACAAATATGTGCTGAAAATTTTTAGTTGATTGATTTGACTGGAGACAGGAGCCTCAAGTCAAACGTCGGAACTAGCTATGTTTATCCAATTATAACTTTGAAACAGTTTTATGATTTGTTCAGTGAATGATATTCTAAAATTAATTCGAAAATGATGCCCCTGGAGATGGTGATGTTGCCACCTTCCAAGCTCTTTAGCTAAAATGTTGTCAAAACTGCTCTGCTTGCTGTTCTGCTCACTGCGTTTTCAATAGATAATGATATTCTTCTTGCTGACCTGATAAGTTTTTTAATGCCTGATTTTTCTCCCAATGTTAATGAGATGATGTTTAGTTCCCTTATCCGATTCAGTGTTTGTGTTATGAATAAGTAATAAATCACCTGATGAACTATTCCGTTCATCATCTATAGATTTATCATGCTATTTTCCCCTCCATTACAACTCATATAGGCATACCGTAAGTATTACAACTGATAGGTTGAAATACGAGTATTGATAGTATTGATCGATTGAATTACTTTATTTATGCAAATTACATTGTGGATTACAACATGGCATACTTTGAATAAAACAGAAAAAATAGAATTTGAATATAGGAGAGAAATGAAGTACAATTGGAGCTGGGAAACTACTGGTATAGCAATAATAAGAGTTCACAAGCTTGTTAGAAATTGATGTCTTCATTCTAATTCATTATTAAGACTGGAACACAATGATCATTGAGTTTCATTTTTTCAAGAGTTCTTGATCAAAGCGAAATGGGAAGACAATTGGTACTGATAAGAGTGAATATTTTCTCAGGATCATGGAAGAAAGTGGAGGTTCAGGAGTTTTTAAAACTGTTTGGTTTGAATTACAGCACGCCAATCTCAGTTCCGAAGTTAAAGCAGATCCTCCATTCTTTAATAAGGCATAAGGAATCTCATTCTTCATGAATGGGATTCTCTATTTAGAGGCTTTCCACTCTCATTTCAGATAAAAAAGAAGAGATTTCTCACTTGTTGATTCTTTCTTACTCAGTCATATTTTCCTCTAAGCTCTCTCTTCACGTAACACCAAGAAAGTAACTGTTTTGAACTCATGCATAAATTGATGATGAATAACCACATTGAATTCGAATTTTACAGGAATACTGACTTTAGGACTGTATCAATACGGATAATTTCATTGTGCATCAAATCGCATCCATACAAGTTCTTCGTTTCTCCTAAAAGTTATCGTTCATTAAAAGTTGGATCCGGATCAGTTTATGTTCTGGCATTATAAAGCTGGATTCCTATATATCAATAGCAGTGAACGTGATGGTACCGTGACTATTTCCATTAGTTACAATGGGACCATTCATACTCGCTTGGCCGGAATGGGTGGGAATAGTTCCATTAGAATTCATAGGATTGATATTTCCACTGTACCGGACACTTCCACTGATACTGATATCTGCGAATCCAGTCTACATTTTTTTGCAGCTCTCATCACTCATGATGTGAATTTGTAATTAGTTTTCGAATATTATTTGGACAATGCTAAGTTATTCTGATTTGAAAGGAAACAGAGGAATCTATCATTGATCAAAATGAAAAAATCCAATTCATGCGGCTTTCTGCGCTGAAGTCTTCTTTGCATGCATGGGAAGTTTTCTCAATCCATGTACGTTGAGAGGCTGGATTGTTTCCACGTTCACATGCCGATGAAGTCTTGCCTCGTGTTTCTCTGCGAATTTCTGAACTTCACTGATGACTGTCGCCACTCCCAGGTCGCGGTGGAGACCAGAGTTCCTGATGTAAGAGGGAGTGTCTACACAACTCGTGAGTGGTATCCTGGAAATGATGTCTACATTGGATGGTCGAGTGCAGCCCACAGTTGAAATCCGAATGTCCACACCGGCTTGAGAAGCAATAGCCTGTAGAGATTTGTTATAAATTGACAACTTCAATGTCCTCCTGAATAGCCATTTTATTTTCTTGAATTTGATACCAAGCTGCTCTCTTTTCTTATTTACATACCCCTTCAATCTAAGCCCCGAATCCAGCGTCATGCCTAGATACTTTGCAGTGTTGGAATAGGATAGAATATTTCATTATAATATACCATTATAAGGTGTAATATACTATTGAATGTTGGGAGGATGCATTGAACTTTTCTGTCTATGAAGTTAACATGAACTTACTTCACTTCATTCAATTTTATAATCCAGTGCATTATCAGCCAGTGCATCTTATAAGCCATTGTCAGTGTTTTTATAAACAACTGGCTTTTTTAAGGCTGTGCAAAGGCTAAAAATAAACTTTCTACTCGTGATATTTTTCAAAGTTTTCCGATTTGTATATCATCAAGCTATCAAAATGAAAAAGTTTTCTCAGGAGAACATTTTTTTCTGATCATTACTTTTTGAGATATGAGCGCCTGAAGTTTTAATTTTTGGGACAGAACATTTCAAATTCGGTAAGATATAAATCCATGAGACTAAGAGGATAGATTCTTCATGGTATTGTTGATCTATTAAAATAATTTTTCACTTTCCTTTCCCTACTACCATAGGTAAGGAAAGTATTGCTTTCCGAAAAAAATTAAGGTACCCCAATTTCTAAATTTCTATATTGTGTGTGTGTGTGTGTGTGTGTGTGTGTGTGTGTGTGTGTGTGTGGTGTGTGTGTGTGTGTGTGTGTGTGTGTGTGTGTGTGTGTGTGGTGTGTGTGTGTGTGTGTGTGTGTGTGTGTGTTGTGTGTGTGTGTGTGTGTGTGTGTGTGTGTTTATCTCATCTCCCAATTAACGGAATGACTTAAAATTTGGAACTTAAGGTCCTTACAATATAAGGATCCGACACGAACAATTTCGATCAAATGCAATTCAAGATGGCGGCTCAAATGGCGAAAATGTTGTCAAAAACAAAGTTTTTCGCGATTTTCTCAAAAATGGCTCCAAAGATTTCGATTAAATTTATATCACAAATAGTAATTGATAAGCTCCATCAAGTGCCACAAGTCTCATATCTGTAAAAATTTTAGGAGCTCCGCCCCATCTATGCAAAGTTCGATTTTAGATTCCCAATTATCAGGCTTCAGATAAAATTTAAACAAAAATTTTGAGTGGAAAAGATTGAGCATGAAAATCTCTACAATTAATATTCAGTAACATTTTCACCTGAAATTGAAAATAAGCACGAAATTCGATAAAATGTTATTATTTCAATTGCAAACTGTTGATTCTATTAAATGATTCACTATGAAGAGATAGCAGACCTCGTATGTCTCCAGCGTTACTGTCCTGTCACCAGCTGGCTCAGATCTATGTTTATAAGTAGACTTGAGATGCGCGTGCACACTAGCGTCAGGTGATCAATTTTCATAACGGCAAGGAAAGTTGTGTGAGTGCGCCACACCAGATTTTTTCTGAAAATATCAATTCTTAAGATAGTCATTCAATTTACTAAAAATGACCAAAAATAACTTTTAGTTGAGTTATTTTTGGTAAATTGAATAACTTTTTCAAAAATTTACATTTTCAGAAAATTTTTGTTTTACTAGATCAACAATACCATGATTCATCCTCTAAATCTCATGGATTTATATCTTACCGATTTTGAAATGTTCTGTCCCAAAAATTAAAACTTCAGGCGCTCATATCTCAAAAAGTAATGATCGGAAAAAAATGTTCTCCTGAGAAAACTTTTCATTTTTATAGCTTGATGATATACAAATCGGAAAACTTTGAAAAATATCACGAGTAGAAAGTTTATTTTAGCCTTTGCACAGCCTTAAAGCTAGTGCTTTTATAAACCAGCCCATTATAGGGTGTAATATACTATTGAGTGTTGGAAGGATACATTGAACTCTCCTGTCTGTAAAGCCAACATGAACTTACTTCACTTCATTCATTTTATAAGCCAGTGCCAGTGCTTTTATAAACCAGTTCAATTTTATAAGCTAGCCAAACATTGATTCTGTTGACTGCCACCTGCAATGTCTCTGTAAAGTCTTCAAGAGTTCTACCAACTGATAAATTTTCAGTTAGAATTCAAATGGTTCCATTAATCTACAACGCACAAAGAATTCCAAATTTAAGATAACACTACAAAACTACACGAACAGCAACTAACTGTAGATCAATATGTGGTAATAATCTTAAAAATAGGAATAGTCACCTCTGGTGACATCCAATCCGATGTCTTGGATTTCCTAACAAAGTGAATCCTAATTATACATGTAGCATAATATACCTAATCATTATGAAACCAAAAGCTGAAGAGCCAATAATTCCATAATTAAATAGGTACTAAAGAAGCATGTTATGGTTATTAGCATAATAATCATCAATCAATACTATAATCTGAAACATCGATTACATTTGAGTATAATTAGGGAATAGATCTTAAGTGATAATATCTGGTTCAGATTTCGTAAATGTTTTGGAATGTTTACCTAATTTTTGTCTATTTTCAGTCGACTAATAGATGCTATGACAGCCGCCAGTCTCAGGGTTCGAGATGTCATGCCAGTTTTCGATGCAGCTGGATTCTCAAAGATTCCTCCGCCTTCCACGAAAACAGTGAAGCCTCGCTAGTGAATACAAGACTTTTACGTTATTAATGCGTTAATGAAAATACAGTTCCTCTATAAGTTCCTGAATCTATTGTGTGTAGAGCATTAATTATTAATTATTGTGATAATACCTATAATAATAATTTTAAATGTATGTATTCGTCTACCTGAATTGAAATCACAGAGCAAACTGAGATATTGTAATCGATTAGTATTCCACTCATCACAATACATAATAAAGCAACTATTATTTAGCATTTCATAGAGTACCTACGTTAGATGAGAAGTTATATTCACGTGTTAGAAGTTCACAGTAGCATTCGCATATCAAATTTATCACATTGGAATTAATTCTTCGGGAACGCAACATTGGGAAAATGGTTTAACAAAGTAAGATAAAGAAAATAATTATAATAATGTATGTTGATGCTTTTCGGATATTTGTTCGGTTCTTGGAATTGGAACTGATATTTTAAATAATTAGTGTATTAGATACTCGAATTAAAATCTTGATGGTAATAAAAATTATAATTATTGAATATCGAAATTATTATAAAAATGTAAAGATAGTTTCATAATTACTGTGGTTCATCTATTGTCTATTATAATGAAGATAATTTTCGAAAATCTCGTCAATTTTCCTGCTGAGAAGCTGCCATAGGCCATGTCGATAAGTGAGTGAGTGAAGCAAGTCCAAAAGTTGTTATTCAAGTTATTTATTAAAATTGAGGTAAAATAGAATCTTCTCTAAGAATCACTTCTCAGCGAATGTGAGTGCTAGAGTATCTTTAAACCTCTTAAAATATTCATCATCATCATCATCGGCATTCAAGGATTTAGGCTCTGTTGGCCTGTTCCGGCATCCATTTCTTCATCGGTCGTCCGACGCCTCTTCTCCCATCAGGTTTGTAGTGCCAAGCTTGAATTGGAAGTCTATTTGCTGGCATACGAGGTAGATGGCTAGAACAGTCTTCTCTACTTTTCTTTAATATTTGCAATAAAGACTCTACATTCAGTTCGGTTCTTATTAAGTCGTTTCTTATGTAAGCCATCCTAGTATATCCTTTGACTGCTCGAAGGAACCTCATTTCGGCTGCTTGAATACGGGATTCTTAAAATATTATGCTCCTTTTTTCATCCTTGTTCTTTTACATGTGACACGGGTCTCCAGCCGGCAGTCTTTAATCCGGCCATAAGTTAGACATTTCTATTGGTATTCAAATAATGGTGATGGAGGATTGTATTTTTTAATTCATTCCTGCTGATACTTCTATATAAAATGGAATAAAATTTTATTATATATATCTTTCTTGGTAGTATTCTCCGATTTAGTGTAGAAATAAATATTTTTGGAAATAATTTTTAGGCCCAGTTGGCTCCTTACTGGAATGACTCCTGCTGAACTATCATCTTTTATTGTGTCCCGTTGTATTGATATGCGCCCGCCCAATTCTCAATTTCGCCCACATCACATTTATTGTAAAGTGTAAATAAAAGTGAAAAAGTCATTTTATCTGTCTCTATCTTCAGTCAGAAGGTAGAATCAAACTGTCAAGTTTTAGGAAAGTTTTCCTGACATCAAAATGATAATTATCATGATCATTAGATCCTGTGATCAATTTACTCCAATAGCCAGATGAAATGAAATTATTTGATAATAGATGAATTCGGCCGAAACTGCAGCATAATGAGTGCAATGCACCGTGAAGTCGACATTGTTCTTGTTACTATTGATAAGGTGGACTAATGCAATTGTCAGCCAACATGAATCTGGCTTCCCCACTCGTGGTGAAATTAGCATGCAACTGCAGAGAGACCTGACTTAGCACAGTGTCCCGTTGTATTGATATGTGCACCCGCCCAATTCTCAAAGGACTTGCAATCTGCACTGTCTCTGTCTATAGACAATGATCCCCTCTCCCCGCGGCAAACAATTAACAAACATTGATTATTCGCACCAATGTTTACACTACATCTAGTACTTCTCTTAATGCAATTATCGGTAATGACACTGACAACTGAAATGACGCACTATATGCATTACAGCTTAGTGCAAATTATAAAGTCAACTGACTGCACATACGTGGCTGTAAATAACGGTGGATAATTGGGTTAGTAAGGTGGGAGGGGGAGAGTTGCTGGTATTCGCCAATTCCATATTTTGTTCACCTTGTAGGTTGTTCTATTTCAAACCATCGGACAGGTATGTCCATTTTGAACAAGCTAGAAAAAACCGCTCACAATAGATCAGTAAAATAATTTCAAACAAAGAAGTTACATTCAAAAAGTGGATCTCAATCCATAGAAAAGGATACAATGCAGTCAAATCTTATTCAAGCAAAGAAACTCAAAAAATGGGTATTATTCAAGTTTGAGGAGCTCATCCAGATATTCTCCACAATTTCCCTTCGTATTGGGAAAATATTACATATTTGTATTTTCGAACAGGACGTAGTTGTTATAGATTATCATAATATTTTTTTTTCACTCATGATACAGAAAACCAATAACACTTTAAACTAAAATTTATTGTCATGTAATGTTGAAATCATACAAATCAACAATAAGTAGTTATAGATCAATAGGCGTCTATTGAAGAGTTCAGTAGCTTATAGCTCGTTGTAATTGAATGTTTCTGAAGGTCAACAAATGATTGAATGGGATATTGATATAGCTAGAATCCTAGATTTACTTTCTGGTACTAGAAATTCAGATGACTCCTACAGTTGACTCTCACAGAGGCAACAAATCTATTAAATTGAATTGAACTATTGTATTTGTAATAGGACTATAGTATTTCGGTGTTCTATCTTCATAACTTGAAATTATCTCTAGCATAAGGAATTCTTAATAACATTCTATATAAACGAGATAGCAAGAAACATTTTGTGACAAGTGAGAAATAATTAGCTGAGAAGATGGTTGCTTGCCGCTGCTGCGTGGGACATTCCCCAACGAATTCGAAGCAGTGGAATAAATGTGCTAGACTGTCTTAATTTCTCGCTTTAGCGTATTTCGCTTAATGGGAAACATTCCTTGAGATGGAACCTCGAGCTATAATGCCGTCGTAACAAACTCAGTAGATACGATTTTGAAATGGAGGAATAATGCTTCTCTAATCTGAGCAGGGCTCCTTAATTATCAGTTTATTGCAAGTTGAGAAACAAACTTATAATGCTCCATTTGTGATTTGCAAATGCAAGAAACCTCTTATTGTGATGAGAGTATGAAATTACACAGCTTTCACTAGAACAAGTATCTACCTACCGCTGAGAATTTAATAATCTCCAATCAAATTCTATATATTTGTATTACTCCTGAACTTATATTGTTAATCTTCGTTGTGATGTTCATTTTCATGAATATTTTTTTCGTTGTTATATTCATTTTCAGTTCATACAGAGTATGGGGCCAATTTTCGAAAACCTTCAAAATCTGGAGGCGTTGGATACTAGTAAAATACTGATCATGGAGGAACATTCTTGGTAAAACCACAAGCTAACATTATCATTCACAAAACAATACTGTGCACACCGGTTGTGGCATGTACACATTGAATTTCTTCACATTATGTTTTCATACATAAATATGAATATCTTGCGGTAGCCACACAACGAATATAAATTCAAATTTATGAATACAACACATACTACAAATACGTGTAGAATTTGAATATCATATTCAATTCTGGTCCTCATATCATTCGCCACAAAAAGTTTAAGCTGTATATCATAAGATAGATAATAGATAATGAAGATTTGATTATTTTACAATTTTCTTATGATTCATGTATTCAAAGTAGGTCAACAACAGAAATAGTTTTTCTGAAGAGATTAATTATTGCAATTTTGCGAAGGAAGAGCGCCTTTCTTCCCCACCTCTGTCGATCAATGCAAGCCATAAACACTCAATCATCACTCCTTGTCATTCTTTTGATTTCCCAAGTGAATTTATTTTGTCTCACAACATTGTTGTGAGATTTTATCAAAATCCCACAAGAATGGAATGCCAGCTTGCTCGGAGAGTTGTCTTTTTGTCTGCTTCTCTCCTGTAACTACCGATTTTTCTTATTTGCTCCTTGCTGGCTTGCTCTTTGCATAGCGATTCATCTTTGAACTGAGCTCTGATGCTAAAGATAAAGCATGTGAGATGATTTCATATAGCCAATGTCATCAATGAAAATACAATTCAAATAGATATGATTAGCTGAGTCAAAACAGTTGATCCTGATTGGTCAACTATTGTAGGTAATTTTATAAATTGAAACGTGAATAGATAACACTATATAAAAGCACACAGATAATAACACAGAAAGCATACCTGTATTTTCTCTTCTTATTATAAGACTGTAAAAACCTGATTGAATGCTGCTTCACACTTCACAAGAGATAAACACCACAAGAAGACGCCATTGATGAAGATTCATGATCAATATGTTACTGATAAGACGCAAGGTTATTTGCTGTAATCAGCTAGAAAATTACTTCTAGTAAATAGTTCGTGACAAAAAAAGAACATCATTGGTCATGTAAAATAGCATTAAGTCATTATGAGCCAAAATAATTCGAAGGTGGAACAAGAGTGGATTTGTAGCCCAGGAATAGAGTAGGTGAGTTGGTTGATTAATGGATGAGAAGGTGTCACCATTGACCCAATGAAAGCTTCCCATAAGCCCTGCGCCCAGCACAACCTCTCTCACCCCCACCAGCCACAGTTCCATTTGCAAGAGAACTGTAGCCACATGCAGTTCACTTCACGCAGCAGACACATTATTCAATTGCTACAACAAATAATATTGTGCCCGAACTTCAGTCAACACTCACAACAAATTAATTCTTCCAAAGAATTGGCAGATAGAGTCTGTCCATGCTTGATCAAAATGAATTGGGACTTGTCCTTAATCAATCAATATTGACAACAACTCAACCATTATTCATTGGAAAACCTTCCAGTACCAAAGAGTTTCCATATAATACTGTATTGAAAACCAGAAAAATCAAATATTTTTTTTCAAGTCAATATAATAATTTAAATTATGCCCGATACTGAAACAATACACATTTTGTTCTATGTCCTAGAAACGATTCGATAGTTTGCTTGAAGAACAGCAATGTTGCAAGAAATTCTAATCAATATTACACTATATTCAATAATATTATTCTAGTAGAACCTCTACCAATATTGGATTGAGTTGATTAGTAAGTTTTGACTTCGGTGATTGGATATACATGGGCTGTGAGCTGTGGCCAAGATGACAGATTGATGATTAAATAAACAATCAACTTGAACCATGAAGTAGGGCTGTACGGAAAACCTAAAAAATCTGATTATTAAGAATTTGAATGAAAATGTAACATTGAAACTCAGGCTCTACATCGTGATATTGAACGTTCTCAAGCACATTGAACTCAGAGCCATATCCTAAGTGTTAAGAATTGCAATAATTATGAAGTGATAATGAAGATTTTTTTCAAAAATCCACTCCAATGTGATATTATTGAATAGAATAAACCGTTTTGCCCTTGTCAAAAGGCTCATAACCACTCATTTTATCTTTAAAATTTCGTAACCAGTTTCGATTGTTGCATAATTTTCGCTAGTGAACTAAAATTCATTAAGACCCAGAAAGTTGAAAATGTTGTGTAACGAATTAATGATATACTATTTATTGTCAACGAAAATGAAAAATTCTAATTTGGTGTTGGCTCAAGTCGAGTAATTCTTATATCAGCAAAGATAGAATAGAATGGTCTTCTGAGAAAAAACAGCTTAAGAAGTGTGCTTAACTTGAAAAATTAGTGGGAAAAAATATTTAGTTAATAGTAATTCAACGCTCAACGATGGAAAACCCATCTTCAATCACTTTGGATATTCATGGATATGGAAATTAATAATAATCGATTATAACTTTGTTGTTTTCGTTAGGCCCACAATAATACAATAACTGGCCAGAGATTACTTTCTTGTGGCCAAACAAGAGGAAATCCTTCAGTGTTTTCATGCCTTTTTCAATTTGAAAAGTAGAAACAGACTCATAAAGATACGGCGGAGTGAATTAGACCTGGAATAGTGGAATGGAGTTGTGGCGTAGCAGGTGGGCGAGGCAAAAGGAAGAGCTGGATGTGGAGTGAAGGACATTGACTGAGAATAAGCTAATTTCCCAACGGGCAGAGGTTTGCATTACCAACGCCAAGAGGTTTGCATGAAGATCTATGTGCGTCCATTTGAAGTAGGTAGGGATTCGCCAACAATTTAAATTGAATGCAGGTAATCACTATTTATTTCATTTCATTGTCCTCTTCAATTAGAAAATTGGTCTCCTCAGAATTACTATAGAACTATTAAGAAACCTTTGAACAAACTGCAAGTAATGGACAAACAGAGTGTCCAAACTAAAGTTATCTCAGTTCTATTTTATACATCTCCAACTATCTTTCAACAATAATCCCAATTATTGCAACACCAGCGAAGATAAACTACGGAAAGTTCGTGATGAATGGAGAGCAGCTTTCCCATCTGAATTATAAAATATGTACTTCACCGTCTAGAAGCGTAAAAGATAAGTACAGCTGTATAGAATAACTCTGAGATATTATTCGGCCTGCATACAAGAGGAAAGCTGGAAGAATATGAAATGATTCTCCTGAAACAATTTGCTTACTGGAACGGAGAAAGCAAAGCAGCAATGCTTTTTTGTAAGTGCTGGTGAACTGCTGATTTAGGGGTCGCTACTAGTTCTTCTCCCACTCACTTCCTCTCTCTTTCTCTCGTACATCCTCAAGATTTATGCCAATTACTCGCATTGTGAGACGGCACGTTTTTGCCTCTGGCGTCCATTCGGTGGTTCTCTCTTTCTTAAAATTAAAAGAGGCGAGAGCTTGTAAAGGATTTATTTCCTTTCTGTCAGGAAGTATCCAATATCTAACAGGCGACGACATGGTATTCACGTGACCTCTGTTCGGTTGCCCCCTCTCAACTACCCTCTCTCTTTCTCTTCTTCCTATTCTTCTTCCCCACCTCCTTCTTTCTTTTTGCCATCCTCCTTATCGGTCACTCCGTTGTAACAGGAGCACACGGCGCTATTTATCATGGTCGAAGACCTGCGCTAGGCTCCATTAATCTCCGGAGTGTGAGCGCTGAGCAAACCTAGACGCAACAAACGCGCGACAAACGACAACACCAGCAAACGCAATAATGAAAAACACTACAATACCAATCAATATTGAACGGAGAACGTGTTTTGCTAAAACCCAAAGTTCAAGATTCTACTTATAGTTGGTTCTTGGAAGTTTATATCTCTCAAGATTTATGTACAAGACCATTTTAAACAGTTAGAAAATCTCTTTAAATATTATATCTCAAATGCGGTATTAGGAAGAATTTTGGGAATATAATGAACTGAGATCAATAAAAGATATTTAATGAACTCGTTTTTTTGCTGTTAATGATGCTCACATAAATGTTATAGTGTTACATAAGTGTGAGACGAAGACGTGGCTGATGAGGTGAAACATTTCACAGAGAATTCAATGTGAATCGAAAACTCTTGACAGCTTCGACACAAATAATAACTGAAATCTACGTTTTATTCAAAGAATTATGAATATTTGTTTTGAATTACTAGATTTAATTATCATAGCTGCCATGAATTCACCAAATCTCAACCGTGAAAGTGAAGATAGGCCAATGTATGTCTTTTGTTTTTAAAGGCATTAGTCATCTAAAGGGTTTTTCCTATCTCGCCCTTTCAAATGGAATTAGAATATTGGCAGAAGTATAAAATTACAACATCTTAGAAATACGAAATAAAAGCAATAAAAATTTTACAACAAGAGAAAATACTATTACAAAATAGAATGCAATGCCAATTCAAAAATGTTTTATGATAAAGCAAAAGTTATGAGAAATAACTCTTCTTTAGAAATAAGTCATAAACACAATTGAAATACTTATACCCTTCTAAAAAACCCATTAGAATATGCTGAGCCTCTATATATATGAAATCTGGTGTGGCGCACTCACACAACTTTCCTTGCCGTTATGAAAATTGATTACCTGACGCTAGTGTTCCCGCGCATCACAAGTCTACTACTATTCAAATTTCAAAGATCCGAGCCAGCTGGTGACAGGACAATAACGCTGGAAACACACGAGGTCTGCTATCTCTTCATAGTGAATTATTTAATAGAATCAAGAGTTTGCAATTGGAATAATCACATTTTCTCGAATTTCGAGATTATTTTCAATTTTAGGTAGAAATGTCACTGAACATTAATTGTAGATATTTTTATGCTCAATCTTTTCCACTTGAAATTTTTTGTTTAAATTGTTTCTGAAGCCTGATAATTGGGAATCCAAAATCACACTTTGCCTTGATGGGGCGGAGCTCCTGAAATTTTTACAGATATGGGACTTGAGGCAGTTGATAGAGCTTATCTACTTATCTACGATTAAAATGACTATTTTAAGTATAAATTTGATCAAAATCGTTGGAGCCGTTTTCGAGAAAATCGCGAAAAACCCTGTTTTTAACAACATTTTCGCCATTTTAGCCGCCATCTTGAATTGGATTTGTTCAAAATTGTTCGTGTCGGATCCTTATAGGGGAAGGACCGTAAGTTCCAATATTCAAGTCATTCCGTTAATTGGGAGATGAGATATCGTGTACACAGACGCACATACACTCATACACACACACACACACACACACACACACACACACACACACACACACACACACACACACACACACACACACACACACACACCCAAACACAAACACACACACATAGTGTGTGTGCTAGGCTAGTGACGGCTAGTTATGTTTATAACTTCTTAATTAATCGAAAGTAGAATAGCTAATAGCTTTATACAGAATATTAAATCAGAACTTATAGAATGATTTGCACATAAATTCAGGAAGTGGAACGAGCTTTTTCAACAGGTCAACCGCTGAAGGCTGATGGTGGGGTGGGAGTGGCAGCGGCGGTTAGTGTTACTATGGCAACAATGGACTTGTGTGTTGTCGGGTTTATTCAACAGAGAAGCTTGGCTATTCTCTCTAGATTTCCAATTTTTCCCCTCCGAGCAGAGGCTTCACACAACTCGCTTGTAATTCAAAGCCCCTCTTTCTTCCATGTATTTTGAAATGAGAATCATGAATAGATAGATACTAAATTGCTGATAGTCTAATTTTTACTATGGAGAAAGGTGTGGATGTTATTGAGGCGAACTGAGTTTTTTACTGCTTCTCAAAACAAAGCAATACGTCCTGGCATAGACGTAAACATAGTTAGATCTGTGGTCCTGGTCTCATGCAAAGTATAGAATTGGCAAAGCCAGCCAAAGACTCATCGATGGGGAGAATGACTAGCATATTATGGTATTATCATGAGCCATATATGGAATACTGCCTTTTGTTTTCAATGTTATGTTATGGAATGGTATGTTTCAATAAAATGAATAAAGAATTGATAATCCAAATAGTAAGAGTAGATACATGAACAGAAGATAATACCTTAAAGAACATAAGACGATCTTTTGAGTTACCTTGAATACCTTTTTAACTTTCACATTCTTTGTGAGAGTTATGTGATTGTATTCATTCAACATTTATGTGCAATCAATCAAGGCTGAGAAAATGAATAAAAATTAATCCGAGCTAGAGCAAAAGTGAATATAGAATTTAGGGTGAGCACAGTTGATTAAATTAGAAAGATAAGAAATATTCATTCGCTTTCTCATTACATGCACGAAGTATGCATTGTTTTCTATCACGATAATGTACTATCTACGTTACTGTCTGTGAATTATCTCCAGTTATTATTAATTGACCCAGTGGGCATTAGCTTTTGTTGAATCTTTGCAGCGATGTCAAGTTGATTAGCCATAGTAGAGAGTGGAGAGCGAACGAAACGAGTCTCACGACGATCATTTTCATGCAATAACCTGGAAGGTGCACACCACTCTCTCTTCTTTTTGTTGTCTCTGTCTCCATCAACGATTTTCGTCCCACACGCCAAAAATCAATCTGTGCGTGGCGTGTGTCATAGTGCACGGGGTGAACAAAGATGTAGGTAAGGGAAGAGGGTGCAAACAATGAGCAAATGATGGAAGTGGGAGAGAGACAATAGTAGATAGCAAGTGAGAGAGCCTAGGGTGATTCAGTTGACGCCGGGATGTGTGTCTCAGTGTCTCCCCCCCTGATCGTTCCTCTGTGTGATTTTGCACATTATTCTGCGGAAAGCTGAGAGTTGGCCGTGCGAGCTTTGACGAGGTACCCAGGCCTGGCTGACTGGGGCTAGGACACTGAGGGGGTCGGGCGTCCCCACACTACTCAGTCATTAAAACACTTGGGTTTTACGTTCGTCTATACGACATTGCCATACAATCCTGATTAATAGGGCGCCAGGCCCGTAACAAAAGTGTTATAGTCTGCCATAATACTCGGCTATAATATCACCTGAATATAACCCCACCCTATATTCAAGGTGTGAGTGTGTGTGCTGGAATTGAGTAATCCCGAAAGAGTATGACGCACGATGAGATAACACAAAAATTAGAATTACTGAGCATTTTAAACGGTTGCTACTCACTCAAATAAGAACTGATGCCTGCGCGCCGGGTTTGATATTATAATCACATTTACTCGTGAGCCTACTGTGCTTAATAAAGATTGAAGAAAATCCTCCGATATTCTGAGCTGTAGCTAACAACCTCAAAAAGAAGATAATTATCATTGAATTCTATGTTTTAGTTTACCACTATCTCATTCTAAAATCTAAAGAGCTTCAACTCCACTAAAGCCCATATTATGTACCATCCACATTGAACGTTATTGGTCGTTCTCACACTAACCTATTCTGGGATGACACGACACGGGATGACAGGACAGGAAGATTCGATTGGCTGATTGGGTTGACAAATTGAGAATTAGCTAATCGGAGAGATTGCTGTGATGTCGTGCGGTGTCGTGTCGAAGTGTGAAAACAGTCAATTCACTTTTACAGATCGCATTCATTGAAAGATACGTAAAGACTTATGGGCCACAAACACACGCATTTCACTTTCCATCTGCTGAAGCTATGCTATATCTTAGACTTACAATTTCTGTACAAATACAGATATAATAAGCATAGCATCAGGATCAACGGATGAAAAGTTAAATTCGCGTGTTCGTGGCACATAAGTCTGTGTTACATTCTAGTTTCAAACAAACAGCTGATCAATCCTCATGAGATGAGTAGGTATGGCCCAAGTTCTTCAATTCTACACAAAGTAAGTTTTGACGTTTTGACTCGTTACAATAAAAGGTTACTTCAGCTCACTCATTTGACAATTTGGAAATCTAAAACAAAGATTTTAATTGTGACAACATGATTTGTTGATTGAATGCTTCCCAATTAATTCTTCATGCGCTAAAGACAATTCTTCAACTAGCATTCAGCAAATCAGTATTTAAGAAGGGTACTTGGAATTTATTTTCATTTATATGCAAGAGTAGCCCTAACGATAAACAGACAAATATTTTGAATATTTTTAATTTATAGACAATCAAATTTGGGGAGCGGTTTGACTCAGTGGTCGCGCTGATAAGCTATCGCTTAGATAAGTTGAGAATCATGCACCTGCTACTCCCTTTCTGACCGCTTCAGCCAACTCCTCTGAATGTAATTCATGAGATGTAAAATCGCTTCCCGGTGGTTCGGAGCCCACTTTAAAATTCATTTATTGCATGGAATAAATACACAATTGAATATACTTCACAGTTAGTACAATTTCAAATGGATCAACATGTACACTTGAAGGTTGTAATCTATCCCACATGATCAGAATAAGTATTGTACAATAAAGACATAATAATCCTTAAGTGAAAAGAAAAGAGAAATTGACATGCATCTCGTCCACGAAGGCTTGAGCTTGTGTGTGGAGAGGAGTCTGTTCTTTATTTAGAATAAAATTTTTGTGGTTTGAGAAGGATAAAGTAATTCTTGAATACTGAATCCTTGAATAGTTGATTATTGAATAATAATGAGTTTGATCATTATAGAAAAATTACTCGAGAGCATTGATGCAACCCAATGAAGAACCTGTCACTGGAAAAGTAAAAGTTATAAACAATGTATTGTAACGTATATAAATTCGTATAAATCTTTGAAAATAATACGTTCCAGAGATTTATATAAATTGTCCAAGAGCAGTGAACTGCGGGAGCTCCTGAGCGAGCCTATAAGAATGTTGTCTAAGTTGTATTCTAAGAACCACAACCAGAGTCATATAATTTTGTACTCATGCTTTACCGACTGCAGCCAAGCCAGGCAAACCGTTATTCACAAAAATAACGTTACAGTATACATGAAGCTTTAAAGAAGAAAGAAGAAATAAAGAAGAACTAAATGGACAGATGAAAACTGTAATATCATAGTAAACAAGTCTCTTGTCAATTCACAGGTCCGCAAAAAAAATATTTTCCAGATTCATGTGATAATTTCACTGAATTACAATATGCCTAATATTATATGCTTTCACGCTGATTTCAAAAACAACTTCCCTTTTTCTCTATAACAATAAGGTTTTTTCAGAATTGAGGTGAAAATATGATAAAAATCAACTATTTATTGCAACATGCTCACAACATGATAACCATTGAACCTCATAAGAATGATTCTTTCCCATTATTATTCATTATTATTACTCAATTTCCTTGTATAGTTTTTCATCTCTCTTTCAATCCTTCGTTTTTGCCTTCCTTCTGCACTTTTTTCACTTGATCATCAAATAGTAGACCGCTAGCATCCTGCAGGAATCTTTTAGATACATAAACTATTGAAACCAGGGTGAGGAAACTTAATTTCGGCTAAATTTCCAACTGAATAATAGAATACTAAACTAAGAACTCAACACAAGATGAAAATATAAAATTAAGTATTGTTAAAAAACTTTCACAATATTTACTAGTATATGAAAAGTATTTTTCGGCTTTAGAACATAAAAATCTATAAGAAAATCGAAATGAACCCCATGCAATTTTCCACTTGCAGACCTGTCGAGTCTAAGAGTTATAAGGGACAGAATTGATATCGTCGTTAAAAATTGATAACCTAGAAAACCACAGAATTCCTCGTACACCTGAAGATAAATATATTACTTCATCAACTATGAAGAGTAGTAATTAAGAGTAGTAGTATGACTTGTTACACATAAACGTAAACAGCTACCAAATTCGCCTGTTTATGTAACTGCAAATTATCTCCACTTCACTACAGACAGTATATACGCGTACGTTTGCGAAGAATTGTCTGAGCTTCGTGATTACAATTGTTAACGTGTTCAAATTTGCAATCAACAATATATTGTTCTTAGAAAACAAAATGCATCGATGTCAAATAACTTTTGCCAACGAGCTTCTTTTTACCAATTGAAATTTAAAGAACAAAAAAGTATACAAGTCGTGTTGCTTTTTGATAACAAGTCAAAATTGGAGGTTGGTTGAGTTCGAGGATAGTAATAGTTTCTCTAGTTGCTATGGAGTAACGTTTTGAATACCGGGATAGGATGCATGTGACAGTCTTCTTATTGGTAAGTGCAATTGGAATGGTATATACTGACCTGTTTACAGCTATGGTAGAGCTAGAGCAGTTACTTGAAACAGAATCAGTACTCATCAGAACACTGGACGATCACATCTCTTCAACAAAGCTTCGATTGTCACAACTTAGGAGACAAGCAGCCGAATATAGCAAACAATTCAACGAGGCTAGTGTTGATGTAAGCACCTTCTTGTCCAACCCAATCAACGCTTATCAGCTAGTCAAACGGCTCGCTAATGATTGGAAACTGACTGAATCGCTGATGGTTGATTCTGCTGAAGAAGAGCGGCAGCAGATGACGCAGTACCGGCAGCAGCTAAAGTTTCCAACAGTTGAGGATGTAGTGGGGGCGGCAACGGCTCTGATGCGGCTGCAGGACACTTATCAGCTGGACACCGCCTCCATCGCCCAAGGCCAGCTCAATGGCGTACAGTACACCACTCAGCTGTCTTCTGACGATTGTTTTGAGCTGGGTAGACATTCATACAATGGCCAGGACTACTATCACGCAGAGCTCTGGATGTCCGAATCACTCAAACGACACAACCACGAGCAGAATTCAGCCAACCTCAGACGTTGGGAGATACTGGAGTACCTCGCCTATTCTACTTACATGCAAGGCAAAGTTCAATCTGCATTGCAGTTGACCGACGAACTGCTGGCCATAATTCCGACGCACCAGTATGCCCTTAGCAACCGCACCCTCTACCAGGCAGCCATTGGAAAAGCACCTCAGGTGGATATGGACGATCTGCCAGGAACTGGGGTCTATGAGATGCTGTGTCGCAAAGCTCTCTCTCCCAGTCCTCAAGTGCTTGCTCATCTAAAATGTCGCTATGTACACAAAAATGATCCATTCCTTAGGATTGGGCCGTTGAAAGAAGAAGATGCCTATCTGGATCCCAGGATTGTTCTGTACCGGGATGTCATCTATGAGGGCGAGATAGAAGTCATGAAGAAAATTGCTTCACCCAGATTAGAACGCGCCCAAGTGGGTGGCCACAAGGGCAAACCATTAGTGACCAACTATCGGATCAGCAAGTCATGCAGTCTAAATGAGGACGAGCACCCAATCATCAAGCGACTGAGCCGTCGTATGGAGCACATCACCTCATTGACCATGGACACCGCCGAGCCACTACAGGTTATCAACTATGGAATTGGTGGATACTATTTTCCACATCTTGACTTCAGTTATGACAACAGCTTTGCTGACGAAGATTTTGGTAATAGGATAGCTACAGTGCTGTTTTACATGAGCGATGTAGCTCAGGGCGGGGCTACGGTGTTTCCCTCACTGGAGTTGGCGCTTTGGCCCGAGAAAGGATCGGCTGCGTTCTGGTACAACCTGCATCCCAGCGGAGAGGGCGACCTCGCCACACGCCATGCCGCCTGTCCCGTGCTCACCGGCTCCAAGTGGATCGCAAGCACCTGGATACACTTGTATGGCCAAGAGTTTAGGAGACCGTGCTTGCTGCAAAAAGAGGTGCGAAACACGACAAGCTGGTACAGCTGAATAGAGACAGCCTTCAATTGAAAAACACCAATTTTATTAGATAGCTGTGTTAATTTTTTTTATTTAACTATTTCTTTTCTATCGAACTAAATCATTCTCTTTAATATTTTTTTTTTAATTTTTCACAATGTCCTGATAAACCATCCGATGGTCATTTTGAATAGAATTATTCACATTATTCTTTACAATGTTTCCATAGGCCATCCAATGTTCATTTTTAAAACAATCATATTCATCATTGATGTACTCTACCACGGTATTGAATCCAGCAATATTGGTTCAAACACTGAAAATGTATTGTAAATATGTTTCAATATAGATTCAGTAAGAATTGTGATAATTACCCGATTAAACAAGCACTGGTTGTCTGCCATTCATGAATCATAATTAAATGTATCATATTTTAATAGATTTTCTAATTGTATACTTGGACTTGATATACTATTATTAGCTTAGAATGGTGGGGAGACACAAGGGTAGTTCCACCTCGCCGTATATAGTCCAAAGCTCCCTAATGGGAAGCCGGACACTAAGGTTATAGTGAGCACAATACTTCAAATTTACACTTTTCACTTTGAAATAAAGTTCTTTTTCACTTGATATAACTTAATGTGTCATATGGTAGCAATATAAAATGTTGCACAAAAATAAATTCTTATAAATTTCAAAAAACCTTGACCTATAACATTCAAAGATTGTGAAACGTGCAAAAAGAAATTAATAAAGAACATAAAATGACTGTCATGGTGGTTAGTTTTTCAAGCAAAATATTTATGATATCGTAACATAAAACTCTTGTATTTTATCTTATTTTTCATCATGAAGGTCATATGACATGTGAAACATTGCTATCCTACAAAAGGCTTCAATAACTCACATCAACTCCCGATCTCAACTAATTTAACTTTAATGAGACCTTTCACAGCTCTCCTTATTTCTCATGGAACTCATGGATTACATATTACATTCCTAAATGATTCTCATTCTCATAGGATTATTTGATTCTCGAGTTGGTACCATAATGGAAATTGACCAAAAGTTCTGTTGATACGTTGTGTGGTAACGATGCTTGGATTTATTCAGCGCAGAGAACATCGATTCGAAAGTTGTTTGGAGATTTAGCGAATTTAGCAACGAAGAGAGAGAGAAATGTTTGTGGAAAGCTAGCAGGGAGCGAGTGAGAGGGACGATGGCTTGGAGCGACGACAGTATCAGGGCGAGGATAGGCAAGAACTGAGGTGAGGATTTTGTAATTAGCACAACTCCGGGATAATTAGAGCAAGATAAAGGCTCCAGGGCTCAGAATGCACAGGAAGGGCGCCTCATTACTGGCTTAGTGAACCGATCCGCACCCTTCCACTCCCTCCGATCCCTCCAACCACCGTCCATGTTTCTTCGTCTTTTTTATCTTTCTAAGCGCTTGTGATCCCACAAAGTTCAGTGCTTAGGCGAGAAACGTGTATTTTGCTTTACACACTCTGAAAAACATCTAAACATTGCTTTTATTTGCTACATCATCAATACTTTTGTAAAAAATATTATCTGTTTTTAGTCTATATTACAGTATATACTTAGGGCCATATGCACCATCAACGTTCCACTCTAAACGTCGTATACATGTAAATATGGCTAAATTTATCATAATGTGTTTCATTCGGGATTTAAACGAACAGCTGACGTTTCTCCGTTTGAACAAGTATTTGCAAAAGGGCCTCAGTCACTAATACTTTGAATAGCAAGTAATGATGAGAATGATAAGAGGGGAGTATATATTATTATTCTCATTATCAGAATTGGGAAACCTTATTACTATTTTTCTCGGATTGGTTTCTTCTTGGAGGGGGGAAATATATTTTTCTACCCACCTCCATACATTAATTTATTTCTCGTATCTCATCCAATATTTAAAATTTTGGAACCGAATGCATCATTACAGTCAAAAAGAGATGAATCAGCTGGTAGTTTAAACTCAGAATGTAACACATTATATCAAGATAAACAACATCTCAGTATTCCATTTATTCACTTGTCATTCACAGTTTAGAGTTGAATTTGGATGGTACATATACGGCCCTAATAAGTCACCTCATGCGAGAAAGATCTCATATTCCTGATATGAGGATAATAATGTCATACCCCAAGATGACATAAATAAGATGATGAATTAATCCTCATCCGATATTCTGTTACAGGAAGATAGACTTTGAATTTTTCCATTGGAGATATTCATTTTAGCTCTATGAATTTGAGCTGTAGGTTTCGAAACCCTCATTGGAACGTAGTGAGTTAATCATTTAAAAATACACATGAACTCCCTTTCTCAATGTCTATCTGGGGTTTTACAGAGGAAGAGAATACACTAAAAAATACTACCATCCACCATCAAATAAAATGTTGAGAATAAATTATTGACTTGACATCACACATCAATATTGCTGATGCTGTCAGTGATTACTTTGTCGGGGAATGCTCTTTTCAGAGTATTGTTAATTTATGATGAAGTGTCATTTCTTATTCAGATGCTGACAAGCCTATGTTGGAGCAGTGGAACATTTTCAGGGCTCAACCCTATTAAAATTTATTCCCTGAACTGGGCCAGATCACATTGACAGAAGAGTATTAAATACCGTACATCGCAAGTTGCCAAATAGAGAAGTAACATTTTCGAAAATACTTTGAATACTTAACCAAAACTACCTCAGTATACAAAAGTAGACAAAAGAACACATTACAATTTAATATTTATTGTTGATTTTCCTATTAACTATAGTAATATTGATGGTATTTTTTCAATTATAGTTCATATATGTATGTAAATTATGAACTTGATATCAAATTAAGAATTATGACAGTGATGATCGATATTGCTGTCAGCAACCAATTACAGTACTAGTACAGTGGAAAATTATGAATAAGTACAGTGTCGATGTTCAGTGAATAAATAGACTCATTATATTGGAATTCAATTTGAGCTGATTAATCTATATTCCAATGAATAGCTTTTAATCATATTATAAACTATCCTGGTGCTCAGACAATCAAGTGTAGGCCTTCAACAACAATATTGTATAAGCTGGTGCGTGAACAAGATGCTCTATCAAGTGCTTGGCATCGGAGAAAGCTTTCTTAGTAATTTGGAGCTGGAGTTGTGGAGGAGCAGGTTAGTGTGGAGAAGTAGATACAGTTGCAGACGGAAAAGTTACAGAAGCGAATATAAAGAGGAGGAGGATTTTCCAGGTGGAGGGACTTTCTTAAGCTTGACAGATAGCATCCGTTCTTAGAAGCACATCAAGAGCCCATTGTCAAACGTCCATCTCGGGAAACTCCCACTTAGGCCTACGTCGAACCCGAGCCGTCAAGTGCTTCAGCTGCTTCAGGCTACTCTGCCCCCTCACCCTCGCCTCCAACCAAATAAAGACACTTCGACCTCATGTACTTTTCAGCTCGTTCCAGAAAATCAATGCCGTCTATATGGGCTTCGCTTCGCCTCCCAGTTCCCAGTCATTCCAATGGATAAGGAGTAACATATTGTGCCAAGCGAAAATTGCTTCTGAGAATTGTTCATTTTGTTACAGTGAATGAATTTGTTCAAACAATGATCAACATTCCCCACATGTCTCACAAACGAACACCTGACTGAGAAACATACCAATTACCTCCTATTGGAAATAATTCAATATACTTGTCTGACTTCCCAGCCAGGTAGTTCACAAATGTGAGAAATGACTGTGTAGCACAGGCTAATATCCTTATCATTATAGAATCCTTCAATATTCTACCAATTTCCAATAACGACAAATGAAATACAAAATTGAAGCTCAGTCATATCCTCTATGATTATATTATTAGCATGTGTTTCAGTGATAGGATGAATATTAAGGTATACTGTTTTCAATGTTTTTTTCAGATTAATAATAATAATATAATGTAGTCTTTTTAGATGGTATTAAAGTCATGTCAAATCTAAATTCTTCATATCAATAGTTAGATGGAGACTTGCTTTTCTCGCATAGCTTCTCTCTCCAATTCCTTCCTCCATTTTCTAAATAGTCATTTTCTTACTGTTTCCTCTCAGTTTATAGATAAAAATCTGATTTCAGTAGTTGAAGTTAGTTTCACATAAATTACATGTGTGTTCTTTGCGAATAAAGACTTAACTTCTGTTGAATAATGGTTGTGGAAGATGAAGATATCGGATCCTAGAATTCTTATAGTATCCGATATCGGATAACTACTTTCCATAAAAGGACTAAGAAATTGTCAAAAACCACAGATTTTATTGATAGTTAGAAAAGTTAGGAGTTAATCAGAGATTGACAATGATGTAACAACCGAAACCGGTCTTTCTAACTATCAATAAATTATGTGGTTTTCGACAATTTCTTAGTATTTTTATTCGATATGAATAGATAGCCTACCACAATATCAACTTCTCAACTACACAAAAACTGCTTTCCAAGCTGATTATATCTGTATTTGTACAGAGACAGCAGGTTAGAAATATAGCATTAGCCAATGAAAAGTGGAATGCGCGTTTTCGTGGCTATACGCACACCAATGGTTGTCTATATTTAACCGATAGATAAAAATTGGAGCCTTAACTTTACTAACTCAAGATGAAGATTGAAGATTAAGATAAGGTGAAGTTAATTTAAACAACGAAAATAAGACTTCTCAAGTATTTTTTCAATCTCAATAAAAATTAATATAATTATATATTTTAGCAATATTTGAATAAATATAGTATACATGTTTCAAATTATTTAAGACATCCACGTTCCATGATACAAACGATACCACGATCCAAACAAACGAAGCCTGGATGAGAATAAGGTTTAAACTCTTTAATAATAAATTAATGGTAACAAGAGTTATGATTATGAAAATAGTATTAGGGTAAAGATAAACATAATTCTTAACATGATAGATAATAGAAGATTCTTCATTTCATTTCTAGACCTGAATGAGAGGATTGTGATTTATTATAAACCTGTTGAAATTCGTCAGTTATGGTGGCCTTGTAACGATGAACAGTTGGTTGGTGGTGGTGGTGGTGGTAGCTTAACTCTTCTCACCATTCCTCTCTTTATTCCATCCCTCACTGTGATTCTTTTCTCTTCCTCTTTTCTCTCAGTTAATTAGAGTTCTGCTGTTGACAGTTGATTCATCCAGCGCTGTGGATCTATAGCTTGGAGTGTAATTATGCTGTAACAATAATACTATTCCACTGAGTTTATAGTTGAAAGTGAGAGCCACATGTTGATTATCTCTATAAACAATATTTTAAAGATGATATAAATCGAATTATTTGATCAGAGTCATAGTTCTTCTGAGTTCACCTTAGTTTAAAAAATTAACTCATGACTTTACAATCCATCATTGTAATTGATTCTCTCAAGTAATTGAGTATTAAGTGAGGTAACACCAACTCACACAATCTATCACCATTCATAGTCTGGATTTAGATGAGGATTGTAGAGATGAATGGACTGAAATTTATGAAAATTACAGTGGAACTCGTGGTCAGTGGAAGAGCGAGAAACATAAGTTGGAATACTCAAGCATAGCAATAGGCATAACAAAGTATGGATTCCAGTTCTTGAACCCAAAACTCTACAAATACTTCTCAAGCATTGGGTTTGAAAACATATATCCCCTATACTACTCAAATAATACTGATGATATCATGCGTTTTCCAAAAAAAAAAAAAAAACATTTTCATTCTTCATTCTTTTGAAGGGTTTTCTGAATGGATTTCAAACCTAGTGGAAAGTATGATAAATAAAATGGTAAAGATAGAGATTTTCATGATTCGATGGCAAACAACTTAACTACATTATCATTTTTCTCTATTCTCCAACTCGAAATTCAACCTAACAATGTTCTGAATTCTTCAGTATAATTTATTCATGTTTTACACTCCTGTTCTGAAGATTTTCGCTGGAGAGCTGCTCTTTCTCATGCGGATTATTCCATTGGTGATAGATTGAATCTAATTGGTGATCAGCTTCAACAAGCAGATTGCTTGGGCAATTACCATGATTTGTTCATTTTTTCAATTTAAAAGCAGACGATGCTATTACCCCTACACGCAGTTGTTACCAGCTTATCAGTTTCGACGTCATGAAGTGTAATTTGATTTCCATGGTCTGCTTTGAGCGTATTATCCCAAAGCCCAATGGTCAATTACGACATGTAAAAATGGCATTGAATTAGACGAGGATTCCAATAACCGTGGACTTCATGCAGCGATTTCACTGGCCATAAAGATCAAGTAACCGTCCCCGACAATATTGTGCCATTCATTGTTCTGGAGCTGGGATATTAGCGCCTCCGAAACGATCATCATGAATGTCATGGCTTCCCAATTCATTTGTACGAGCTTTGTACTCGACGCAACTCAAATTAAAACAATTTTCGATTGCTTCACATCTACATCGATGCACTCAACCCTTCAACATATTTGTACAATTTGGAGTACTTTACGCCAACCAAAGAATTGAGCTGACTCTTTTTACATACTTTGAAAGCAACTCATTGAAATTTTCATCCTCAATAATTAACTTTCCAACTGATGCAAAAATGTGGAGGATTATTCACTCTTTTGTGAAATAATATGATTGTCTTCCGTATGATGAAGGGCCCTTTTCACAGTGAAAGCTAGAACTGAATTGTATCATCTGGTTGTTTAATCTCAGATAAAGTATCATTGCAAACTTGATCGAGTTCAAGATTCTATTCAATCCGGAACTGTGTAAACGGTCCAAAGAATATCAGAGACAAAATAAATACCTCTTTGAAAATATGATTAATAAAGTTTTTTTCAGAAGTGTTATTCATAATAGATGGACATTTTTTATGCAACTGCAATAATTTGTTAAAAATGAAATAATCTAAAAAGTGATCCATATGAAATTGGAATTGATCCATACATCCATCTTCACTACTTATGCATGGCTTATAGATGATAAGTCATCATTGAGAATACTAGAAGACATTAAAATAAATCACAAATTACAGGAGAAATTCCACTAGTTCCATTTGAAAAATGTTCACTAACAGAATGCAAGATTCCTTTGTGGATCATTAGGCTAAAGGAAATTAAAATCTAGCATTGAAGAAAATTGACCATCTTCTTACTATAAACTTGCTTCATTGATTTTGTCTTGCTGAGAGTGATTTCCACATGAGCTCCAGGCTTGTGCGTGAGTAATGAACTATCTTTCAATTTTGAATATATCTTATTATAAGATAAATTATTCATAATTAGAGGGAATTATTCTTACTGAGTGGATCTTTATTTATTTCTATACTATTTTTCCAACATCCAATACTTAAACCAATATATGATAAAGTTTATATGCCTTCGATATTAACAACTATTCGGTCACTAGATTCACTTTATTTCAACCTGAATTATTTTTTAGAGCCATGGAACCGAGAGAAAGTGCTCCTCGATGTGTGTCTATTATCTCTCTCTTCGACCTGGAGCATACGAGCGATAACACTGTTAACGCCAACAGTAGGCCTACTGTAGGAATAAGTGTGTTCTCTTCAAATAATTCATCTTGTGACTGGCCCAGCTCAACAACAATTAATCTCGCCCAAATCTCGCGGCAGCTCGCTTTTTCCGAGAAGAAACCACCTTTATGATAAATTATTTGTGCATTGTGGCTCACGGTCGGAGTTTTCCTGTAGTCTGCTTCAACTACAACCAGGCCGTATATTGTTTTACTGGCAAAGAAAGTCTGTAAAACGATATGGTACAGTCTGTAAAGACAGTAAATTCTATGGAGTATTCACACTGTATTAACAGTCTTTACAGTCTCGACAATCTTTAGGTTCGTATGTAAACACTCACTTACCAACTGGATTATCAACTCACTGGAATTTGCAGTGTTCATTTCTGATAAAATACAGTCTCCATAGACTCCAGGTTCGTATGTATGTAAATACCTACTTACCACCTAGAATACCAACTCTCTGGAGGTTGCAGTACTCATTTCTGATTTTCTTATTCAAGACACTCCTCTTTGATCTTCTTTGATAATCAATTAGATTCAGAGCAATTGGATCATTGATGATTGAAAAATAATGACTTTCAACTAACATAATGTGCAATCCATCATGCTATACTTATTAATTGATCATTAATTATTGAAAAAATTGCCATGTAAGTGTACTCGTGTACAATTCATTTTCGAAATCGCCTCCATAGTTATTCATATTCATGGCTTCTCAGACGGGTGGTGCTTTCCAGCCGGAAAACGCATCTTCTGTGTTTTTGCCAGGCAATATGCCATCATATCGTTCAGAGCAGTGTATTCTGAGTACTTGGCAATGTATGCTGGAAATGAAAGCAGAAAGTCTTGAGTTGTCCCTCTCGAGATGACGATAGCTATTAAGAGCAAATGGAAGGGATGAGGCCAAGTGTAGCCGCTTAGAAGCGGACAACAGCAGTAAGAAGAAGGATGATGAAGAATGAATTGGAATGAGAATAGGAGAAGAGGAGGTTTAATGGTGTAATGTGAGGCCGAAACCAAGTATACTGTTGCATAGAGATATAATTAATACCTCCCTGCCCTGGAGCCGGAACAATGATCTCATTAACAAAGTAAATTTTCATCATCTTATCTTGGCTTCTCCAGAGAAACAATGACTTCTTTTACGACTAATCTTGAAGGGCGAAGGGCGTTCCGGAAAATTTACCATGGCTTGTTTTTATGATGTTCCACATAAAAAGATGTGATTAAATGGGGATAGTCCCCTTCACAAGTTTCACTTTTTTGAGGGATTTGATGTCTCTTGACTTAAAGAAAATCTTGAGTGAGCTTTTACATTATACAACATACAAAATGTAGTGCTTCACGATATTTACATATCTATTCATCTCCTCTATTCAGTATCAATTATTATGGGGATAATAATCACTACTTTTAAGAACGTTATTTCTATCACTTTAAAAAAAGTTTCTGGGCGTATTAGTGTATAATCTTTCTCATGAGTAATGAGATTCATATTTTTTTCAAATCCGTTCTGAAAATATGTGAGCAAGAATTATTTTGTTGTTGCATCAATAGTCATATTGATTACTGTATTCTTAGAAATTCTAATCGCCTTCGAAACTTCTCTTGATACACTGATTTTTGGTTTTCCTTTCCACAGAGAGTCGAAGTCCAATCAAGCTGATCCTATTGTTGGGAAATATCCAATCAGCTTTACTCTGATTGTAGCATTCATTGACAATCAACGCAGTTCAAACATGGGGAGAGCTTTGCTTTACCATAGGCCGCTGTGTACGCTGTGGAAACTGTGAATTAACAACGACAATTGAATTGATCTCAGATTAGTTACATGCTTGTCTATCTCAAGTTGGATATATGATTGTTTCTATTTGTTTGCTGAGAACAATAATAAGTGAATTTCAATGAGAAAACGAGCGTTTCACAATGAATTTGGTAAATTTAGGACAAATATGTCCTACCAATTATTCTAAATTAGCATACAGAGTTTTTACTGAGTGAAGAGTACCTACTTTCTTCAGGGTATAATTATAAGTCTGAAAAAACTAGTATACAGAGTTAGTCATATATGTATGGGAATCCTTTAATAAGATGCTGTTGTAGATATAATACTGTAACTTCCAGGATAAGTTATTAGTCAAATACTCTACCCTTTGGCGTACAACTGAATTTCAACCCCTCTCTCTAAAACAAGAACGACAACATTAATCGAGATGTTCAATGATAGGCTACTTTCATCGATGATGGCGGCTGATTGAAGTTTTAGTTTTTTTAAGAGATAATTTATAGAGTTCAATAGATCGCCATTTTGGATGAAAGTATCATAGAACATTTTCATTGATTCCATCTTTCTTGTTTTGAAACTTATGTACCACACAATGGGTGTTTATATTTAGAATATTCGAGTTACAACTCCTAAGTCACCCCCTTATGAGGGGTTGAAATCCAGTTGTACGTCAAAAGGTATTTGACCAATAACTTATCTTGAAAGTTACAGTATTATATCTACAACAGTCTCCAACTTATTGAAGGGTTCCCATACATATGACTCACTCTTTATAATATAGGTATGCAAAACCAATCAATTCAATTTTTATTGTATTATAGGCTAGACTAAGCATGTGCGCATGTGAGCCTACTTCCGATGCATATGAGCAACTACTGAGCCTACCATAGTGTATCTATTAATCTGAATATTAAAGTGAAATACTACAAATTTCAACATCGTTTGACAATTGGAGTCAATTGAATATCTGATTGGAAAAGAGATTATTGAAAGATAGTTTTTCATTTCTTAGTTGTCTCCAAATCACCGGCTTGTGATTTTCATGCTCAAAGTTATGAGTGGAACTGAGCTCAACCGATCACCCGTCTGGTGAGACCAGAACAAGTGGGTCGCGGTTTAGCTTTCGTTATCGATCGATGTCAACCATGTCAATGATAAAAACATTTGAATGCCAACGTGCTGGTATTCCATCGAGACATGGCCGTTCTGTTCACTCTCATGCTTTACAATTTGATTCTGTTATATGCTGGCGTTGAACCAATCGAGCAAATCTTTATTCTGAACAAAGATTAATAAAAATCTGGATATAGCTAGTATAAAAGCTCTAAATCCAAGAGAACTAACATTGGATTCCTACACTTATATCATAAATTGCAGCTAAAATCACCTTTTTATGATAGAATAGAATAATCGTCAATATCAGTTGATTTCAAATTAAGTTTTATTCTTCAAAAAAATTGCATAATAATTTAAAGATTAGAATATACACGAAATGTTTAGAATCTCCTACTATATCATCCACCTGTTGAAGAGGTTAGTTCTCAAATTTTAGCAGTAATTTTGCTCATATTTTTGTAAATCAAAAATCAAATGCCTTTCTCATGTTACTAAATAAATATATTTGTGTCTAAACATTTGATGCGATATAAGATTAATGCCCGATTGCTCAAAAGCCGTTTAAATTTTAATCGTGATTAATTTTACGAAAGCCAATCAAAGAAGTTTTTTTTCGAAAATAAGCTTCTCTGATTGGTTTTCATGAAATTAATCACAATTAAAATTCAACCAGCTCTTGTGCAACCGGCACTTAAGCCAGTTACACACAAATCGATTTTTGGACGTACCGTCGACCGGGGTGACTTTGTCTCACCTCGCGGAAACATATTCAAATCAGTTTATCTCCGATCTCTGTTATCCAAAATCGATGTTCAATATTGATAGCCGTAGCCCTGATCATTATCGAGGTTCTACAATCGATATCTTGTCGAATCTCGATATATTACATAAATTATTATCGACATAAAACCTTACTGCTTGCTTCAACTTGTGATTTCGCTGTTGGAAAACTTCGTATTAAGTAGAGCGTGCACTAGGTCGGTGGAGTGGCGCGACGCGGCGCGGAGAATTTCCGACCTGGAATTAAATACATGTGATCATGTGTACCTTCGTGCACTAGGAGCGCGGCGCGACGCGACGCGGCGCGCAGCTCGAAAAGTTTCTGGACTTTTCGGGGTCGGAACGGCGTCGCGCCGCGTCGCGCTGCGCTCCTAGTGCACGGAGGTCAGGTCGGAAAAATTCCGCGCTCGGGTAACTTCGTGAGGGCTCAGCTGTTTCCGAGCTCTGCTTCTTTCGAACATGGCCAGGCTACAGTAACTATATAACCATAGTTGTTGTAATTGTTTTGTTGCATATTGCTTTTTCTCATTGTATTTTTGTGTGTTGTGAATAAATTGAATAAATGAATAAATAAAAAGGTACTGGTTATTCAACGAGCGTTATCGAGTTCTCACTTGACTTACTGTAGGCGAAAGTCATCCTTCTGTTTGTATGTTCTACAATAAATCCTTCAGAAAGGATTGATCAATCAGCTTCAAAGTTTGAACACGTATTCTTCGAACAGGACAAGTTCGTTGGACAACAAAATTGACACACTCCTTCGTCCTTTTTCAGGATATAATAATATAACATTGAAAGTGCATAAGAAAGAATTGTTATGATTTATCATTTAGTCATCTGAAGAATTTATTGCATGCAATAAATAATTATACTACAGTTTTTACATTCATTCATTCATAGTATCAGCTGAGGCAATTTAAGAGCTATCACGCTCTGACACATGATTTCAGCTGGATAATATACAACATAATTTACAACTTCTATATCTCCAAAATGATATGACTTGATAGGAGGGTCTGATGCCAAAGTGAACCAAGTCATTTCTTCTGTTTTTTCAGTATTGATTGTTGTCAGTGAAATCCATTTTATAAATTCAATATTCATGGTATGTTTATTTTGAAAATTTATAAGCAATTTCAATTCAGGGACTTTGCATGTTACTAGTGAAGAAAAAAATATGTTTAGAAAACCGAACTTGGTTCACTTTGGCACCAACATTCAACTTAGTTCATTTTGGCATAGCGAGATTTTGATTTTTGGTGAAATGATCTATACTAAAAATCACACAAACTGTCGATCTAACTTATTATTTTAAATAATACAGTAGGATACAGCATAAAGAGAAGTACGGTACTGAAAATATTCATACTAGTACCATTCATATTAGAATAAAGATATTTCAAAATTAATATTACAATTTCCAGCCAAAGTCATAACCAATAAAATGTAGGCTACAGGGTGGAAATGTTATTCAAAGATGAATAATTTAATAGCAAGTCAAAATCTTGAAAAAAGCAAAGTACAAAAAAATAATAAAAATAAGAAATTCAAGAATGATTCAGAAATTAGTAGTTCAATTTCTAGTCAAATGTTCCAATTAACATGTTTCAACTGACTCATCATAGAGAATCATATTCAAAGGTCAATCATTTTAAGTTTTCAATCAGAATCAATATGTGTAAAAATTAATAAATTCATGTAGAAACAGGTTGTATTATCTAGCTGTAATATTTCAAAAACTTCTTTTGCCAGAGTGAACCAAGTACATTTCTCCATGTCAATCTCATAATAAAGCAATGTTGTCAAAACTGGCATGTGGGAAAGATGTAGTACTTTGTTTACTAACATAATTATGCTTTTATAATAGTTGACATGTAATTCTACAGGTAGCACCATAATAAAATCATTTGTAGATGGTTCACTTTGGCAAAATGAAAAATAGAATGCATTAATTTTCACATAACCTCAAAATAATGAACACGAGATGAAAATGTTTGATAGAGTGAACTATTCTTTCCTTCACTTTCAGAAGTTGAGGAACTTGGAATATAATCGTCACTGGAATGATCTGCAGCATCAAAATCACTTTCTGAACTATCTTCCATGTCATTTGATTTGTCTACATTTGAAGCTAGCTGAACCAAAATCTGAGTAGAAGCCATTTTGAATGATAGTTGGTTCAGTCTGCCAAGAGAATTAATACTGAATCTCCCTTTTTGCAGAATAAAAAGCTGAAAAATTTCCCTTTATAACAGCTGTGAGTCTTGGTTCATAGTGGCAAAAGAAAGATCTCCTGATTGACTAAGTATAGATCAGAGTATTACAAAAATTCAAATTTTGGAGTTGGTTCACTCTGGCATCAGACCCTATAATATTGATATATTATATCAATGTGCGGTTTCTGTCATTTATTTTCTTTTGAAACACTCTATCGAAATAATGAATTTGGATTCATATAAGCATATTTAAGATGTTGAAGCGACATAATAAGTTAATATATTAAGAGTAATTTTTCATTTCAAATTGGATCCCCAATAAAACCTACTGTTAAATTATTCTTGTAAGAGAAGTATTCAGCTGTTTTCAGAATTTTCATCAACTCTGTATTATTGAAAGTTACAGGTTTCAAAGATTACAATGCAACAGCTCTTGAGCGAGTTATAATCCATTATAGTGCATAATTCACAACTTTTACATCTACATATACATATATATATATATATATATATATATATATATATATATATATATATATATATATCAATGTGCGGTTTCTGCCATTTATTTCTTTCTTTCTTTCTGCGCTTTTCTTTTGAAACTCTGTACCGAAATAATGTATCATTAATTTGGATTTATAAAAGTACATTATTTAAGATGTTGAAGCGACAGAGTAAGTTAATATTCGAAGAGTATTTTCTAATTTCAAATTAGAACTTCAACAACTATGTCTCAATTTAAATCGCAATTGACAAGTCTACGTCACAACTATCTAGGCCAAAACGGCGCCGCGCAGCGCTCGCAGTGCACGGACCTTCCATTTTTCGCTCTCCTGCGCGCCGCGTCGCGCCGCCCCACCGACCTGGTGCACGCGCAGTTTTAGAAACTTAGAAGACTTATGATACCGGTGAGTTCATATTATTTTGGCCTTTTTATATATAATTCCAATTTGTATATCTATAATATCCATAGTTGAACTGGTTAGGATTCTGTTGACTTTGTCCCAGTATAAAAATTGTGATATTATGCAGGATATGATGCAAATACAATTTAAAATATAATGAATATTCTACCTAATAAAACGAAATAATCACTTTGCTTGAGATTAATACGATCTTAATATTCATTTTAAGCTGATTTTGCAGCTGGAGCCAATATGACTCGACTCGACGCTAAAAATCTTTAGGCAGCCGAAACTGAAATATTTTTCAAAAATATTTGTGATTTTTTTAAGTGGATTTCATTCGTTTCTAATGTTTTTATTCATTTTAAAGGTTATCATTTAGTTTCACTTTGTCTTACTCTCGAAAATCAACTTTTTTCATATTTTTTTCAAAGTGAGAGAAAGTCACCCCAACCCCTGGTTGACATTGTCTCTTAATTTCAAAAAAAAACTTTGTTAAAGTGGGGGAAAATACCAACTTTTTATAATGACAAAAATACTTTTCAAACATTGCAGAATACAATACAAAATATTGCAAGACATCTGTTGCAACTCAAGTATTAATTGCAAGCGGTTTAAATTCTCAACTCCCCAAAATTGGATCAATGTCACCCACGTCTACCAGTACGATTTTGATGAAATATATCAGATCAAACGGAAATTGATGAACATTATCTGTTATAATTTAAAAGGTTGGCAAAAAATCGTTCGTACAAAAATCGATGTGTGTGTAACTGGCCTAAGAGTGTTATCAATGATAACTACCATTGCTAATGTATCGAAAGTTCAACAAATATGAAAATGTTGATTGAATAAAATGCTAGTGAAAATTGTAGAGTTTCCGTTAAGCAACACATATCAATAAATTCTAAGCCCTGAAATCAATATCAGTGATCAAAAGAGACAATTTATAAATTATTCTTATGATGAGAAATCTGCAGCCGCCACCGAGCTATTAGTTATGAATTGTTTGGGTCTGCCTGGTCTGGTCGGCAAGAAGCTCAATGTAAAACCGCTGTACCGTACAAGTTGTTTGCAGCTACGGTTATCACGCTTAATTTGACTGAGGACTCGATGTCATTGAAAGATAGTGGAGCGGAAGGTAGAAGGGGTAGAAGGAAGGGGTACAGACTCGTTTGATGGGTTGTCAACACGTCCATTTGAATAATTGAACGCCGGTCTGTCCAGACTGAGCGTCGCGGCGTCCGCCTGCACTTGACAGTCTCAGTCGCCTCACGTGCCTCTTTCCTCCACCCATCCCCCTTCACCCCCATTCCTCATGTCACATGCCTCATCAGATTATTGTCTTTTATTTGGTGCCACTGAACCTCCTATCTCCGCACAGTACATCAGCTTCGGCTACCTGCTGCTGCTGCTGCTGCTGCTACTGCTGTAGTGTCCCTCACCCCACCCGCAAATAAAGCTCACAATATCCTCTCTCAATCAGATCGATGAAAACGTCCCACGCTTTTGCCTAGTGGTGAAGGCTGTCAACATCAATAATACTGGATTTCTTCGAAATAAAAATTCATTTTCCGCGATATAAACTACTTCATTTAAGGAGGAAATCAATTCATTTATTTGTATTAAATTAATCCAACGGAATACTTCAAACTATGAATGATTATATATACAGGGTGATTCTTAATTATGGTAAAATAATTTGATACGTGATAGTAGAGGTAAAAATAAGAAAAAAAGTTCTTATAAACATATATCCATAAATGCTTCATTGGCGAGCTATACAGAGTGAAAGATTTCGCCCGGAATTCAGTTCCTCTGGTGAAATACACCGATGCTGAATTGTTTGGGAACTAGTTTTTGAAAAACTTATGCTGGATTCATATGGAAAAATATCTGAAAAATTGAATAAAACTAGTCTGGAAGCTGTAGTGTGAGTAGTTTTTGAGAAAAAAGTAGAAATATGCAAAAAATCTAACTAGAAAAACACAGACTTCTACGTTCGATGCCCAATAACTTTCTTTAATGTAGAGTAAACAATTAATTTTTCGCAATAAAAATTGTAGAGAATTTAATTCTGAAGAGAATTATGTGAGCTGTGTAAACTAAATTCAAATAAAAGTTGGATAAAATGTATTCTTATATAGTACATAAAACCACAAAAATTTGCTGTTTTATGAGGAGAGAACTAATAACTCATAAGTGTTGTAGCTGATTGCAAATAGAATATTCGATTTTTTATGAAAAGTTTTATTTTTATATGAAAGTAACATATCTAAAGGACATCAAACTTATACCAAAAGACTAAAGATGATGTTCAACGTGACCTCCGTTGTTCTAAATGCATATGCTCTGACGTCTTCTCATCGATTGTCGAACCCGCTCTATTCCAGGAGTCTGCTTTATAATTTCTATTCCATTCAAAATCCTTAATCGGAGTTCTTCAATGGTATCAATTGGAGTATTGTATACTAAGGTTTTCAAGTGTCCCCAAAGATAAAAATCCAAAGAATTTAAGTCTGGTGACCTAACTGGCCATGGAACTGGCCCACCTCGGCCTATCTATTGATTTGGAAAGCTGTGATTCAGGTGTTCATGAACAGCAACACTGAAGTGTGCTGGAGCTCCATCATGCATAAACCAAATGTTTTGGTGCTACTGAAGAGGTACATGTTCAAGTGAGATAAATAGCTCCTCTCTCAAAAAGTTTAAGTAGATTATGCCATCAAGCCTGGGAGGATGCTCGAACAGAAGTATATGATCTCCTATGATTCCTGCCTAAATGTTTACTGAAAACTGATGTTGTGGACGATTAGGACTGATAGCATGAGGATTCTCATCTGCCCAAATATGTTGTATGTGGACGTTAACGATAGCTGTTCTTGTAAAGTGTGCCTCGTCAGTAAATAAAACTGTTGTTGAAAAGTTTGGGTTAACAAATTTTACTAAAAACCATCGGCAAATACCAGCATGGGGAATACAGTCGCGTGGCAATAGAGTATGAACTTTCTGGAGGTGGTATGGATGTAATTGTTGCTCTTTTAGTATCCTCCAAATAATAGATTGACTGACATTAAACTGCACTGACAATTCTCTCGTGCTCTTCTCTGGATGTTCATAAATTTCATCAAGAACTTGTTCTTCTAACTCAACAGTCTTAGTAGATCGGGGTCTGCCTGCATAAATGTGCTCTTTGGATATCAAAGAACCTGTTTCAGACAGATATTGATGAACTTGGACCTTGAACTTGGACATACTCGGTTAGGAAAGTTCTCTTGATACAAACGTCTTGCTTCAGAAGTACTATTACAGTATAGTGTCCCATTCCATACATTAAATGCATATCAGCTAATTCGGAGTACGTATAATGTCTAAAATTACCTGCCATTTTTTAAAAAGTTAACACTCAACACAAAAGCAAAGTGGAATGGTTACAAATGACTGGTTAATAGATTAAACAAAAAACACAGCGCGGTTACAGTAGGCCTAACTCACAGTTTGTTGTTTTGTTCAACAGTGAGCTAAAATATTTCTGAAAATAATTTTCAGCTAATAAATTCTTTTAAATATTTTCTTATTCAAAACAAAATGAATCAGCTGTTTTGGATCAGCTGTTATTGAAATCCATGTTTTATTTGCAATCAGCTACAACCTATGACTTAGTTCTCTCCTCATAAAACAACAAATTTTTGTGGTGTAATGTACTACATAAGAATACATTTTATTCAACTTTTATTTGAATTTAGTTCACACAGCTTACATAATTCTTTCCAGAATTAAATTCTCTACAATTTTTATTGCGATAAATTAATTGTTTACTCTACATTAAAGAAAGTTATTGGGCATCAAACGTAGAAGTCTGTGTTTTTCCAGTTAGATTTTTTGCATATTTCAACTTTTTCTCAAAAACTACTCACACTACAGCTTCCAGACTAGTTTTATTCAATTTTTCAGATATTTTTCCATATGAATCCAGCATAAGTTTTTCAAAAACTAGTTCCCAAACAATTCAGCATCGGTGTATTTCACCAGAGGAACTGAATTCCGGGCGAAATCTTTCACTCTGTATAGCTCGCTAATGAAGCATTTATGGATATATGTTTGTAAGAACTTTTTTTCTTATTTTTACCTCTACTATCATGTATCAAATTATTTTACCATAATTAAGAATCACCCTGTATATATAATATTATGTTCTAACTCTTTAGGTAATATAACTTGACAATAATTCTCACTTCATCCTGTATATATAATCCTGATTACTTTTCATATACGTAGCTTATGATTTTTGGTAGACTATTTCATAGTTATGAAACTCTCTCACTTGAAGGGACGGGGATAATTTTGAATCGGTTGTTGAACAAAATATAGATTGTAACTCATATGAATGGGAAGTAGAATAGCATACCTAAGCCAGCTCTTACAAGAGGAGCCTTGTTCTACATGACAGCTTACAACAGTCTAGAATTATTATTACCAATACATGAAAACCAAAACACGGAACTGTGGAGTGTGGAGGAAGGGGAGTGGTCTTCATTTAGGATGCACAAGCAAAGTACTCGTATTATAGACAATGTTGATCCATGTATGATCAATAATGAGAGTTTGACGATACTTCAACAGTCGACTGACGTAATCGATACACTTTGTTATCAGGACCAAACTTGATACTACTTGCTAAAGGCAAAATATTTATTACAGCATGTTTGAGGTAGAGCTTTTGAGAACTTCTCTTGTCAGAATACGAAGCTTTTGTGAACGCCGTGATATAAACTCGTTATCATCTAGAGGCATGAGTATAGAAGCTCACTCAAGTTATCAGCAAATCATTACAGTATTTACTTTGATTGAGATAGGTTTTGAAGGGCCACTTACTCTGTTATTCGTATGAGTATGTTGAAGTCATGTGATTTTAGAAGCGTCCTTCTTAAAATGTTATTTCTTAGTCAAATAAGCTAATATTGCAATACATTGGGAATGTATTCCGTATTGTTCAAATTGAGTGTATAAAATTTTATGATTTATTGTATTAAGAGTATTGTAGTAGTAATTAGTTTTGGAATTTTATCCTTTTCAATCAAACAAATCTTGATAACATTTTGAAATTATGTCTAGGATTGCAGTTTAAACCAAGACACCTTGTTATAGTTCGAAATGTCTCACGAGAGTTTTGAATTAATTAATAGAATCTGATATGAGATTAGTCGTTTCAAAAATCGGTCAGTCATAAAACCAATTGGGTAGTCATTACATTATGTTCCAGGGCTCAGTTTGTGAATGTGAATACTATCTACCCCAAAAACTGTAAAGACCAAGTTCGCCAAGGCTCAGTTTTGAGGTCATGTCTATTTGTGATATTTGTGAATAATTATAGCTGTAACATACCAACTCATTCAGTAATTTACGCTGACATCACAACATTCTCAAATCTGAAACCAATCTAGGAAGTCTAACTCACGACCTTGGGCTATCATCTACTTTCTACAGTATCGAAAGCATGGCACACCTTTGATAGTCTATCACTTTATGAGACTGAAACGGAACATTTTTTTCACTGTTTGTCTGAACACTGAGTTACAAAATTACACACAATCAGTTAAATTACTTGGTATAGTGCTGGAAAGTAAACTGTGCTGGGATGAACACATCGAATTTCTCTGTAAAAAAACTGGCTAGGGTCATATTATTTTATTTTGAAACTCAAACTCTTAGTTACCACTGACTTTCTTTCGATGATATACTATGGTCTCTTATTTGAATTATGGCCTTCGATTATGGGGAAACAGCTCCACTTCAAATGAGGAGTTTTTATCGCAGAAGAAAGCTCCACGATACATAGGGAGACTGAAATTCAATGAATAATGTAGAGAAACTTTAAAACGATTGAGCACTACGTTTATGTTATATACATATGTAATGTATATTTGTTGATCAATAAAGCCTATTCTATTCTATTCCACAATATTATAATAGAATCCTTCAATAGAACTTATATGTGTAGTGAAGATTTTTCAAGTAATAATACTGCTTGGTATCAAAGAGAGCAAAAAGATGAATAAAAAACCATTTAGGTAATAAATCAAACCTCACTTTGATTCAAGTATTTAAGATCTCTTATGGAAAGTCCACTCTGATATCTTGAATTTCTCAAGTATTTGAGATAATGAGCTCGCTGTGATTCACTTATATTAAATTTTCTCATTAAACGAATCTACGATATTATTATCAAAATCTTTTTCAATGAAGGCGCGCTCGCATATTGCCGGATCAATTCAACATTCGGGGAAGCAAAGCAAGTTTGTAAAGGTAATTAAACCACTTCCTAACGCTTGCTGCTCTTGTATGGTGGTAGTGGTGGCAGCTCCACCCTTGCTCTGCATTGCACAGTCTATATACATTGCAATAATAAGATAAGGCTCCGAGCAATACACCACCGACCTGGTGGGTTCTGTCTGGTGGCTGAAGTTTGTATTATACAGGCATCTCTCGCCTACCGCTGTACTCTACAGGGCGCGCTCTTACAAAATTGAAAACTGCAATATTCATTGTGGAATATACGGGACGAGCGGTTTAATTAGTTCACACAGCTATCATACAGAACAACAAGAGATCTCACACGAATTGTGCTGCTCAAACGTAACAACGTTGTCGCTGCAAAAGTTTTGTCGACAAAACTTAAAAGACAAGAAGTCGTCTGCAGCTGCAACAGCCATCTGCCAAAGAGCTGCTGGCTTTCTTCGCACGTAATCATTTTAGGAGGCATAAATGAAGGTGCATTCAACTCACAACACAACAGTAAACTGACTTAGCATCTCTCTTAATATGTCCTCCTATCTTATTGTTCGCTATATCCTTGCGCGTATAATGAAGGCAACTTTATAATGAATGAATAGAAATAATTCACGTTTTTTAATGTGTCTTCAATTGGGAATTATAAAATTAATCAGTTCAGTACCATCCTTTCAGGATGAGGATGGAAATTTCACTACCTAATTCAATCACCATTTTGCAAAAAACAAAGATGAGTATTTTTTATTGAATCTTGAAATACATATATTTCAATAAGGACTGAATCTCCTCAAAGGAATACCACACTACAGTCTTTCATGGAAATTCTTAGAATGATTCAATCACAGTGTATTGGCGGTCCCAGCTGAAGTATGACAGTCGTAAGTCCCATTGACGGCTTGAATAATATATCTGGGCGAGGTTGGACCTACCCGCAAGGGATTCCCACCAACAAAAGCTACACGAATTACTTTTTACAGTGTACTGCTTCCTTCACTCAAGAATGCTCGCAAACCTTGGAGCTTGTAAAATGATCACTTTTCTGTATTGAATGTAGACTGAACTATCAAATAATTTCAAATGTAATATTTTATGTCTGTAGCATTATTTCTCTATTAATAATCCTTTGAGAGCATTGTAGACAGTATGGAATTGTAGAGTGTATTGCAATCGTCATGAGCTTTGATATTATAAGAGAACTTTATGTTGAAAGGAAGGCTTTATTTGCCGCTCAGGTCAGACAGGTTTCCAATATGAATTGGGTTATCAGTATACCGGAAAATCAGATTTGGGATGTAGTCAACAAGTTTAATAAAATGGTGAGTGGGATGGTGAGAGGGGGGAGGGATAGAGGCATACAAGGTGTGAGAGAAGCTGTCAATTGAGTCGCCTTCGGGAAGTCTACTTGATCTAATAAACCGGCGAGAAGGTGGAAGCCCGAGAGATTACGTTCGGGCCTTGATTGAGCTCTTTGTTGATTGCGCATCGGGTCATTTGCCTTCCCTGTCTCACCCCTTGACCCCTTTCCTCTGTCTCACTTCATCCCCTATATGAGGTGGCTGGAGGCAATATCATTGTTGAGCGGATTCGCAACTGTCCCAACATGTCTGACGTCTGAGACTCATTTGCAAAAGGAAATACACTGTACGGTACCTGTCTATTCCCATTCATATCAGAACCGCAGATGGGCAGGCATGAAATACATTGAGCAATCTGTGATTTGCCTTGAAATTGTGTATCCACAGTGTTCATGTCGATGTGATCCAACTGTTTAAGCAAACTGAAGAAGTTTTTTATTAATCACGAATGAATAGAGCATTTCTAATAATTAATTCTGACCTGGAAGATTCAAGAAGAGGATTCAACATCTTCAAACCCTCAATCCACTGTAACCGATAACTGGATGAGCTACAAAATCAATTCTGGTTCGGAATCAATTTTTATCTTCTATCGTGATCCCTCCCGTGCCATACGCATAAAGATATTTATCATATTATGGTCTTTTGGAAGGATGTTTACCACATAGTTCATGTGATTACATTATACTTGATCGTACTCGATTTCATTCCTGTAATTTCAGATATTGGGAGATCAGCCCATGTGAAATTTGAAAGATTATATTCATGAAAAAATTACTACTACCAAAGAATAAGAATAGGATCGGATAAGAAAACCCTATTTTTTCATATTGCCTATGTTTTACCTATGTCTGGTACTACAATATAATTTGTTGAGATGATTACCCCATACTAAAATAGCATACCTAATATGAGATAGTATAAGTCCATGGTAAGCAGTTAACAGTAGTTTTTTATCATTCAGCCTAGCAAGCTGCCGCAGGACAAATACCCCAGATGATATCTTATTACATATCCTCTCAATGTAAGGATGCCATGTTAATTTCCTGTCCAATAAAATTCCCAAGAATGCTACTTTCTCTTCTTGGTCTAATTCATTTTCCTCTACAAACACATTTATTTCTCTATCCTCTACTGAATTATATTTACTTTTGAATTGTAGGAATTGACATTTCTTACTATTTATTGTTAATTGCCTTTGCTTCAAGAATTGGACAATTGACTGTACTCCAGTAAAAGCATTTATTTCTAGACTATCTAATAAATAATTGTTAAAGATAAGCGATGTGTCATCAGCAAACAACAGAGCTCTGTGATCTTTTAACTCTTTTGGTAATTGGTTCACATACAACAGAAACAGTAAGGGACCCAGAATTGAGCCTTGAGGTACTCCAGCCTGGACCTCCAGTTTTTGAGATTTAATTTTTACTATTTCATTCCCATCCACCTTGGTAAGCTCAACACACTGGTTTCTACCTATGAGATATGATTCAAACCATTTTAGTTCTATACCATTCACACCTACAGTTTTTAGTATTTCCAATAATATTCTATGGTTCACACAATCAAAAGCTTTGGATAAATCAAGAATATTGCGGCTGCCTTCTCACCTGAATCTATTATATCTATTAGTCTTTCAACAAGGATACTATTGCAGTCTTAGTAGATTTCCCTTTCTGGAACCCATGCTGTTCATCACATATGAAATTAATTCTTCCAGGTGCATCAATAGCCTATTTAAAACTACTCTTTCAAAAATTTTACTTATTACATTTAGAATACTAATGGGTCTATAATTTTCAACTCTTTCAGAATCACCGCTCTTGAAAATTGGCAAAATTTTTCCTTGTTTCAGATCATCAGGGAAAATACCCTGCTCTAGTGAAGTATTAAGGAGATGCAATAAAGGGTCCAGTAATTCATTTTCACATTCTTTTAAAATTTTGCTTGAGACCCCATCCAATCCTACTTTTTTTTTGTTATTCAAATTTTTTATTATTCTTGACATTCATCTCTTGATAATGGATGAAATTTAAATACCTTTTCAATTGACTCAACATTTAATGTAGTTGTATTATAAGTATTAGTGTTCAGTGACTTTTGGAGATTATATGCAACCTGTTGATAATACTTATTGAAAAAGTTACAAATGTCTATACTATCATCCATATAATTTCCATGTTCATCGATTATCCTAGGGACATTAGTAACTGTATCTTTTTGAGCTGCAGCAGAGTTAAAATTGGTACTAGTTGTTAATATTTCAGCTGTTTTCTTACACTTAGCTTTCCTCACTTCTTTTGCATAGTTTTTCTTTAGACATTTGTATTTGACTTCACTCGGAACATCCCTCACTAATTTAAATTCCTCATAAGCTTCCCTAACAATATTTCTTTGAGTAAGAATATCTTCAGTTATCCATTCATCTACTTTGTTTAATTTACTTTTTACTTTGACTTTTTTTATTGGACAGCATACACTAATGTGAAATCTTAGAGTATCAATGAATTGCTTATATTTGTAATTTAGGTTACAACTGTTATAAACACTACTCCAATTTTCTTGAAGCAGTTCCTGCTTCAAACAATTTATATTTCCTAGCTCTTATTGCTGAATTTCTTTCACAAAAGTTTTTTTTCTGCTTGGATTCTGGCCCTGCAACTTAACATCTAAAATTTGATAGTTATGATCTGATAGATCTGAGCTACCTAACCTGACATTACAACCTTCTATATTTGTGAGGACCTCACAAAGGTGATCCCTCCTGTACCATACGCATAAAGATATTGATCATATTATGGTCTTTTGGAAGGATGTTTACCACATAGTTCATTTCATTACATTATACTTGATTGTACATGATTACATTCCTGTAATTTCAGATATTGGGAGATCAGTCCATGTGAAATTTAAAAGATTATATTCATGAGAAAATTACTACTACCAAAGAATAAGAATAGGATCGAATAAGAAAAACCTATTTTTTCATATTGCCTATGTTTTACCTATGTCTGCTACTACAATATAATTTATAGAGAACTTACAGTCAGAAAACTGATTACTAGGCTATTAATACAGTATATCCTTATTACATATATTTTAGCAGGTAATGATATTATTTTTGAAGAACTATTCTGGCACAAATTAACTGGAAAGTTTTCTATGCTCAATACTCAGGCAGTATCTATTCTTACTATCGTATTCGTTCATTAGATATGAGAGGAAGACTATGAATAGGTAAAAACCACCCATTAATATAAAGTGAAAAGCGCTTTTCGAAATTAGATTTTAATTTTGTCTAACAGAGCATTGGATCCATCAGAATGAAAGCTTTATCATACCAAATTACCTATGTGTCTCAAAGGTCAGTAGGTGTCTGAACATGGGCGGAGGTGTTGCTGTTTTTGTTCGTAATAACCTTTCTAACTTGACAGTAACACGTTTGACAGACCTGGAGAATGAATTCAATGATGAGAGGTGTTTTGAATGCTGCATGGTTCTGTGTGATATAGCTGAACGTGGCAAAGCATCAAGTTCTAGTTTTGTCCTCGTTTGCATATATAGATCACCAAGCAATAGTGAGAATGCTTTCATTTCTAGAATGGAGAAACTGTTCTCGAAATTATTTAAAAAAATTAAAAATATATTAGTTACCGGTGATTGAAATATTGATTTTTTGAAAAAAGATGATCGCAATGTGAGATTATTGAAAGATATATTCTCCTCATTCAACATTCATGAACTTGTCAAAGTACCAACCCGTATCACTCCCAATTCTAAATCATTGTTGGATAATGTTGTTTCTAACATCTCCCATGACTCAATTATTTGTAATCCAGTAAAGAGCGATTTATCTGATCACGATGCTCAGTTGACTTTCATTTTAAATACAGACGTTGGAAAGCCCAAATACATCTATAAAAGACGTTTTTCGAATGAAAATATTTCACACTTTAATAATCTTTTGCTGCTAGAAAACTGGTCAACTATTTATAATTTGCATGATTTGGATAGACAATGGGAGGCTTTTATGGAAAAGTTGCTCTGTGCTTTCACAATAGCTTTTTCATTGAAGCGCACAAAAGTAAGAGAAAACAAAGTAAAAAACAAGAAGTTAAATAAATCATTGAAGAAGCTTGCTGATGATAATGTTGATCTCTCAATTTTAGTGAGCATCACAAATAACCCTGATTTGCTTTTAAAACAGCGACAAGTTCATTTCAGACAAATTTTGAAACAAGAAAGGAGAATTGATGTAAAGAGAGAAATTGACAGCTCAGAGAATATGCAGCGAGCTGTTTGGAATGTGGTTAGAAGAGAGACTTCCGAAGCAGTGGCCAATAAAGGTGTATCCTCTCTTTTAAAAAATGATACAGTCATCAAGTCAAAAAATTCCATTGCCAACATATTAAATGAGTATTTTATAAAATCAGCACAATTCATGAACAGTAACAATGTAGGATTTAGAGTACCCAAGGGCCCCCGAATTCAAACACAGTTTTACCTTCCTTTTGTAAATTATGACGATGTTGTCAAGGCTATTTTATCACTTAAACCGAAAAAGTCACACGGAATTGATGGAATATCAGCCTGGTTGCTACATCGATCCTATTCAAATATTGTTGGACCATTAACCTATCTAATTAATGAGTCATTCAGTTAAGGTCATTTCCCTGCAGTTTTCAAGCATTCAAGGATTATTCCGGTTTTCAAAGGGGGTGACAGATGTAGTGAAGAAAATTATCGTCCTGTAGCACTTATACCTACCCTATCAAAGATTCTTGAGAGGATTGTTCATTCCAGGTTGCTATTTCATCTGAATTGTCACAACTTTTTGTCAGGTCAGCAATTTGGATTCAGGCCAAAACGAAGCTCCACAGATGCCATTCTATCTTTTTTAAGCTCTATCATTGATCAACTTGAGCGTCGAGAACCAGCCATAGGATTATTTTGTGATTTATCAATTTAATCATAGAACACTCTTACTCAAGCTTGAAATGTGTGGTGTACGTGGTTTATCACTTTCATGGTTCAAATCATATCTTGAGGACCGGTCTCAGTTTGTTGAGTTGCAGGGAATCAAATCAAAAACCTCCAAGGTCAGCTCAGGGGTACCCCAAGGGTCAATATTGGGCCCTCTACTTTTCCTCATATATATCAATGACCTGGAATTTAAATTACCGCTTTGCAAGGCTCTGTTCTATGCAGACGACACAACTCTGCTTTTTGGTGGTCAGGGAGAGAGTATTCAGTTGAGAGTGAATAGAGCAGTATTATCTATGAATGATTGGCTATCTGGAAATAGTCTATCATTAAATGTGGTCAAAACTAAATTTCTCCAGTTTCTGACAAAAAATAAGTTACCCTTTCCAATATCCATATCTGTAAATGGTAGGCACATTAGTGAATCGGCTACGTCTAAATTTCTGGGAGTTACTATTGATAAGCATTTCTCTTGGATTCCTCACATCACTGAAGTGTGCAGTAAACTTAGTAAAGTGTGCTTCTCACTGAGAATATTAAAGTCACTGTTAAATAAAGAATATTTACTTACTGTTTATCATGGCTGTTTTACATCGGTGATGACTTATGCAATGGAAGCTTGGGGGTTCTCATCCCATTCCAATGAGGTGTTCAAGATACAAAAGCGTGCTATCCGAATTATAGAAGGCCTTCCAGTATATCATACGTGTAGAGGGACCTTTAGCAGACTTGGCATTATGACATTTTATGGTCTTCTCGTTTATCGGTCTGTTATATATATAAGAAGGAATGGTGATCGTTTTACAACTGTAGGAGCTAGTCACAATTATTCTACAAGACATGGTACCAATTTGCTACTTCCCCAACATCGTCTTGCCTTGTCTGAAGGGGATATAAATGTCACTGGTATTAAAATTTATAATAAATTACCAGATAACTTGAAGTCGATTAATAATGATGCTTTGTTCAAAAAAACCTTGAAACTTTCTTATTGTTTCTCCTTGTTCTTCTCTTACATTTGTCTTTTTCATAACCAATATCATAATCATTTCGAGTAAACCAGACTGGTTCACTTGAATTGACTTGAGACCAGAGAGTATAGAATTCAAATTCTAGTTTCTTTATAAATTCCATTACAATCAATACTCTCTGGTTGAGACGCAGATTGTGCTGATACCACACTGTTACCGAAGTGCTCTAATCTTCCCATTGAATTGTAGAACTCGCTCGGATTAGAAATACATTAGTTATGTAAATATTATTTGCTGGAGTAAGCCGTGAAATTAAGCATAAGACCGTCCATTACGTGACGGTGTTTGCAGAGCAGATGGCGGCGTCCGAGTCTGGCTGCGGTTGATAAGAGACGGACGTCGGCCAGACGGCAAAGAGCGAGGGAGAGGGAAAGCAGAGAATTGATCTCGACATTTTCCACGGAAACCGAGCTGGAAACTTTTTTAATAAATGTCCACAGGCCTCAACCCTCAACCTACTCGCGCACGTGCAAGTGTCACACCACAATAATATATCTCCGCCTATCGTCTCCACAAAAATCCATCATTTCCGGTATAATTCAGGCACATTTCTGCTTGTAAACTTCAAAAATTCATTGTTCAGATGATTACGCGATTTTCAAACCATGGCTTTCTCAACTGAAACTTTCTTATTGTTTCTCCTTGTTCTTCTCTTACATTTCTCTCTTTCAAAAACCAAATACAGTTTGCTCTGGCAGGCTAACTGCTGGAGAAAATTCATTGCTAGTTGATAAATCTTTCACAGTACTGTAAATGTTTGGAATAAGATTATTATAATAACCTTAGATTATTATAATGCTTTATAATATCACATTATGAAATTATATAAAACTTCTGCGAATCTCAATGGAATCTTCGATGATTGGATATGGTTTATTCCTTCAATGAATGAGGTATACTACCTACTATCTAGTACGTATTTGAAAGAGTTCGTATAAATTGATTGAATATTTCATTTTGAGAGTGTTATTTATTCGAAGCAATTGAGGAAACCACTTCACATTCTCAAAACTTGCGAATAAAAATGCATTTGAATCTCCATTCTTCCACTTGAAATGTTATAGACAGAGGCGAGGCGTCCGGTCATCTCTGGATTCGCCGATGACTGGACAGAAATTGATATGTAACGTGTATATTATTAAATTGAAAATATTTAAAATAAATTCAAAAAAAGGTGAAGAAACCAAAAGAGAAACGTTTTATTTTGCGAGCGCGCCAAGCTTGAATAAAGTAGACTACTGCATTAGTTCCATCCGTTCAATGTGATTCTCAAAAATATGCGATTCCAGTAAATGCTATTTAGCATTGGTTACCACCACTCTTCTGCATCATCACTCTCCCTCTCCCCGTAAACGATGGTGGAGTAAACGGTCAAATACATCGCTATTTTCTTTGATTCCAGTGTTGCAAACCGTACGATAATTATTTTGTTTGCAATTTGTTATTGATAATTATTATTATTATTACTTCTATGTTTGGTTTTGAAGCATCTAAATTTAAAAATCTACATTGTGAAAATAATTAAGAACTGAAAATTTAGTGAAGTGAGCAACTACAAGACTTAACCATTTCGGACTATGTGTAACCTTATCTAAATTTGGGAGAGGAATAGCACAAGATTACCTTATTTTTTCACCCTGTCATTTTTGATGATGTTCTATGAATCAATAAAGAATAAAGAATTTCATTTCAATTTTTCTAGTTAATTTGAGGGCCAGTTTCCGAGCTTGAGATTTAGCCAAGTTCGAGATTAGCCAACTCTAGGATTTGAATAGTGAGCTTATCTTATACTAGATGTCATCTTTCTCGATAAATAATCGTCCAAAATGAAGCATCATCTTTAAAGTAGGGAAGGGGGTGCAGCTTTTATTCAAACTCTCAACTGAATTTTCCTGGAGATGACTGAGCCTTGACAAAAAGTCACGCCTCGCCACTGGTTATTGAATCAACGGTATGATATGGTATTGTAATTGGAAGTTCACAGTACGAAAGGAATATTTTAGGCCTGTTAAATAATGTTTCATACCATGCGAACATGAAGTATTTTTGATGCTGTATTTGTAATTATAAATACAGCCAATCTCAGAGCCTAAGGGTTGATCGCTCAGCAGAATTAGAAATTCCCAGAATCATTCAAATTTATCAAGATGACGATTGGAATCACCTGTTCTTGGAACTCAACCGAGAAAAACTACATTGAGTCAAATAGCAAGTGGAGTGTGATGAGTTGGTTAATTGTGGTAGGGTATTGGAGCGCTATTTCATGGAACTAGCGGTGATGTCCTCTTTTGAGAGTGATAGCCTGGATGAGTTTGTTTCTGAGTTTCGAGTTACAGTATTTCAATTTTGGACACCTCATTATGATTTAATTGAATGACATTTGATTCGTGTGCTATTGGCTTTCGATGGGTTTCGATAATTGGGCAACGCCTTTATGCTTTCTGGTGTTTGATGTCACATGCAAATGTCACAGGAGACATGAGGAAGCAGCAGCCCAGCAGGCAACCAGCCGCTGGCCATCCTTTGATAGTTATTACTGGCAGATTGAACAACATCAGGGCTCATGCAGTGCAGCAGGGCTATAATGGCTCAAACGCAATGATAAAAGCAATTATCTGTGACGGGCACACATTCAAGTAGGCGTCACAAGTTGATGTGTGCGCTCAAACCATCTCTGCGAACCTCAAAACCTAATAAGCGTCACACGTTAATGAATTGTCTGATGAAAACTGAATTGAAACACATTGATATTGCTGCCTTTTCCTAGAAACGTACAGTGTTTCAAAAACAACTCTCTCGTTTCAAGTATGAAATGATAGGAGAATGGAATACATAATCAATAAAAACATCAAATAAAAATACTAAGAAATTGTCAAAACCACAGATTTTATTGAAAGTTAGAAATACCGGTTTCCCACAGTGTTTATCAGAGGTTGACAATGGTGTTACAACCGAAATCGGTTCGAACTTTCAATGAATTGTGTGGTTTTGATAATTTCTTAGTCTTTTTATTCAAATCTTTTCACCACAATATCAACTTCTCAACTACCCATAATTTCACTGAAATAAAAACATATATTTAATAATGAAAAATGCAACCACAAAAATTGAATCTTCAATGAGGTAACCGAAAAAGTCCAAATTTTAAAAGCTGGATTAAAAACCCTTTGAGCCTCCACCAATTATGTAAACAAGCTATGGACGGCAGGATAAACCTCCACCAAATATGTAAGCAATATGTGCCTTCACCGAGTATGTAAGGGTGGGAAAATGAAAAACAAGAAATGATCGTACTGGTTTTTGATAATTAAAACAAAACAATAAATTATTAGTACAAAATTAGAATTATAATTAGAAATTAGGAAATAACAATAAATATATGAATATTTCAAGGGCTACTCGCTTGGCTGCTAGTGAAGATTAAATTTGTTGTGGTTATGGAAAATTTAAAACAAATGACTCAGTAGTCACCTACCTTTATGATAATGGCCCCCAATTTGGCATCCACTGGTTAATCGCGACGTTAATTATTAATGGAAAATAAATAGAAAAAAACTGATCTAATGAAGTGGGTTCAGATCCCTTCCTATTCAATAATACAATTCTCTTTAAACTGCCCGAACTGTGACAGGAAAACTGTATTACAAAACAAGAACAAAATCTATCCCCTTCACCAGAACAGCCGGACTTTACTCACAGTCCTAACGAACGAGCTCACACACCACAAAAGTAAAATTTTGGGTATTAATATATAACTCAGTCAATGCCAAACATGAAGCCATTTCAAATACATATTTTTATCAGTCGCACAAGCGAGCACGTTTGTTATGAAAAACAAAAGAGAAGCTACAATAATTTTGATAACAAGTGAAATAAACAATCCTTCTGTCGATGACAAAACTGTTCAAAGGCAGAAACACCGTTCATTAAACTTTTCGTAAATTAAAACTCTAAAATCCTGATCAATATGAGATAAATATATGAATCATATATATGTCCCATATGACCAGGTGACACATCACCCATCCCGCTGAAAGACTCGTCCCTGAGTCTGTAGTCAAGAGGGGAACAAAAAAAATAAATAATGATTAAACAAAATAATATACTCCGGAAACAAACGTGTGCCTGATTGACTTGATAATGCTACTATACATTGAAATCAAACATTTACATAGAAAGGTAGGTTACTCAAACTAAATTACAAACATTCAAATCAAATTCAAATTGAAACTATGCTGTACAAACAATAGTTCTCCAAATAAATAAATTAACTTTTCAACAAATACAATTCAAATTTTAGGGGTTCTGGAATGAAGATAGGTTAAAGTAGTTCTCAAAGATGTAGATTATATTTCAATGTTCTGAGCGATGAACTGGTAGTCGTCCTTGTATGTGAAGTCCTCCCGTATTTGTCTGATGTTAGATGTCCTCCTGTATTCGTCCGATTTTTGAATGTCCGCTGTTCGTCGATGATCATTATAGTTTCCTCAACTCCTTCAGACCTCCAGCCACAGGTACAAATTGAACCATGTACCAAAGATAAGATGACGATCGTAAGGTATCCAAGGTTGAAGTCGAGCCGTCTCTCAACTGTCGAAGAAATCTCTCGCAGCTCAGCTCGCAAGTAGTAGCATGTGTGTGTCCAACCAGTAATAGGCTACGGTAGTTAAGTAGTCACTGGATATTAATTCATCCAACTGCCATCCAATCGAGCCGCCATAATAATGAAATCTCCCAGCATCGAAATTCATCTGTTATGATTTCCACGGAAGATGTGTAGTGACAATTCACAAGTCGCCTTGCGCTGAAGCTGAAGTCATCTCGAACAAGTCCGTGAAGTCCTTGAGTGCTTGAGTCATTGAGTCCATGAAATCCCGCGATGTCCCGAAGTCCTCGAGGTGAAGTCCACATACTCCCGCAAAGTCCGAAGTCGAGAACATGTAATATGAGAACTACTACTTATAGGAATATGAATGAGTATAAGAAATTTCAAATCTAATTCAAGGAAAATGTTTAGGAAAGGATAACCCCTTTACAATTATAATGAATTCTAGTGTATAAAAAAAACAACTTTCAAAATCAAACTACTAAACTTTCCATTATGCAATCATAAAACTCTACAGCTAACTTTAAACAACAAATTTCAAATTCAAGAAAATAAATAACTTCAAAGGTGAAAAATCAAATTCAATTTAAATAAGAATGTGAAAAAAAACACGACCACAGTATCATTAAACAAGAAAAATTCAATAAAAAATTTATGAGAAATAAGTATTTCAGCTCAAAAATGATAAAATAAGCCAAATAACGACCATAATATTTAACAAATTTCGAATTCGATAAAATGACTTGAAAAAATCAATAAAGATCAAGTTCAAATACATGAGTTAAGTAGAAAATTATTTGACAAGTTTCTGTACATACTATGAAATTCGACCATTATTAACATTAACAATAATATTTGAAACAATAATTTAATAAAAGGTAATTAATTTCTGATTGAAATCATAACAAAATAAATAATTGATTGACTGGACGTGATAAGTTTCATGTTATTTACTTTGAATAAAATAAACCTATAATAAAAGACCACATATTAATTAATAAACAAAATTCATAAACTCTGGAGTCATGTCTGAAATCAAAACAAAACGTTAGTTAACAAGTCAAATTACAGTAGTAAACGTGACAAATAATCTAATTGCTGACATTGACCTCAACTCGCAATAATTCAACACGCCTGACCTTCAATAGGAACATGTATGATGTTAAAAAAAATCTTTCAACTATTATATCAAAACTGGTTAACAACCTTTTAAGGCTTCAAATTGCAATAACAAAATATCCTAGAACCAAGCGTGGTAAAAATATAAAGATTTATATAATTAATTTTCCATCTCCAAAACCTAATTGCAGCCTTTTCAACCATAATAGGTATATTAATAACATTACCAATAAAAAAAATGTTGGAAAAGTAATCAATAAAACTCGTACTTCAAATCTCAAGTATGTACACTTAATAATTATTTATAGTAAAATTAAACTCAATAACGAAATATAATGTATCATATCCAAAAATCCTATATCAAACCTCAAATCCTAAATCTCAAAAATTGAAAAGTTCATTATTAGTACAATATCAAAATGATCAAACTAATGTATGAAAATATTATATAACTAGGACTATTACTAACAAATATCAAGAAAACCCAAAACTTTCTTCCATCCGTAACCATAGAAAACTATATTTCAATCAAAATATATTACACGATTCCCACTTAACATCACAATCATTACAAATAAGAACTTCATCCAACCCATTTTCAATCTCGAAGTTACTAACATGACAATATACATCCACTTCATTTGAAACATAATTGAATAAAAGGTAATTAATTTCTGATTGAAATCATAACAAAATAAATAATTGATTGAATGGACGTGATTAGTTTCATGTTATTTACTTTGAATAAAAGCTATAATGAAAGACCACATATTAATTAATAAACAAAATTCATAAACTCTGGAGTCATGTCTGAAATCAAAACAAAACGTTAGTTAACAAGTCAAATTACAGTAGTAAACGTGACAAATAATCTAATTGCTGACATTGACCTCAACTCGCAATAATTCAACACGCCTGACCTTCAATAGGAACATGTATGATGTTAAAAAAAATCTTTCAACTATTATATCAAAACTGGTTAACAACCTTTTAAGGCTTCAAATTGCAATAACAAAATATCCTAGAACCAAGCGTGGTAAAAATATAAAGATTTATATAATTAATTTTCCATCTCCAAAACCTAATTGCAGCCTTTTCAACCATAATAGGTATATTAATAACATTACCAATAAAAAAAATGTTGGAAAAGTAATCAATAAAACTCGTACTTCAAATCTCAAGTATGTACACTTAATAATTATTTATAGTAAAATTAAACTCAATAACGAAATATAATGTATCATATCCAAAAATCCTATATCAAACCTCAAATCCTAAATCTCAAAAATTGAAAAGTTCATTATTAGTACAAATATCAAAATGATCAAAAACTAATGTATGAAAATATTATATAACTAGGACTATTACTAACAAATATCAAGAAAACCCAAAACTTTCTTCCATCCGTAACCATAGAAAACTATATTTCAATCAAAATATATTACACGATTCCCACTTAACATCTCAATTATTTCAAATAACAATTATAATGTCCAAACTTCTCATCTCCAACAACTTTTTCGATACTTTCTCGATAGAGATCATAAAAATATCTTAATTATTTGAAACAATCAAATTAAAAGATATTCAACAAACTTTCTTCTTCCTCAACAAATAATAATATTTACACTGCAATAGTTAAATATCAGATCTAATAAAAATTCTACTCTAATTATCGTATTCTACTCTAATCATTCTTCATATCGGTCAATGATCATTTTAAATTTATCTGACATCGAATAATGTATTAGTCATAAACAGTTAGCGTCCTTCATTGAATGACAACTGCAAATCAGCTAAAATGCCTCGTTCTACTAGCAATATTGTCTCATGTAATACTTTCGCTGAGTCTGCTGAGTCTGAGTTCGTTTTTCAAACCTCTCCAAAATTATTGTTTCAATAAATATTTCATCGCTATTAACGCTTAACTGGGGCACGCTTTCCAAACTATTCAAAATTATGTCACCATATTCCTCTACCGAACTCCCATTAAAAGCAATTCCATCAGTTTCAATTTTATTATTCTTCATATCTATTAGAAAATTACAATAATTCAAATCTGACTCTGTATTTTTACCTTCACTGTTTACACAAATCGCTGATTCACATTTTTTCTGTAACCTCAATATACTATTTCCATGGCCTGGTTCTTGTTTATCGATAATTGATTCATGCCTCCTGTTATTTATGTTTGCAAAATGTGTATTATCGTCAGTAATACTTTTCAGCTCCAAGCATGAGTCAGTAATATTTCGTTCAACACCATTATTTGCTGATCCACATTTCTGGCTATAATTCATTTTAATATCTCCTAGATCAATCTCGTGTTTATGGAAGATTGAATATTTCTTATCATCCGTATTAGAATATTTTCTTCTAACATATATTCCATTGTGCCTAACACCTTCCAAAGTAGAACCTGATTCAGTGACTATACAACCTCCTAATTCATTCCTTGAATTATCAATATTTGATGGACCGCCGTCTAAAACATTTTCATCAATATGCCTAGTACTAAACTCCTGTGTCCTATCAGTAAAATATGCTTTCTTACGTCTAGCATTTTCCGAAAACTTTCTGCCGTCAAAAGAACACACTCTAATATCATAGCCTTCTTTTTCACAAATTCTATGCATCCTTTTATAAACCCGATAAGCATAATTAACGTTGTAAAAACAATTCCGCGTAAAATGATTATGTTTACCACAAACTTTACATTTCTTACGTCTTCTTTTTCTATTAGTCCTATTATTCACGAGACTAACATTCTGATGCATCTTGACTCCTCTAGATTCACAATCATTACGCATACCAGAGTTCACAAAATGTTCAAACGGCCTGTTATCAATCGTAAAAGAGAAATCCAAATCACTTTCCGATAAATCTGATAACTCTTCCTTAATCATTTCCCTATCTTTATCCTCTTTGTAAATTATATCTTCCTCATTCAAATCACAATCATTACAAATAAGAACTTCATCCAACCCATTTTCAATCTCGAAGTTACTAACATGACAATATACATCCACTTCATTTGAAACATAATAATTACAAGAATCAAAATCATCACAGATAATAGCATTTTCTAAACAATTCTCATTTTCAAACTCATTTCCGATTTCCAATAGTTCTTCAAATTCTGGTTCCATAATATCATTAATTACTTGCACCTGTCCAAATTTCCACTCATTCAAATACTGACATGATAATTCATATTTCTCAATATTTTTATACAATTCTACAATAGTACTATTTGATAACATTATAATTCTTTCAAATATATTTGAAGACAAACCTCTTAAAATTATCCTGATAATCCGAGATTCATGCATATTCGAATCTACTTTTCTACATAGGGATAAGACTCGTGCTACAAAATCTCTACCATCTTCTTCAAATTCCATGCTACAAGTATCTAATTCCTTTTCTAGTTTCCACAATTTGAGTGGTTATGGAAAATTTAAAACAATGACTCAGTAGTCACCTACCTTTATGATAATGGCCCCCAATTTGGCATCCACTGGTTAATCGCGACGTTAATTATTAATGAAAAATAAATAAAAAAACTGATCTAATGAAGTGGGTTCAGATCCCTTCCTATTCAATAATACAATTCTCTTTAAACTGCCCGAACTGTGACAGGAAAACTGTATTATAAAACAAGAACAAAATCTATCCCCTTCACCAGAACAGCCGGACTTTACTCACAGTCCTAACGAACGAGCTCACACACCACAAAAGTAAAATTTTGGGTATTAATATATAACTCAGTCAATGCCAAACATGAAGCCATTTCAAATACATATTTTTATCAGTCGCACAAGCGAGCACGTTTGTTATGAAAAACAAAAGAGAAGCTACAATAATTTTGATAACAAGTGAAATAAACAATCTTTCTGTCGATGACAAAACTGTTCAAAGGCAGAAACACCGTTCATTAAACTTTTCGTAAATTAAAACTCTAAAATCCTGATCAATATGAGATAAATATATGAATATTTCAAGGGCTACTCGCTTGGCTGCTAGTGAAGATTAAATTTGTTGTGGTTATGGAAAAATTAAAACAATGACTCAGTAGTCACCTACCTTTTATGATAATGGCCCCCAATTTGGCATCCACTGGTTAATCGCGACGTTAATTATTAATGAAAAATAAAAAAACTGATCTAATGAAGTGGGTTCAGATCCCTTCCTATTCAATAATACAATTCTCTTTAAACTGCCCGAACTGTGACAGGAAAACTGTATTATAAAACAAGAACAAAATCTATCCCCTTCACCAGAACAGCCGGACTTTACTCACAGTCCTAACGAACGAGCTCACACACCACAAAAGTAAAATTTTGGGTATTAATATATAACTCAGTCAATGCCAAACATGAAGCCATTTCAAATACATATTTTTATCAGTCGCACAAGCGAGCACGTTTGTTATGAAAAACAAAAGAGAAGCTACAATAATTTTGATAACAAGTGAAATAAACAATCTTTCTGTCGATGACAAAACTGTTCAAAGGCAGAGATTCCTAATTTCATCTCTTCTGGAGCGATTCTCGTCCGTGTTCAATTCGATGAGAAATCTCATTTATACTCGTCTTGTGAAGTTATTTTTGGCCTTGGGGCAGTGCGGAGCAGGTGAGAGAAGAGAGTAAAAGCCCTATTTTTCAGATGAGTACTTACAGGTGGATGCAATGGATCACGCGAGAAGAGAGAGAGTGAGTGGTGAGTGAGAGAGAAAGAGAGTGAGTGGGACGACTGATGGGTCGATCAGTGGAACGGAAAAGCTGGAAGAGGATTTGCACCCTTAGCGACGGAGAACATGATGAGGGTGGTGTCGGTGGGGGGGGGTCGGGGTCAAGGGCCGTGCTCAGCTAGGACAGACGCGGCACACTGAAGGAGATTGAAAAGTTAATAGTATCAATACAGAACGCAATTGATTACACCGGAGGCGGAAGCCGGGATGGAGCAGAACATCCCTTTCCAGTCTCCACTCGCTTCTCTTCTCTTAGATTGTAACAAAATCCATCACCAACTTATTATTGTCGAGGAAGACTGATTTGCTGAGGCCAAAAGCTGATTAACTCTCATAATAATACACGTCACTCCATCGTCAGCAACAATATTCGCTGTCTTATTACATTGTTCATATCGTTGAGATTGCTTGTTGATCAGTATCATGAGAGCCAAAGATAAGTACAGTATATTCTAAGTCATGATGTCGTGGGGAATACGGTTATCTGCAATGAAATGACATAGATTCACTCGAAATAAATTATAATTTCCGTCTGCATTAATAAAAAAATCAGGAAGAGGATCCTTTCAATTGTTATTGGAATAGAACACTTAATACATTTGAATTTGAAATCTTATGCAATCCAATTGCATTCATCAATTTGAAACCTTGATGCAATGAGAGGTGGAGGAGGAGAACTAGGCTGTATTGCATAGAATGGATTGATCATTAGAATAGTTTTCTCCTATATTCATTGTCAAAGCATTGAATAATTGGAACTGATTTTCAAATATAGTATAAATACTTTTTGATTCATTGAGTTGAAAATATTTTTTTGCAAACGTGGAAGGTGAGTTGGATAACATGTTTCTAAACATTGGGAAACACTTTTGATCCATTCTATCAACGTAGAACATCAGATAATAAGTAATGATCATTGGATCAGTGGAAATGGAATGTTGACAATTAGGTACAAAACATATCTACAATCATTTTTGCCTTCAGAAGTTGTTATTATTATGCTCAATTAGCATAATAATCGTAAAATAATAGCATAGTAATCGAAAAATAATAGTTAACTGGTTTTTATATAAAGCATTTCAAATAATTAAATCTACTCCATTAATAATGTTAGGTTTAATTTAAGAAGAGAGATCTTATTTGCACGAGATCCTGATAGTTTAATATGCAAAGAATGACTTTCTCAATAATCAAAAATCTCTTTTGATGTTTTTAGCAAAGACTAGTTGCCTACCTAAATTATTACTTGGCCCTGGTTTCCAAGTCATGAGCACCACTACTGTTATCATACTCCAGTGTTGAGATTTTATTAGACTGGCAGAAGAGTGAAATTGGACACATGGAAAACACAGTGGTAGTAAAAGTATCACTTATAACAAAGGGAAAATTGAAACAGGAGCTGTTCAAATGAGAGAAATTCTTCTAATGGAAGAGGGGCGTAACGTACAAGACCAGTGGCGAAAGGAGAGCGTTTGATAAAAGAAGGGAAAGAAGCGTTTAAAATGGAAATGAGCTACTGCTGTGGGATTTCTTGTTGCTGCTCACTAAATTATTCCGCAACAATTCTTTCTTATTGCAGTTTCTCATTCGCCATCGCTGAGCGCTTCTTGTGAGACTGGCGCAATCAGTGAGAAGAGAAAAGAGGCGCAGACCACGCATCACCAAATATCGGCTGCTTCTTTCAACATTTCACCGATCAATCTTTATTCACAGTCTATATCCAGGGAGCTGGGAGCTCTGCTCTGCCCTAACAAGAGAGCAGGGCGCATCATTCTTATCAACGAGAACTGTTCTTTAGCGAAATGGATTTGCATGAATCGGCTGCCTATCCAATCTCCCTCCCTTGTACATGTATGCCTGCATGATTCAACCGCAAAATGTCGGACTCAGGTGTCTTTCAACACTAGCTGATTCGTCAAGATACGCTTTCACTATAAATTTCAAAAGAGTTGAATGTTATGTGAGAATTTGTTGAATAATACTTTCGTACTTGTTTTGTAGAGCTGTTTCTATCCAGAGCAATTTTATAACTAATAAATTTGAAGGTTTTTGTTTTTTTTTGGTGCCTTTAATAACCATAGAGCCAAGATTATCAGTTAATCTAGAATTTCTAGAAGTTCATAGGAAACCGCCACCGGTTTCGGCCAATTATGTTATTACTTCAATTGGATAATTCTATGAAAAATAATAATTTCAACTTCTTCATTTTCTTATACATATTATATTTCTAATTTATTTTATTCACGTTCGAATTAATCTTCCCCTCACATGACTATTACTGACTATGACAATAACATTTTGTAGTAGTAGTACCAAATTCACAATGTTAACATTCGATAACATTGACAATATTATTAGGTAACTTCTATCATGATCGTCCTCATCTTCTCACTTTCTCCTTTCATGTCCTTCAACATTGTCACTTCACCATCATTAACCCTTCATCTTCATTTTTTACTTTAGGCTACTATTTTGGGCTGTTTATGCATTGAATTATTCAATTTTTGTTCAAGTTAAGCACATTTGGGTCTTTATCTGTTGCTTTCGTTGGAATTATAACAAAATAAATGAATGCACAAATTTAAAGTTCAATCAATTTCAGTCCTCACATAGACTACATTTCAAAAAACTTCAAGCGCTTAACGCAAAAGTCTATTATTTGCATAAAAATATCACCCCTGACTGCTTATATCTGATTTATAAGTCCTTGATGGAACCAATAATTAGATATGGCATTGAATCATGGGGTAGTGCAGCCAATTATCTTTTATCTAGAGTTGAACGAATACAATTGAGAACATTAAAATGTATAACTACCAGAATTCCTTATGTTAATAATATTGATCCATACAATCCACGTAGCTTACAAATATTCTATCATACCTTACCCCCAAACATTTCTATCTTTTCAAAATTAAAATACTCCACAAAGAAAATTTGTACTATAGACTCCTTGCTCCTCCCTCACCCTGCAATTTAAGATCTCCGTCGATATATGTAGTACCCAGATTCAATAATATTTATGGTAGAAGATCCCTACATTATGTAATTCCCTACTTATTTAACAGACTACCTCCAAATATTCGTGATTACTCTAAGAAGGATGTAATGTTGTATCTCAATAGTAACAGCAGAATCAATTTATAAAACTAATAATATTACAAACTTACACATAATTTAAGAAACGTCAAGTTAAAAAAATGACAGCATAATATGCTTACATATTAGAATTTTTCAATTTTTGCTGGCTGAAGTTTTAAAATTTTCCTTTTATTGTCACTGCCGCCTGCCTCAACGATAAAAGTGTACTATTACTTGTGTAAAACAATTTTTCCCTTTTCCTTATTATTTCATTCCTTTCTAATAAATTTTCATTTTTTTATTAATTCTGTATCTAAATCTGATGTATATTTCTTATTTTATTTTTGCATTTTGTATTAGTTTTCTTTCATTTTTTACTTAAAATCTTTGAAGTGTAATATTTATTTTGTCCAAGTTTATTTATCTTTTGTAACTCATTTTTTCCTGTAACTGGGCACCCGCCGAAAAACCTTTGGGTTTGGCAGGACCCTCAACTGTTTGTATTGTGAATAAAAAATTTTGATTTGATTCTCCCCATCTATTCAAAATCGATATTATGGTCAATCGAATTTCCAGCGACGTGACTACTACTTGGTTTTTAAAAGTCTAACTATTCATTTGGCTAGAAGGCTGTCTAATCTAGCTGATAAAATCGATGCGATTACTGCTGGCAAGATTCTTGCAAATGATCACCTTCGCCTCAGTCAATCTTCGCCGAGAAGTTGGACGGCGCCATTGCACAATCCAGATGCAAATCAATGTGATTTAAATACAAATTGGAGCGAGTTTACGAGTAAGTTACATGCGCCTGGAACTTGACAACGCTCCGACATCAGAATGCAAATTCGCGCTTCCTCATTGCATTGATCGACTACTGACGACCGGCCGCCCACCCCCCGCCCATCACGACAATGGATGGACCCAGCAACACGTCAAACGCCCATCAAACAAATCACAACCATTAAAAATTAAACTACCTGTCACGCAGTTGGGTCGTTTGTTGCGCGCGTGCATGTAGACCTGTATAGCGTCAACTTCGACTGAAGCCAGAAAGAAATTTCAAGATGTCGTTTGAAAATTACACGAATTTCTGCCACCAAAAATATAGATTTCGATTATACAGGATATTTACTTGGGTACTTTAAAACGGAAAGAATATGTGAAGATATTTTATTTATTCAACACAGAAAAGCAAAAACATCAGTTGAACATCGTCACTAAAATCTAACATTAATACACATTATGAATCTACAAACTAATCAAATACTAAAATCTATATTAATACATATTATATAATTATTTATGTGAATTCAATCTGAATGCAATGAAATAAATAATTTGTTACAATAAGTTAAAATGTTTTATTTTTAATATCTACATTTATCGGGTCGATAAGATTCAAATTGATAGTGTGTGGTAACTTTGATGATGTAATGAAATGGAAACTCTGGTGAAGATAACCTCATGCATCGATTTAGGATGCCTGTAATTCTATCAGCTAAACGTAATAAGTTTCAAACTCTGTAATAAGTGGAATAGTACTCTGTACTTTGAAGTAGAGTAGATAATAACTATATTACAAGAGTTTATTACAAGAACACTAGTCTACTCCACCATGCGATAACTACACGGCGAGCTTTTCGCATACTTCCACTTCCCACGAGAAGAAAAACTCACTTTAAGAAGTAAAATACTGTTATTAATCCACATTCTGTTGAGAAGAATTATTTCATATCTCTTTCATCTTTGAACCCTCTTGAGTCAACAGGTGATAAAGATTGATTTTATCAGAATAAAAGATGTACCAATCAAGTGTCTGTGATTAAGACGAGATAATAATAATATCGTAGTTGGTGAATTATATTGGTTCAGTGGTATGAATTAGGCTCATTGGAGTGTTAGCAATTATGCATGTTGGTGTGAAGGAGCGCATGTATTAGGTATCGATGCTGGAACTGGAGCTGAGCTGAGCATATCAACGACCAAGTGTGAAATGGAGATGAGCGATTAAGTGAAGTGAGACGCTCCGCTGCCGACACCAGGCGTCTCTTTCTCCAGGCCAATACACGCCCATCAAATAAGGTGAGACGCTGACTCGGCATCCGCTCCAAGATGCGGCAGGCGCACCTATGAGCTCATAACTCTCAACCTGATCAGACACGCTTCACTGGTGCGCGGTTTCACTACTGAGAACACACCCGTCATTTACATCGATGGAAGCACAACTCAACGCTAAATGCCTATGGAGAATTGCATTTTTAAGCAGATTCTAATAGGTAAACGTCTGCAGTTAATGCTTCAAATACTAACATGAACAACTGGAAAGAATGTTTCACATCTTCTTGAATAATAATAATAATCAATATAATGTAAAATATTGATAGATTAATCGAACTAGAGAGAATGTTAAAAGAACTGGAAAGAATGTTTCTCATCTTCTTGAATAATAATAATAATCAATATAATGTAAAATATTGATAGATTAATCGAACTAGAGAGAATGTTGAAAGAACTGGAAAGAATGTTTCTCATCTTCTTGAATAATAATAATCAATATAATGTAAAATATTGATAGATTATTATATGAGATCAAGCTGCTTATTGCAAAATAGATTACTATTGTTAGAATTATCTAACTACTGATAAAATATAGCTAGTCATATTGTTCAGCATTCAAAAGTGTTTACTGAATTATATGAATGCATACGAGATTTCGTGTACCGTTAAAAAAGTTTTGAAAAATTGATAAGATGTCAACCGAAACTGGTTGGCGTCAACTAGCATTCATTGCCATATAGTGTGACGGATGTACTCCAACCTGATGATGTCAAATCTATAGGAATGAGTATGTAAACAAAATGGCTTTTTCAATAATAATTTTCAATTGTACTCTGGAATTCGTTATGAGCGAGTGGTAAAGACAGTACCCAAAAGTGTGGGTGTTGAAAAGTATGGATATAGAAATCAACTGCATTGTACTACAGGTGCCATTACTTTTTTTGTAATGAATGTATTGCAGCAGCAAAAACAAATCAGTACTCTCAGTCAGTCTACAGCTCTCACATATAAGTGCAGAAATCACCTCAAAGATCCCAGTCTGAAATAAATAATATTTTTCATCTGCAATTCCAATCTGAAACGCGCGAACTGGAGTCAGCCATTGTTGATAGTCGGACAGCAAATAATTGTTACAACTTTTGCCGATAGATAGCGCAATCGGCAGTACCAACCAGATGACCGGTTTTTAGGTTTTAGATTTTAGGTTATGTTGCAAAAGAAAACATTGTCACCATTAACGTGAGTTATTAAGATTATTTGATTTGCAGTTTTTATAAAAAAATGTATGTGGAGGAAAAAAAATGTTGTGTACATCACGAGTGAAAAATGTTTTTTTCCCCCTCAGGGAAATTGTTGCCCTCGGCTTCTCCTCGTGCTTCAAACTTTTCCCCTCAGGGAGAAAAAGCGGTACTTTCCACTCTAGATTTATACAAATAACTATTTCACACATAAAATTAGAATCTTGATAGGCCTAGATCATGATATTTGAGTGGTCGGAAACTTCAAATATCAGTGTTAGAAAGGGTTATGTGAAGTTTCATATCAGCCACTATTAGAGAATGAAAAAACAGACTGGAAAAAATCTTGAAAACCAATAAAAATTTAATGTATATGGATCAATATTCAAATAGCCTATAAAATTTAAATTTCAAAAAACATTGGAAATCCCATTATGGTAGTGAAACGAGGATTTCAAAATTAGATCGGTGGATCATGAGGAAATTTTTATATTATGCCTCTGAAGGCTAATTGATACTGGAAACTCATTGCAAAAGAAGAAGTCTACAAAGTTTCTGATACTTAGTTGTCAAGATGTGAAAGGAGAACGTTATCGTATGTAAAATATCTATTGTAAACCGACTTGAAAAATTAGAAAGTGAATACAACTAGACTTCAACTTTCAAAGCCTGCTAGGCGACAGTCATTGAGTGATTTCTACATTTTAGAAATGCATCCATAATTTCAATAAATTTAAGAATGCATCCATAATATCAAAATATTTCTCATGCAAATATGATTTTCTATACTTAACATTGAGGGTCGCATTTAAATAATTTAGAACTATCTCAGTGAAGCACGCTTCGTTTGCCATTAATAAGAGCCGTTCTGATTGGTTTAGACATGGTTGCTTCGCTTAAAACTTCTTAGAAATAGTGTATTCAATAATATTAGTAAGAAAAGTTGGTCTAAGAAATGTTGAGATCAGCTTGGAAGTTGGAACTCATGGATCCATCTTGGTATTTGTAAAAAGTGATGAATGATTGAGTAGGTACTCCATTTGAAACAATAGTTTAAACACTTTATTGTAGAAAATACTTACACAATAGTCTTAAAAGGATAAAGCTATTTAATATGTGATCACATAAGTCATTTGTAAGGAATTGCACGTCAAAATAAGTAATTGGTTTACAAAACATTTGTAAAAAATACTGAAGATAGTCTGAATAATACTTGAGAGAATAAATTCATACAATTATTATTGAAACGTATCCAAGGTTTTCAGTTTTTATCGGAAACATCTAATTCCAAGGAAACTGATGAATTTGAATGATAAATCTCTATAGAACAGTATACGATGTTCTATTACTACAATCCGTACAGCCTAGATCTCCAAAGCCAGCTTCAGGCATCAGCATACCTGAAAAACATTCATTTTTCAGAAATCTTAGAAATGTTTGATTAAATTACGCATCTGAAGCCAGTCAATGAATTGATGAATTACAATCAGTAAAATACAGTATTCACTGAGATTTGTATGACCAATACTATCGAATATTAACTGATCAACTTATAAAATAGAATATCATTCATTAAGGAAAAACAATGGAACTGAGTAGAGCACTAAATATGAAGGTTTTTCAAGGATGAAGATAAAATAAGAGACGGGATTTACAAATCACATGAAGATAATTCGACCATTTGAACTCAATTTCTTTGGATTAGTTCAATTTAATTGTAAAACCTGAATTACCTTGAAGATGAATCGACTATGAATTATTATGTTGTGATTAATGACTTCTGAAAATAATGATTACCACTCACTGTAATTGAACTGAAAAGTAAGATTCAGTGACAAAATAAGAATTAATGGATGAGCTTTATTTGAATTTAGAGATGATTGATCCATCCAAAATTTGATGAGGTGCAGTGAGTAGCACATCATGTATAAGAAATCACTTGAGATTTGTAATTAATTGCCCGCCAGTAGTTGTAGCAACATACTATTAATAAGAGGAAAACTCTTTGAAAATGAAAGTGATAGATTATAATAATTGAATAGTGACAGTGACAGTGACTCTTACCGGCAACACATGCTGTGAGCATACTGGTAGTTGCACCAGATATTAATGCTCTCAATGCGACTCTTCCAATATTTTGTTTCTGATTTGGGCAGAGGCTGACCAGAACTGCTATGAAACATGCTAGAGAGCCAGGATTAGCAAAACTGCAAAGAGCAAATGTAGCCATCGCTTCCGATCTCGGCTGAAAATGACATTTTATCATTATAACTTTTCTCTAATAGCTTAATAATATAATCTATGAAAGTTCAGCTCCAATTTTCATTAGAACTTTTCTCAGTCAGAGTCTTGTTACTGTTATTGAGGTAAACACATATATAACCTAACCTATGAAATTTCAGCTCTTGCAAAAAAGCAAGATTTAAGAGCAGTTTTAGACTGTGATGTGCTCGCTTTACATTCATAATTTAAATTGCTGGTATTTCACGTAAATTAAATAGAGCCGCTAGAGATTATAATAGTCATGGAGAAGGTGCTGTATTTGATTCCCTATAGGGTATATTTTTTACTCAGTATTAGTTATCATCGAATTTCCATCCAGCTATAATTCTCCTTGTTATGAATTTTTTTGCTACAGAAATATTCAGAGCATATTAAACTAGATTTGCGTCCACAAATTACGGACGTAATTACAATGGGATTACTTATTAACATTTGAGTGATTGAAATGTCATCTCTATTTCAAAAAAGTACTTGAAATACCTTGAATACAAATTATTCAACAGGTAAGAGCGAATAACCATGATTTATTAAGAAAGTAATGTTTAAAGTTTACTAGCTACACAATGTTTACTGTGTACAGTGAATGCTTATTCAAACTTATTTCCTTGAGGAAACATGACATAAATTATAAATTTTAAATTTGTATCAAATTTTAAACTTGTAGAAATAAAATATAAAATTGTATATTATATATAACTTTTGAGCAAGCTAGTTTGAGCAAACATTATTGAAATATTGGAATTGAATCAACTTGGAATTCGATTAAGAGAAATAATGTTTTAATTGTTTCTGAAATTTGGATGTTTTTGCGGTGGTTAGAGTTACAGTCTTAACCAACGGGGATGAGAAAAGTTATTTGGTAATAAATCTGATTGAAAAGCGATTCATTAGTAATAATTAGTGAACAGAATTATAGTTTTTAGATTTCATCAGCCATTGAAGATGAGTGAATGGATAAGAATTTATATCTTACCGTGAGCAGCCCAATCTTCTTCATTTTGCCAAGTTCTTCATAGGCGATGAATTCATTGAGAGACAATTTTATTCCAATAAGTTTGGCAACATGCTCACACTGCTCCGGATTCACACCCATCAGGTACGGTATAGGCAACAGAATCTTGCCTACTAGATACTAAACACAAGAGAAACCAACCATGAATTAAACAGTCATCATATAACAATAATTCGTTATTTAGAACAATTTAGTTATGTATGGTGATGTTAAAATGATGGGATTTCAAAGGGATCTTTTATTGATTGGGGTTTTCTAAATTTGCTCAAAACCAAATTTGAATGTGAAGAGAAGTCACTTGCATAGCTCTTCCGAAACAAGTGATATCAACATTTGAATTTCAAATTTTCAATTTTTAAAAACTGCAAAAATCTGTTGCTTAGGACGAATTGGTTTACTAATAAATTGGATCTATCATAGAATAAAATTTGAATTATTTTTTTGTAATAAATTATCAAATATGGTTGTTTACAAAATTGAAATTAGTTTATGTTAATTCTAAGACCAATAATGACACGAATTTAGATGAATTTAGAATTAAATGTAAATAATAATTAACTGGAGATAATTCGAGAAAGCTCGAAAACCTTAATATGCAACAGATAGTATTCAAACAATAACTTGACTGCTCAAAGATCAATGCTTGTATGAAGTGAACATTAATTATATGTTGTGGAGAAGAATGGGTTGAGTGAACTGTTTGAATTTATAAAATACAAGTAACAGATTTTCTCCAATTACTAATTCTCCCAAGCTGATCATTATAAGTTAGAGTGATTCACGAGCGCGACTATTGTAATATTTTATAATTATGGTGTACTCATATCACAAGCTAAGACAAGAGCCAGCTACCACATTTACTTGATTAGATATACGAGGGTCAATTTTTTTTCAACCTCCAATCACATATCACAAGACACAGACAAGCTAATTTCACAGAGCTGAACTTCGCTAAGCGATAGCTTAGTCATCTCCACTAAACGCCCTGTAATCGGTGCTTTTTATATAAATTTGAAGTAGTATAAACCTTACTTTTACTCAAGAGGAAGAATACTTTCAGTACTCGTTTTCTATGCTTCTACCAAGTAACTTAATCTGACGGAGCTCATTCATTCACGGGACTCTCCTTTCAAGCAATTACATTAACGCTTTACCATTATAAATATTAGATTAACTAATACAATAATGAAAACTGTAAGAAACTTTACCTGGAACGTGAAGCCTTCAACACCGACCAGACTAGCAAACCACTGCAGAGTGCTACTGAAGAATGCCACAAGAGATACTGAGGCAATTATGGTTGCTATCACACCAGCTATCAGGCTTATTCCCGATATGGCACCTTTGCAAGCTGCATCTATTATACTTCTCTCTTCACTGAAAAATAGATTTCAATTGAACTAAGAAAACTTCAAGCTTTATAATAAAACTTTATAATATAGAGTGAAGCTTATTTCAAAAATAAACGTCATAATGTAACCTTGGATGTTATATGAGTTGTTAAATGTGTGTGAGACGTCAATAGGTGTTGGAAGCCCATCCTCATTTTTCCTGGTCTTATTAATGTACCTCTTTTCCCCCAACCTGATACATACAACATTAACATCCATAAAGGCTCCAATAACTTTCATTGTATCAATAATGGCGACAAATTGAACTTTTCCACTCAAGTTGGAATAGTGAGGTCCACGTTATAATGGCAGTGTTTAATATTAGCATTTGTTACTGTTTTTAATTTTTTTAGCAATAGGCTACTATTTTAGGAGAATTTCTATCTAAATTTGGGAAAGGAAAAGTTTTGGGATTTAAACCTGTTGTTCCTCTCCCAATCATTCATAGTTGAGAATGATATTGTATGTAGCAATGTATAAATAAATATATAAATTGTATTTCTATCTTTGTCTATCATTCAACAAAGCGGATAGCGCTATCCTTTTCTCGCTTTGCTCTGTTGCCAGATTGTTTTTTAACAATGTAGAAATATAATTAACTAGCCGTAGCTAGTACTAAAAGTAGCTAAATATAATTAATACCCTAGCTGAGCTTCTGTACTAAATTTGAACAATTTATGTTCATTTGTTCTCGATAAATATGAGAAAAAGCAAAAAACGCTGGAAAACGCTAATTTTGGGCGTATCTGTGACGTTATTGCAAATTCCTTTTAACACAACATTATTACATCGTAGCTGAGCTTCTGTACTGAATTTGAACATTTTCTGTTCATTTGTTCTCGATAAAGCTGGAAATTTATGTTTAACTGCTGGCATTTGAACACACGCACATAATATGAGCTACTAGTCTAACGAACTTTAAAAACTCATGTTAATTATGAAGCTCCTATCTGTAATAAAACCTTCAAAAGTAGAATATCTCTTAGGGAAATCTAATTAGCTTCAAGTTGAACTGTGGTGGAAGGAGATCGAGATAAATGTAGAACATTGAATGTTTTTAAATATTACCTTACCTTTTATAAAAGACAAAATTTTTAGAAGTTGTTTTTGAAACTTCTGTTTCAGGATATAGTAGCTTTGCAAAGCACAAAGCGGCTGGAGCAGCCATAATAGATGCTGTTATTAGGTAGGCTGGATTTACACCCAGTGCTGTATATGCAGCAAAAACAGTCCCTGGAAGAATAGAAAGACAAATAATTACAACTCAAAGTGATTAATTACACTTTAGTGATATGACATGAAATCGAATTGGATTATAATTTGAAAAATTGTACGATAGACAATAAAAACAATTTGAAGAAACATATTTCAATAATTAGGTCTGTAAAAACGAATATTCTAGACAATTCTATACACGAGCATGAATACTATCATAAATATATTTTAATATGATCGAACAAATAACAAAAGAGAAATTTATTAATTAAGGGCAAGAGACCCTAACTTACATGTGCTATCAAGATCTGAGTTGTTATGAGAATTATTGTCAAGGACTGGTAAGGAGAAGGTAAAGTGAGTAAATTGGTTGTGGAAACTAAATTCCATTTCAAATGAGCAAAGAAGAAAATTTATTAACAACATGATATGACGGTATAACGAATAATAAATAAATAATATGGTCAAGTATGTAGGTTCCGCTACAATTTTAACAGAGCTCAAAGGAGTGGTGAAAGAATGAAGAGAGGTAAGGAGCATCAGAAGAAAACTGAAATTATCAAAACAAACATAGACGAGACAATTGGTGTTGAAAGAGGAAAGACAGTTTGTGGAATAAGATGAAAGGCGGTGAATGAAGCTTATCGGAGTATATTGGTTAATCAAGATCACAGAAATCTTTAGTAGATTAGCCATGAACTTGAATAAACTCAAATTAATTTGATAAAGAGAAATAACTAGGCTATATCATCTGAATCTTGAAATACAATAGCAAAATTCAATACCGTAAGTTAAGCTGGGTTTTTGTTTGTGCGTGAATGCCGTCGTTGACCACGACAGGGTGGGGATCTCAAATTGGGTGGATTTCAATTTGTCTAAATAACCTAAAAGATTATGTTCAATTATGTTTTAATGGGGAAAGTTGAGTTTATACTTTTAAATGAAAATATGTTGATATTATTAGAAATGTTTTGATTCTTGAATAATAAACACAAATAATGAAAATTTATTTGAGCAGCTGTTTTAGCACACTTGAAATTTGGACAATATGAATGTCAAAATTGCTTGTCGTCGTCGACTACGGAAGTTTACGCACAAACGAGAATGCACCTTAAGCTGCTCTTGCTTTCTATTCATAAAAATATATTGATAATCTCACTTGCCAGCAACTGTAGAGAATCCACCGGCCATAACAGCGTGTAGCTCTGATTGTGTCAGATCTTTGAGGTACGGCCTGTAGAGGAGTGGTGCTTCAGACTTGAAAACCAAAAAATAATGATCAAATTATTGATTCACCAAATACGAGTGAGCAAGTAAAATTCCTTCATTATTGATTCATCAGCAAGTGAGATCTGAATCTCTAATGGTCGATATTACTTTTGATAATAAAAAAAGCTAACACTCAAGTTAAAACTTAATTTTGGTGAATACTTAATTAATTAATCATTAACCCTTGCTGGAAAACTTAATTAATTAACCATTAACCCTTGCTGGAAAACCCAGCTGAAGTCTTGACTGAGTTACCTCAAACTTATCATCTATGCATCCATTTACACTCCTATTTTGATATTTATGTTTAGCTTGATGAGTTGTGGATCCAACAGTCCTACTTCTCTATGTCAGTGTTAATAGTAAACGTGTTGAACCGCATCCAATCATCCGGGTTTTCAGTAAACATTGCAATCATTACCCTCGTTACAGAAAACTTATTCAATGAACGAGTGTGATCTAGATGAAGTATATGAAGTATATTTTTCCAATATTCAATTCTTTTGTTGGAATTGATAATGAATTCTATAATTAATATCATTGTAGGCTTTGAATAGTGAACATGTGCTTCCAATTTAAATGAATTTGATTGACCCCTCGACTCAAACATTAGTGTGAAACATGTCGATGAAGAATTTTTGGGTTGATATGGGCAAAAAATATGAAAACAGAACATTTATATCTTATACCTTCTAATGCAACTACTAGAAGTAGACTTGCTTGGATTAATAAGGAACAATGATCTCAGCTAATAGAAAATCAAAGGCAAGACAATTACTCATCAATTCGGAATCAACTTACCATTCCAAGGAAAACAGTTGTGACGGCATTAACGGATTCTATGATGGTAGTGCCCAAAATATTCTGGATTGCCCATCCCAAGTTGAAGCACATCCTTTGAATCCAACCAAGGTAGAAAAGCATCTCTATGATCATTCCCATGAAATAGATTACTGACAAACTCTGAAATTGAGAAATGAAAGACAATAAATTATAAAAAAGAGAGTTTAAAAGGTACAGTACAAGTAGCAAAATGCTTGTCAAAACATGTGGAATCAAATCTCTCTGGGATTAGTCTTATTTAGTGTATAATGTTTTTCAAGCAGAAGCTCCCTTCACGAATTCTCGCAAATAACCGAATATTACGTTACATAAGATAATTTTTCAGATTAAATTTGCTCTGTTTATTTGTGAACAATATACTTGACCGATTGAAAGTCCGTGTTCTTTAGAAAAAGTTCCAGAAATAGAACAATTTACTCAGTAAAATGAAAATGTATCGCATTCTTCCAAAATGACATTAACTTGACATAATTCAAGTGAGATAAAATATTCAAAATAGCTATAAAAGAAAATATTCTTGTAAATATTAGTATGTGATTGTATGTATGAATTTGTACAACGAACAAATAATTTTGGAATTTGAAAACCTTGTGCACACCACTGAAATTCATAAGACGGCAACGGCGACAATTTGAACCATTTAACCAATTCTCTCTCTCCCGTCGCCTTCAAGAGAATCAGCCAGTGCACAAAGCTTATTGCTAATTATTTCCTTATCCATCCAAAATATTGGTTGAACTTGAATATAAAATAAAAACTGAATATGATTTATTTGATCGGGGAGTCCAATCTCACTAGGCATCAAACCTGCATCATTGTGGAAATCAAATCTGAAAAAATAAACAAATATTGTTACCAGACTCTTTTATCAGGTGCCAACAATACTATCGAAAATATCTCACCATAAATGCAAATACGTGCAATTCGTGTACAATGTAATTTCCAAAGGCGAATGCAGCTCCTTCATATCCAAAGCGAAGAAACGTTTCTGTGCGATTACCAATGCATAAGAATACGTTTCTCCCAAATTCCCATCTTATAGTTAGCATTCCCATTGTGATCTGAACAAATATACCCATGAGCACAGTTCTCCATTTTATCTGGAAAAAAGGAACAGGGCATTGGATTGTATGCTATTTGTGATGGAAATATAAATGATGGTTATGGTACTTGCAGCTTTGCAGACATTACAACAAAAACATAGCCAAGTACAGCGTTACTTTCAATGCATGCTACATGCTACATACCATCAATCCACTTTTTTTCATAAAGCATTAGAAGAAATTTGATCATCGATATTAATTTGAAGTTTCGAGCAGCAAATACATTAAACTCAAGATGATGTCAACCAATTTTCTTTATAGTGTGGCGTAGTAAAACATAAGATATTTATTGTTACAGTTGACAGCACTGTAGAATCGGTAGTTGTTTAAAATTCTGCACAATCAATGTCATTGCCATTCAATAATCATGGATCATTGGACTGATATAAAACGTGCAATAGTAGTGAAAGCTTTTAATAAAAATGTTGGTATAACTGCTGCAATAGGAAAGTTTTGACAGCATCACATTTGACGTCATGAACTTATCCCTGTGGGAGTATCTTGAAGGCAAAGTGCACCGCACGTGTCCTAAAACAATAAATGAACTAAAGAAGAACATTTGAAACGAAAACACTGCCACTCCCCAAGGTTTTCTGAACTGTCATTCTAGATTTTTTTCAAAATTCAAAATCATTCCATATCCAGCAAGCCAAAAATGCTGTGAACGCCGAATGAGAGGGAATCTTTTTGATGTCATCTTGGAAAAAAGGTTCTTTTCGGGTATTTTGATTGTAAGATCATAAAATGGTATTATGTGGTGCTGTTTTTTTTTTTGACTATACGCACAAGTACCTCTTGGGACAAAAAAAATATGTATAGAAAGATGTTTTGTTTGATAAGAGTTACAAAATTCAAATCTTCTCAGACAAATAATCTTTATAATTTTATCTAATACAACATCATTATCAATGTTATAGCCAAGTAGGGATGATTCCTTGAATTATATTGATTGGATGAAAACGGTTAACAAGTGAATGTTGGCAAATTCTTACAACCTGAATTCTATTGTTCTTTTTAACTCACCTCATTGGGATGTTTAGAGGAAAAGAAGCCTATAAAAATGAAGGTCAACATTCCACCGACTGATATGAGTCGATATGTTTCACCAAACGCATCATAAATCAAGTAAACCAAAAGAACTATGACTAGACAGTAGAAAATTAGTTGCTTGAAAATTCTGAAACATAGAATGCCACACACAAGCTACAACGGAATGCATTACAAAGCATTTACTGGAACATTCTCAAAAAATACAACAAAAAGAATAAATTGAGTTGGTAATTTAACGTATAACTACATTATCTACAAAAAAATATGAATTACTAGGCAAATGCTACTACACATAGGTGATTTTTCAACAACCTACTTCCAAGGAGGTTACAATATCAAGTTGGAAAAAAATCAACATTATTAACGATTTCATTGAACAAATAATTTTGAATCATAATATGATTCCATAGGTTCATAGATCATAGGAGTTAAGAAGTTCATTTCATATGAAAAATTAGAACTCTGCAAGTTAAGTCATGCTGCACCCCGCAATATGATATTGATATGCATGCTCCGATGAAAATACACATTTCGTTACACTTTTTACAGCTGGAATCTGATGCGGAGTCAGTAGAATAATAATAATAATAATGAACTGCTATCAGTTTAAGAACGTCACTTGTGTTAGTATAAACTCCACCCCGAATACCAACAGGAATTCTAGAATTCTGGCGCTTTTTACAGATTAATAGCTCCGAGGTTGAGCACTAGTCTTACCAAATCGAACACTGAACACTTTATAACGAATTCATTAAGGTATTGAATTTTCATAATTGTCAATATCATTAGCATCTCTCAAATCTTATAAAATTTAACTATTATCAAACACTTTGTGCTTTACAAAAAAGCTCCTAACTAACTGACGGAAGGAGGGCTACCAACTAGAAATCGTAACCTCCAACTGAATATTACTGTATATTATTCTCTATATATTACTGTTTAGCCAGAATTTTTTAACTGAGGAATATTAATTATATCAAGAGACACCAAGGTTCTTTAGAAATGAATATGTAGATGTGCACTACGATTAAGGAATCATTCTACAAATCATATCACATACACAATCACAATCCAATTACAAACAATAATAAAAAACTATTCATGAGCATTAAGCAATTGAATACTACACTTTCATATGTTGTCTATTCAAAAGAACCTGAATGTTATGATCCATATTCAATAAATTTACTCAAATACACGCCAAGTTGATCGAAAAAATGAATACAAAGTGTTACAATTACACAAATCTGAATTCAGAAACAAGCTAGACATTCAGTTAGTGGAGTAAATGGTCATCAATTTTAAATTATTTTCTACAGAACACAATTATTATAGCTCCTAATTAATTATGAGAATTATTCTATTCCAAAAGTATATCCAAGTAACATAGTACTCGAACAATGAATATTACAAGTACTGGGGCACTTCATTAATCAAGTAGCCATAATTGGAAAAAAATGTGCAAAAAAACTATTTTCAATTGAAAAAACCAGTCATGCTCTATATTTAAGTTAGCCAAAATGTTAATATTACAAACCGTAAACTGAATGTACTGTATACAAGAACAGATTCCAGATTTTCGTTAGACTCCACAAAATAATGCAACAATTACAAAAGTTTTAAACTCTAGTTGTATTGAAAAAATATGAATTCCGTGCCTAGTGAATGCATTAATTTTTACGAAACTATCTACAGACTCACCTTATACACATATCGAAAGTAGTCGATGATTCCTTGTTGCAGGTGAATCGTCGGCAGATTGGCTTGACCGCCTTATAATAACTTATTGCTAAAGAGAAAATGATGAACATTACAAAAAGAAAGCCATTTCCAGTACACCATTTCAAAGGTTTCCTTCCTGAAATATCAGAATTTTAGAGTACATTAGAGTGTATTCATGAGAATAATTAATGAAATAAATATAATATAGGCTACTCTCTATCAATTACTTATTATGAATTAAAAAAATGTTTATTATTAATTCAAGATTATAAAGTATATTATGAATTAATTACTTATTATGAATTCAAAAAATGTTTATTCTTAATTCAAGGTTATAAAGTATATTATGAAAGCTTCAATGGAGAACAAACCAGAATCGTTAAATCAGCTAATAAAATTGATTGATTTCTGTAATTGGTTGCTTGGCCAAGTACGTTCTGAGAAGCCTTTTATTAAAGTACTAAAAAGTTCTAAGAAAACGTATCTCATTTATTATATTGAAATTACTGTATCTGTTTCTGAAGACTACGAACAATTTAGCAGTATAATTTTATAATTTTACTGACCTTGAAATTTCAGTACTCCTATTTCTCTTAATTACAGTAGTAACAATTATATTAATAACTAGCAGGTAACCCGTGCTCCGCAAGGGTCTAATTGAAAACTTGACGTACTGAAGTCTTGAAGAAATCCAAATAAGCTTACAACCATCCTCGGTAAATTGAGAATCTATCTCCAAAATTCCGAGTTAATCAGTTGAGTAGTTCAGACGTGATGATGCGTCATTTGTAATCTGTGAATTTCCTATCCCGTACGTGTAAAAGGCAATTCTTTCCTTTATTGTGATTATTATATAGAGAGTGTTTCAGAAGTAGTGTCGAACATTTTAGGGTATTGTTCCTGGATAATAGGAGACTACAGATGTCGTATTTGAAGTGTCCAAAACTTAGCGGTTATCCTTATAGCTGCCATTTTGTTTTTTTCACTTGAGAATTTTTATCTCAATAACGAAATGTTGTATTGATCTGAAATTTGGAATGAATATTTAGGCTATAAAGACTCAACTTTAAAAAATAAAATAGAAAATTTTCTATGTAAATATTCAAAATGGCGGCCATTTAATTTTTTATGGCAAATTTCACAAAAACCGTTCACTTTACAGAAAATTCACAAGAGATAAAAAAGGTAGCAACTTTTATCAAGATTTCAAGGATTTCAGATGGTATTCAGATGATTTTGTTTGTCTTGTGTATGCATGCAGTACGAAAACAATTAATTTCTCCGTTATTCTTCTACCAATCTTAATAAATAAGGTATCCTTGAAATCTAGTTGGAATTTTCTACCTTTTTTTATCTCTTGTGAATTTTCTGTAAAGTGAACGGTTTTCGTGAAATTTGCCAACAAAAATTTAAAATGGCCGCCATTTTGAATATTTACATCGAAATTTTTTTATTTTATTTTTAAAGTTGAGTCTTTATAGCCTAAAAATATTCATGCCAAATTTCATATCAATACAACATTTCATTCTTGAGATAAGAATTCTCAAGTGAGAAAAACAAAATGGCAGCTATAAGGATAACCGCTGAGTTTTGGACACTTCAAATACGACATCTGTAGTCTCCTATCATCCAGGAACAATACCCTAAAATGTTCGACACTACTCCTGAAACACTCTGTATAATTGTTCTACAGGTGTTTTAATTTTAATTTTTAAGTTTCATACATTCGTAATTTATTATGAGAATCGAATTAGTAATAAATGCAATGATTAATCACCTTGCCGATCCCAATGCCAGAATACAGCTCCAAAGTAGCATAGTATGCTGAAGAATGCAATCGCTGTGAGCAGAAAGTGTACTTTTTGTCCATGTCTGACGACAACGTTGAAAAGAGCACCGCGCACTCTCACCACTGCTCTTGATGCTATGTTCCCCTTCTGAAAAAACACCAAAGCCAATTTTAGATCAAATGATGAATAAAATCATCACTTTCCTAGTCCAACAAACTTAGATGAGGATGATTAATTTATCTTCAATCTCCAAAAATTATTTCAGGATAAAATTGACAAAATCTTTTGACACCCTTTGTATGTATAATACATATTTTACTTTTTCGCATTTTATGCACTATTTGTTCCGCAATAAATCAACATTCTTATTGACTATCTCTATTCCAAGAAAAATCTATTCATCAAAAAAGTGTTTTATTTTGTTAGCCGTCAATTTGAAGTTTCTGTAATTTGAGAAGATTTCATCAAAAATTATGTTTTCACTTTTATATTCAATCTATATATTCATTTTATGCAAGAAAGTGAATTAGAAAATACAAATTCTTTGAGAACCTGAATGAATTTGATTGATATTGGCCCATATGAATAAAACCAGAGCAAATGCTCATGAGCAAAAGCATTGAGCATAAGGTTTTGCTCATGAGCAAAAGGTAGAAGCAAAAGCATTTGCTCATTTTGATATGAATAAGCTTTACCTTATACTCTTACCTTATGCTCCTGAACTCTGGAGCAAATGCTCACGTATTTTAGAGATTTTCCATCAGCTGATTCGCTTTAGTAGCCTTAGTTTGATTTATAGCTCACGGAAGCGCTAAATATGCAAGTAGGGTGCTTGTTTTTGCGTCGTCTGCTCTGTTTTCTATTTATGAATAGAGTTTTAGGTTAGTTGAGTTTAGAATTTTGGAATAATAGCGTGAAAAAATGTCATCTCTATAACAATCTTCAGCATATTCTTATAATATCAATAGCCTTGTTATAATCGTCCACACTCTCATCTTCTTAAATGCCTATCTCCTATTTTGTGATGGCTATATTTATAATAGGTAGCTATATTTTGTATTTATTCTTTTGTAGGAATAATGGTGATATAAATCATGGTTGAATCTAAAAAGAGTTTTATAGTTCTCAACTATTGGTTGTGATCTTATCTGGTATAGCTTCCTCTTCCTCATACGGATTAGTTGAGCCATTTTACTATGAGCAAAACGTGATAAACTGCTCTAGACTAGACTCACCTTTTTCAAATGCTCTAGTTTATTCATACAGATTTGAGCCAAAGCTTTTACTTTTGAGCAAATGCTCAAACTATTTTTTTGATGAGCATGAGCAAAAGGTTTTGCTCACGTTTATTCATAGAAAATGAAGCAAATGCTCCATATTTTAGAATAATAAGCAAATGCTCAACTTTATTCATATGGCCCACTATTTTGCCCAATAGCGTTTCAATACAAACTCTATTACATGTAGATATTTTATGTTCTTATCTTATTTTTGAAAAAATAAAAAGTCCATCTACTTATTAACAAACCGTGTAGCCTTGACATTATTAGGTCAATTTTTATTCTGTTCGCGCCAAATAGAGGTTAGCAATACCTACCATGTTTTCTTTGTTTTTAGGTCAAAATATGATATATCATAAATGAGAAATACCATCAAAATTCAAGTGAAACATTCTAACAGTTGTTTTCAGCAATAAGTTATTTTTGCTGAGGATGATGCCCGCATGAGCTCTAGGCTCATTGAGATAATTGATTTAATGATATGGATGATGATAAAAGATGAGTAGACCTGAAACTTCAGGTGGTTTCCGGCCACCAAGAAACGATTTAATGGTATTTATAGGAGGTTTTAGTCACCGTTACAACGGGAGTAGCAGGCGCATGGAGCTTAACTTATCTTATCGATAGTTTATAAGTGCAACCACGATAACAAAGCACTGTTTTTAAACAATACAGATGAACAATTTTATATGTCTACTGTTTAAATTGTTTGATTAACTTGCTCTGTTCTAATCGTTAGAATATGAAGTTTTGGTAGATGTCAGAACATTTTTCAACTGAGTTTACAAAGCAGGCGGCACTTTATGCTGTATTTATGCTCTGTTCTAATCGTTAGAATATGAAGTTTTGGTAGATGTCAGAACATTTTTCAACTGAGTTTACAAAGCAGGCGGCACTTTATGCTGTATTTCAGTTGAGAAACAATGATAGGCTAATTATGAATTTCAAAAACTAAGTAAGGGTAAACCCTAGAAAAATCTAGTTGTTTGTTCGGGAATTTTCAATATTCAAAAGTTGAAAGACATTCAATTCTTTGATCCTCAATTTTCGATATTAATCAAGCAATCATTAATAACTCACTTGCTCCGTAATCAATTCATCTTTGCTAGAATTTATTTGCTGTACTTCGAGGCTCATCCGTGATTTAGGTTCCCTCATTCGAATGGAAACTTCTTCATCTTTATAAGAAGCCTGCAAAAAACATAACGTAGATAATCCCATATAGAACAACTTCCGAAGTATTCTAATAATTGTTCCGTACTCAAACTCATTGATTCTCATCTAACTGGGTAGATAGAGGTTAGAGGTATAAACTTCAAATCTGATTTGACAATGTTCTTCTACGAAATATCGAAGACAAAATATTAAATGTCATCTGTAATTTACGATTTAGCGCACAAAAAATTAAAAAACTATACAACATCTGAAAATCTGGAATTCATTTAAAATGCGATTGGTCAACTCATGTTTAATAAAAAATCTGCCAACTATCATTAAATTATGACCCACACTTGGATACACGAATTGGAACAAAATTTATCCTTATAACTTCAATTTCAATTTTACATGTCATTCCCACAAAAAACAACTCATTACAGATCAAGGAAATTTATTCCGTGAGAAAAGATTTTAAAATTGGTGTGAAGGTAAAATAAATATAATTTATTACTAAATGGCTTTAATAATTAACCTGAAAATTACATTTCAAAAGAAAAGACTTAGGATAGAGAACAACAGTATGCAAGTAGGTATCATAAGGCTCATATAGGAAACTCTCAATTGTAGAGTAAACAAGACCTTCCTAAGCATCCCTGTAGAAGCTTAGCAGTCAGTCGGCTACCCTTCGTTTGTACAAAGGTGAGCCTACACTGCATCTGCATCAGCCTCCTGGGTTGAAATTGGTAAGTTGCAGTGGAAAAGGTGAACGATACGGAATGGTTTTATTATAATAGGAATTACTAGTACCCTCATATTTTTTATAAATTAATTTCTATAATTAAACAGTTCAAGTAGCCCTATTAAAATACTTTATAGCTCTAGGAATACTGAACTCAAAATATAGCTAACCATTCATTGAGTTTTTTTTGCATAAGGGATTACTTACTTGAGACCAAGATAATTTGATAAGTGGAGTTATTTTCTCTCCTTACTATCTCTGAGCGTAGGCTGATTTAAATTTATAATTTTTTCATGATATCAAAGAGAATGCACTATCTAGTGATTTATGCAAACAATCATACCTCATCTCTGGAAGGGGAAGAGTTTTGAATTTTCCTATTTTCTTCGCCTTCATCGAATGATTTGTTTTCCATTCCCGTGAATCACCTGGAAATAAAAAGTCAGAGATTGAAATGAAAATACAACACTAAAGTTCCAGAGCTCATCTATATTACTAAAATGTGTTTGTTGCTTACAAGTTTCAAATGGAAAGAAATATGAATTTTATGAATATAATAGTTTAGGTGATTGGCTGACTTCAAAATGTAACTTTTCATATTAAATCAAATATTTCCTAGAATCAAGACCTAATGTCATACAGGTACATATCGAATATCAAACAAGATTTTGGTACATTACAATTAATGGGTCTGTTTTATAGGTTAATTTCTTAGTAGCATAGATTCGCTTCATATTAAGCAGATGAGGCAGGTACTTAATTGAGCAGGTACTTTCTAATACAGATGCAAGCTGAGTTGTCATGAGCTAGTTACTTCCCACCTCTCACCAAGAAGGGTGAACACCTGAGCTTGTACAGCTTCAGGCCAATATCCATGACTTGAATCTTTGGAAAGTTGGTTGAAGCAGTCACCAAGCCTCAACTTGAGAAGTTCTTTGAGATAAATGACCTTTTCTCAAGTATGCAGTTCGGTTTTCGCAGAGGGAGGTCAACTGTTGTTGCAGTAAATCGAGTGGCTGCGCGAATTGGATCAGTGTTCGAGGATGGTGAGTCCCTGGCACTGACCTTGTGTGATTTGATCAGACCTTTTGACTGTGTTGACCACCATATACTTATCAAAAAGCTTCGTTATTATGGGGTTGTGGACTCTGCTCTAAACATCTTGGAGTCATATCTGATTGGGAGAACACAGGTGGTGTCATTGGGAGGAGCTGCTTTCTGTCCACTCCCTATAAATTTTGGGGTACCTCAGGGTTCAATACTGGGGCCAATCCTGTTAATCATAATGATCAATGACCTGGACAACAATGGCTCAACTCTCCTCTTTGCTGATGATACATCATTGCTGTCATCTGGCATTGACCTTCAGCAGGTGTTGGAGATGTCAGCGGAGCATCTGCGGTCTTCAACTTCATGGTTCCAGGTCAATCGTTTCCAACTGAACGAGAGCAAGGCGCAAAACATCATCTGCAGCTTGTCGCGAAGTCTACCTCATGATCAGGAGCCGGTAAAGCTGTTGGGCTTTGTATGGATTCGAAACTCAGCTGGGCTAGCCACATCCAACAGGTGAATAGGAGAATGTCCCGAATCTGTTACCTGTTGCTCAAGCTGAGGGGACAGATGACGGAGGGATATCTGGTCATGGTGTATCATGCACTTTTCCACTGCCATATCTCCTATGGTCTACTCATGTGTGGTCATTCAGCCATGGTTTTAGACAAAACTGCAAAAACGGGCTGCTAGGATTAAAATGTAAGCAAACATCATGCATATTGCAAACCAATTTTTGTTAGGCTAGGAATCCTAACAGTAGTCATTCACTTCCTTCTTCACTGTCTAAAGATATCAAGAAGAATCAACAAAATTTGTTGACTCGGACTAATGTACGTCACCATAACACCAGGCATCGAGTGCTGTTTGACATACCCAGGATACGCCTCCAGTGATCGCGGGTATGCTACAGGAGTGCAGCTCTCTGCTACTTCAACAGGCTACCTGCAGTAAGTCAAAGAGCAAGGCCTTAGATGTTAATTAACTAAGTGTGCTTTATCTTGATCGCTACCATCTTGATAAATTAGTGTTTTTGTTGGTTTTTACTTTTATTGTGACAATGATGCCATCAATTCCACTAGTTTGAAGTGTGGGTAATAGATGAAGAAGAAGGTATAAGGTCTAATCATAATTCTTATACGCTACTGTAATAAGACAATTATTACAAATTACTATTTCAAGAGTTGCTGAATAATCCGCGAGGGCACTTGTTGCACTTAATTTATTTGTTTGGAATAAGCAGTAGCCTGGCAGTTGGTCAGATATAAATAAAAGAAAGTATCTCAGCAGTCAGTAACTTAAACTTGAGTTACAGCAGAAAAGGTATTATCCAAGAACTATTCACTTACTTTCAAAGTTTTAAAGTGAATTCAAAAATTATTCATAATATAAAGAAGATAACTCAGGTGCTGATGATGAATCCTTCCCAACATATTTTCAACTTTGTTTTGTATGAAATTGATTGCATACGATGACACATAAATTTTAATTAATCAATATAATAAATTAAGAGAACTTATAAATCCAAAGTAATTAATGATCTGTTACAAAATTCAATAAGAGTATTTACAAGTGTTTATAGATAGCTTAATCATTAAAGCAATAAACGGGAAAGTAATTAAAAATTAATAAGAATAAACTAAAAATATGAACTCAAAACAACATAATTATAGAATATAGAAGGAATTTTGAGGTTAGAATACAACAATATTAATGCCTTCTTGATATCACTTATGAATATTTATACAAAAATATAATACTATATCGTGTTTCTATTGAAATTTTAGTAAAACACATCTAAATTTATTTATTTTCCTTTTCATAAATTCTAACTCTTTAGAGCAAAGTTGTTCCAATACATTTTCGTTATGTAGATAATTGACAATCGCAAAGCGCGCGAAAAGCTAGTCGGGTTCAAACGTTTTTGTAAAAATGTTTACAGAGTATTAAGAGTATTGCCAGAGAATAATAATTATCTATTCTGTGGTATTGCTGCTCATATACTTCTACATAAACCTTAACCCAGACCCAAGTTTATTCGTAAAAATTAAGATTTACATTATGTATCAATCAATCAATGTAAATTTGTTTGTTCCCTATCATTCACTAAAATGAAAATTGAAAAAAAAAACAATGATACTTGAAAAAATCAATCAATGTAAATTTGTTTGTTAACAATCATTCCCTAAAATGAAAATTGGAAATAAGCAATGAGAGTTATCCCGTTATCCCTACATCATGAAACAGAAAAGTCATTAAAAGGATGGTCATGCTATCATATAAATGAGTGATTAAAAGCAGAAGAGCATCAATATTTAAACCATGATCATAACTATTCATCTTTGAGAGTTTAATTCTATTCTAGACTAGCCGTCAGGCTCGCTTCGCTCGCAATATCCGTCTAGCCAGGGGGCTCCGCCCCCTGGACCCCCGGCTGGATCGTCCGAGAATGAGAGAAGGCGAGCGAAGCGAGCCTGCATTTTTCATTTAGGCATTTTTATCATATGTTAGGACAATCCATTCGGGGGTCCAGACTAAACGGATATGGCGAGCGAAGCGAGCCTGACTGCTAGTAATATAATATTCCCAGGATTGAAGTAGCAGTGCCCAATCAATTTCTCCGCGATAAATGCATTTAAATCTCCAACTTGGTGCCAACCTAACAAAGTCAACTCAACTTAATGCCAATTTGACAAAATTATTAATTTAGTTGCCAGTTAACAACTGTTTCGAAGAGGTACTCTATCTAGATTATAGTTTTATAGTAACATATGATATGGAAATTTCAATTATAATTAAGAGATTGGGAGAAGAATATACATGCTAAAAGACGAACTTTAAACCCTTAAAAACAACCCTTAGAGTTAAAATATTGCCAAAAGATTTCTTAGTGCGCCTCTGAAGGGCCAACTGAACATACCAACCAAATTTGAACGTTTTTGGTCCGGTAGATTTTTAGTTATGCGAGTGAGTGAGTGAGTGAGTGAGTGAGTGAGTGAGTGAGTGAGTCAGTCAGTCAGTGAGTGAGTGCCATTTCGCTTTTATATATATATATAGATATAGATAGATAGATTATATATATAGATAGATCCAGTAAGATTAGTTATAAGCAAAAAGGATTATTTCATTTATTTCAAGCGATATAGTATTTTTATTACTATTCACTACATAACCGCGGGGTTTTTGAAATGCCGCTTCCCACCCATAATTAATTCAATATGTACCACTAACAAAATATCAATAATGTGATGTGTTTGAAGTTGACTGTCAAGATTACTATAATGAATAAAATTTAATGAATTATTCAAGGTTAATATTACATATACGACAAACGCCATTTACCACTTAACATTCAATTTTGACGAGATTAAAAGGCTTGAAAGATATGATGCAGAATATATAGATACAAAAATATACGATTAAGATCCTAATTATTATTGGAATCAATGGAGTGAAATGTGAGTGCCAAACGTTACTTCTAATAATTGGTATTGTAGAACCAATACCAATATTACATTCATTATAGCCTAGATATTTCAGTCACCATATTTCAAGCATCTACAGTTATTAATATTTGGAGGCTTATCAGATATACGGTACAGAGTGTTTCAGAAGTAGTGTCAAACATTATTGTTCCCGGATGATAGGAGACTATAAATGTCGTATTTGAAGTGTCCAAAACTCAGCGGTTATTCTTATAGCTGCCCTTACAGTCACCCAGTTTTACCGGTATCGGAGTCTGCATTGCAATGTACATCAATCTCATTTTATTCTTAATCTACTACCGGTGAGCTTATTATTATATATTGGTTAGATATTAGCGTAGTATGAAAGCTGTTGGTTACGATTATTACTCAGTTTGCACAATGATTCAATTGAGAGTTTTTTCTCACTCGGTAATTTCCTTGTTATTATCGCTAGTGCTTAATGCGAGGTATTTGTTTCTCTCCATATATATTGATTTTTTATAGAAAATAAATCATCGTATCAATATTAATTTTAGAACAGCTTCTATCCACCCTCCTTTAAATATGACAGTAGAACTGCATAAGATATATTTTGATTATATTTTGCTCAGATTCAAAAATAAATGTACAATCTTGGACACAACCTCATATATGAAGCTCCTATTCTTTATTTGAAATATCAACAATTATTTACAACTATCTTTGGATTGTGCATGTAGTGCCCTGATACAAATACGTGCATAGGAGGGGAAACCCCTGTTCCATAACATATTCAATTCATGCTTATAGATCTAAATTATTGCTCACCATGAAATCAATTATTTTGGTTGCACTAAGATTATTCAATTCTTAGAATTTCACCATCCCAATTCATGGAAATTGATATGATTTTTCATATTAACGTAGGCTACGTTATCTTCGAAAATCTTTATCTATAGTGAAGACCACGTTATAATGGCAGTGGAGAAAGAAAGGAGAACAACGTTGCCAATCCTCTGTCTTGTCAATGCCTTCTATAGATGGTAGCTGATACAGGTTTATTGATTTAATATTAACTGTTCACTCTTGTTCAAAATAATCAATTAGGATCTTATTAAGCAAGAAGTTATATTTTTCAATAATTTCATAATGAATTTTCATGATAAAGATGAAATATTTTGTTAATCAATTATTAATTCTACATTGTTAAAAGACGATCTGGCAACAGAGCAAAGTAATTCTACATTGTTAAAAGACGATCTGGCAACAGAGCAAAGCGATAAAGAGATAGCGCTATCCGCTTTGTTGAATGGTAGACAAGGATAGAAATACCACTGCCATTATAACGTGGACCTCACTATACCACTTGAGATTTCGAGAACCATAGCGAGTAGCCTGTTTACTCTTAATTTGAATGAACTATTATGAGAATTCATTTTGGATTCATCAATTCAGAAATAATAATGAACGAAATGATGGAAAATTAGAATTGACTCGAGAGCTGAAGAGATAAACAATTGTTGGAGAAGACAAATGTACAGACAAGGCCATTCATTCAATTTGTTACATAATGTTAAGATCATTCAAGTTTCAATAATCAGAGTGCTTGAAATTTAATGTATTATTATTTGCATCTACTTGACAAAAAAGCTGAAGTCCTCCAAAATTTACTTTATACCAGAATACATTAATATTACCGTATATCGTGTTGATTTTTATTGAGTAAAATTTGAATAGTGTAGGTCTACAATAACACAAACTAACATTCTTTTCGATTTACACTCATTATTAAATGTTTATAAAATAATAGAAAGAATCAAGTCTTGACAAAAACCAATAGGTCTACTGTGTAGGTTTAATGATGGTATAAATAGTTATGATATCATCACAAAATCACAATATTATGATCTCATCCAAACCGGTATATACGTTTCCATCATCTTTTTTATTACACATAGATTTCAAATATTGAAAGTAGCGTTACACAATTTTGAAGGGAAACGGAGGACTCGGCATGAGGACTATAGCGATGTTGAAACAATCATCAAATAACTAGTACAAAATGTATATACAGTGAATAAACTGTGTAAAAATACCAAGAAAAACTGTAAAAAATATCCTTCTATTGGGATACATCTTGCAAATCTTTCCTCATGGAAGTCTACATAGTGAGCAGCATCTCTCTCTATTCTTGAAGGCTAAAATAACACAATATTCTCTGTCTCACTTTATATAACTAGGTACTGTGAATATAAAGAATGTTTTTAACTTGATTGAATCCAATTATGGAGAAATAAATAAAATCGTGACTTATCAGCCCGTACTTTGTTCCCGGCTAAAAATAATGGTTTTTATAAAGGAAATGTTTTTTTTTGTTAAGCAAGAAATTCCCAAATAAAATCAATGTTCATGCTAAAAATAATAGGTACTCTTATAATAATATACTATTAAAAAAATATAGATTATGTTTGTACAAATCCATACAAACGAATTGAGTAAACCTCAAAAGAGATGTATATTTTATACGGTAAAGACAAAATCTATAGATTGATATAATGGTAAATGAGAAATAAATGTTCAAATTTTAGGAACTTACAGGTTTCCAAGTGTGTGGATGAGAGCGAATGAATGAATAGAAGGAAAATAAGTCCACTAAGATGAATGTCTACGCATGTTCTCTCTCGAGAAAAGGTCACTTTTTTATAATGTCACAAGAATTTAATGAATTGCTCTGAAGCATATTACACTCTATTTCAGAAATTTGCGCCGAAAATCAAAGACGGAAACTGACTTCTGTTTCTGATAACAGTCAAGTAGTGCTTTACAACTGCAATGATAAGCACATTGGCAGCTTCATCTAGAGCTCGTCAAAAAGTCTGTAGAATTCAGCGAATAATCCAAGTTTGAACAGGTTGGCCATGCAACTGGTTTTTATGTATGACTAACAGAAACGCAAATGATTACAGTAGAAGTTTGAACACTATCATTAATTGTGTGAAATAATAGCGAGAATTGATCGAGCTCCGTGTTGGTGGGCATCCGCACACTCACTGAATGGAATCAGGTGCAGAGATGATTGAGAATACACATACCAAGGTCTTTGATCCATCTCTCACTAACTTTCTCTCTCTCTCTTCAACAAATCTCTCTTTCTTCTACAACACGTTTGTTGTGTTGTTATAGAAGACCGGGGACACAAATTCTAAGCGAGTGAATGTAGGTAGGTACTTTAACAGGGTCCAGAGAGAGAGAGAGAGAGAGATACGAGTATTACAACAGTTATTCATCAACCATTCAGGCTCTTAAATTTACCGGTACACCGATCTTTACTAGGACGATATCTTCAGTCTTTAGTCTTCAGTCATAAAAATGCATCTCATATTTAGAACTTGTAATATTCAAAAATCAAGTAATTTGTTACAACTCATCTGCACTAATTGGAGCACAGTTTATTTTTAGTAAGGTAATTGTATTCAATTGCTTTTAATTTTCATGCAATCACTTGACCTTATAGAGATTCAGCTTTGAAAAAGCTGTGAAATTTGTTCGAATTTGTCTCTCTTCTTTTCATAGCTGATTCTTCATTTCATAGCTGATATGAAATTAAGTACGGCTTGCCGTAAAGTCTTTTGTATTTACTGGGTAGTAGTTGTAGTATGTTTCATGTAATTAGACATACAAAGCATATATATTTATTACAAATTTATATAACAATTCAATAGTAAGTGGAATTTTTTATTTCATTTTAGTAATTTGGTTTGGTATTTTTTACTAGGAAGATTGATATTCATATTATCGATTCAAGGAATCGTTAAAAAATCAATAAAATAATTATACTATAATAAAACAGTGATATTAGGAAGCATGTATTTATTACAAATTTATATAACAATTCAATAGTAAAGTGGATTTTTTTATTTCATTCTGGTAATTGAGTTTGGTTCATTTCTACTAGGAAGATTGATATTCATATCATCGATTCAAGGAATTAAAAATTAATAAAATAATTATACTATAATAAAACAGTTATATTTTTTCCATTAGTTTGAATAGTGTTATAAAATTGGAGTGATAGTACGTGCTAACTATAATATTACACAGATATATGATATGAATCAATAAATTTCAATAGAACGAATGTGGTTTGTATGGAAAAAGTTAGCAGGTTTTATTTTTTATTAATTAGTTAATATGTTTTGAAATTCATTAGAGATATCATTATGATGCATTCTACAACGCTTTGAATGATCAGTGATAGCCTATATTTGCAGCTACCTGCCGATAATTATTAGCAGTAAATTATTCTTACTTGCCAAAAGTCGTAGTAGCCTAGTGTGTTGCAATTGCTCAAGTCTAAGCCAAGTAGGGTACAGGAATCGCATTTAAAACAACTGTCCTCCAGAAATTAGGGTATACATTTCGTCAGAACGTGAGACCTCGACTGAAGAAATAGGCCTCCCCGTTACTCATCATTCGATCAAAAGATCTAACGGTGTTCCCGTACATAATAAGTAGGCTACTTTATCATAAAAATAATCTCAACCATCACTACATTCATACATATAAATGCCCTATGATACTATTAAATTTCAAATAAAAGGCTACTTTAGCTCTTCTTAACATAACTTTCTCCTATAAAAAACTGTCCAGTTTTCTGTTTATAAAATAAAGTTAGGAACATCAACCTTTAGTAAAAATTTTCATCTTCAAAATTCGTGTAATTGTGCAAAGTAAATTTGTACATTATAAATAGGACATCAGATATGAATATAGATAAATATTTTCCCCGTCGTAAATCCATAAAATTGAAGAGAAGGAAAAATTTCAATCCAGAAAAGAGTAGAAAATAGAGTTCATTTTACGAGATTGATGAAGTATTGGTTTAGCTATAGGTGGTGTACTTTATCATAGAATATAATATAATGGAAACGGAATATTACTGTACATAAGCATAACGTTTTTCAGTTGAATGAAGGAAGATATACCGTAGTGTGCTAAGGCTGGTTGGTACACCTTTTTATTTTTATTTAAATTGGATAATCTTTTTCAATATAATTATTAAGATCATTAAGAGTGAGAAAAAGTGGCAACTGAAATTTTTAAGTGGTCTAATGAGCGAGTTATGGGTTGTTGAAGAGCTAAACTCCGTTTTCTTTCTAGATCATAAACGGTTTCGAATTTTCCATTGGAGTTTTTTTATTACATTCAGTATATCATTGGCTTTGTTCTAATATGCGTTTTTTCGCGATTAATGCCAAAATAAACAAGTTATCGAATTTACAAAAAATGTTACTTTTTTATTCATGATTGATATGGGGAATAAAATGTTTTAGTTTGGAAAGAAACATTTTTTGAATTTTTAAGAGAAGTTCTAATAATATAGTCGAAACCGTTTATGATCTGGAAAGAAAACGGAATCTGGAAAGTTAGCACTTCAACAACCCATAACTCGCTTATTAGACCACTTTAAAATTTCAGTCGCCACTTTTTCTCATTCTTATAATGATCTTAACAATTATTTTGAAAAAGATTATCCAATTAAAATGAAGAAAAAAGTGTACCGAACAGACTTAAGCTTCTAGTTCAACTTAGCCTACCAACAGCTACAGATTAAGGAACAATGGACTTTTGAAAAACTAGTTATTTTCCTACCAGTCGATTAGGGAATGAATCATGAGTTCAATGGAATAATTCTCGATGGAGTGGTATTCAATATACTTTTTCCTTCAAGGAAACTAGAGAAATATACAACAAACGCAACATAATCTCTCACTGACAAGGACGACCAGTATAGATAAAGATTCAGTGTACTATAGATGGAGTTTGAACCAAAAAGTCACAAGTAGAAGTGGGAAAAACCATAATAGCATAAATTGGAATGATTCATATGGTTGGTTGGAGATTGAAAATTAGATAAATATTCGCATTAAATATGAGAAAGTGAATGACAAAGTCTGGATGAAATAGAACAATATAACAGTGATTACAGTGTGAATCCTTCTCCGAAGCTTCAGTAACATAACAAGAACTATCTTCTGATTTTGTGGTCCGATACTAGAGTCTGCTATCACATTGCTGCCTTACAGACATCTAGGAACTCTTCACCCAGTCACAATAGTAAAAATGTTCTTTCCTTCACCAGTTGTTTCTGTGGGAGTGATAGCTCACAGTTACAACAAATTAGAGTCATACTTGGAATCTACAAAATTCCATAGTAGTATATTTTATTAAATATACTTCCTTATGAAAGTTCTCAACTATCTCAATCCAACAAAATATTACTGAAAAACCCGAGCACATGAGAATCCGATCCAATGTAATGAATGACTCCTCATCATCGGTTGTTAATAGGAAACTAAACAAGAAATAATAATATTATCAACTGCTGTGTTCGAATCCCGTCGTTGGCATGGACGTTTGATCACCTCACCAAATCACTAACGCGCACTCTCCATCACCCAAGCACACATGCAAAGATTTGGTTCAAGAACAATGAGTGGAAGGAGAACATATTAATTACATGAATAATATTGACTCAATTTATTCATTCTATTTCTATTTTAATTAGAAGTACATAAATGTATAAAAGTGACCTACCATGATAGTCATTATTTTAATGATGGTTGTAAAGCTCCCAAAACGACATTATGTGTATAGTTATCAATAGCCTACTATGTTGAAAATAATGTATCACTGCATTTCAAATTTCACGTTCAACAGAGTTTTGATGAATAAATATCAAAGTAGCCATATGACACAATGCCGTATACAAAAGTGACAATTGTCTTTTTCTCATTAGGGTTACTTTTGAATATAAATAAAAATATAAATCTGAGTAGGCTACCCTTTTTAAATTATTCCGTCACGACATGTTTCGGCTACTAATGCCATTATCAAGTGATAGGGAAAAAAATAATTTTTTGTTTTAATTTATTTTCCTATCACTTTTGATAATGGCATTTAGTAGCCGAAGCATGCCGTGACGAAATAATTCAAAAAGGGTACTCAGATTTATATTTTTATTTATATTTACAATAGTGACAATAGGCTATTACTAATAAATCTATTTCCAAAACTTCTAGAAACAAATTATCTATTTATGATCCTAGTATTGTTCAAGTTCTAGTACAAAGAGTGTGGAATACCTTAGGAGAATACCGTACGTGTGTGAATACCTACATCAGATCCTGTATTATTTCATGTCGATGTTATATCGTCTGGCTTTTAGTACTATATACGTGTGACGCAGAACGTCACATCACAGCTAGGACAACACACCTGTAGTTATGAATTTAAATGAATTTTGTACGTGATGAAACTAAAAATATAGCTGTATGAAATTATCACATTTCTGTGGACTTGGTGAACTTAAAGCGTGTGTAGGAATCAATATTCAGTAATTTTGCATCAGTACACCATAGGTGACATTTGTAATCATTGGCATAGTCAGAGTCAGAGATATTACATTGCTAATTGGTGGAGACCCTACAAAGACAAACGAAAAAGAATAATCTCGTATCACAATCCAGATACTTCTAATACTGTAGTAAACTTTCTATACTAATATTATTATAGGTACTTACTTATCAGGTTAATTTTTACATTTATGAAAATTACGACAACTGCCCATGATTTTATCAGAGAAGTAGAAATAATTTAAGTATTCACTATCAGCCTGACTGGAGATGAGATAGATCATGAAGACGCCGTTGTTGATTGGTAGGGTGATCCTGTATTGATTGTTGCTCTGCATTTTGTCTGCTCCTCACATAACAGCAGTTGATTCACTTTACTGTCTTTATCTGAACTATGAATTTTATCACAATACATGAGATTCGGAGCAGCAAAGTGTTCACTGTTGGTTGGAAACAAGCACTCACTTATCACGCTAACTACAAACCCGACGATGAGTGTTGTGCTCAGGGCAATTAGGCAGTACCACAAGTACGAGATCCTGTACAACACCATTGCATCTTCACTGTTGCCGGCACTGAAAAAATTGAAAAGATCATGAACAAATCTTATGACGATTACAAAAAACATTATAGAATAGAATGAATTTGTTATTAGATTACGTGGATAAGTTTGACCAGTAATATTCACTCTACTACCACTTTACCACGTCGTTAGCAGAAAACAGAATAGTACAAAAGGTACAGAACAAGATGATGAACAAGTTATAAACAAATGAATTAAATAAAAGCTAGTGACTCTACCAAAGTGGCTACAAAAACTATCACAAAATAATAAACTTAAATTGCAAAAATATAATTCATGGAATTGACTACCGTATTGAATTCAGTTAAGTATCAGAATCAATGACATTCTTGTCTATCCTTGATTTGATTATAGAAGGTGAGTTGAAAAGGAATGACAGAAAAAAACAAGAATAATTTTTAAAAATAATAGACCTACAAAAATCCAGTGATTGGAATAGTAGCCATAAAATAATATAATGTAAAAATTTAGGGGTTTTTCGATTTGATTTTTTTGTTTTCTCCGATTAACTTCGAAGCAAGTAGTTTTAAAGAACAATGTGACGAATAATATTATTGTAGCCACATTCATTGCGAATCCATTGATGTATATTGTTATGTATTTGCGATTCAAGTTGACGCTGTGGAAGGGGAAACAGCCGACGCGGCTGACTCCCTTCACCATAGTAAACAGAATAATACTGCTGTCTACATTGCATCTCATTTACAGTATGTTGCTCGAAACAATCAATTTTGTCTATTGTTTTGACATGCGCTGTATATAGATTTTCACTTTTCAATACTCTTAAAAAATATTACAATTTTCATGATTTAAACATGCTCATGATAAAAATCAGGATTTCGTTGTTTTCTCACAGAATTTATTATATTAATTTGAAGTGTGCCTTCTCCATACGAGTCAGAGGTAACACAATTTGATAACTCTAGTTTCAGATATTGATGTTTTTCAACGAAGTTTCATGATATATTATGTGTCCGACTCCTTCTCATCCTTATTTTGTGAAAAATGAAGATTCAAAATTATTTTCGTAGCTTTTCTTGTGTTTTAACTTGTTTCATCACTCTTTATAATTTAAACACTTGATAATGGAATGAATATCATCAGATCACGTGAACAAAAAAATTTTCAAGCTGAAAGTAGATTAATTTGTTGCACATTCGGTTCAAATATTAACAAATGTTACCAAATATTATCACATATAGTGAGAACGAATTATTCTGAAGCTTACTATTCTCACTGAACATGAAGAGGCAATACCAAGCCAGAATCGCAGTTCCGTTCAAATCATTATTATCAGAGCTTTCAAATTGATGCTATGTAACTATGGATGTTATCCCCATCTCACAATTTCCCTATTTATCCTTATCCTGATTCAGAATAAAGTAGTTGATCTCTATAATCACAAAAATCAATGTACAGTACCTATAATAAATAGTAAAAATAACAAAATTTCTAGTAATAATGCAACTTTTTCTAGGTATGAATTTCAAGGCTCATAAAATGACTTTTTCTCAATCACAGGCAGAAATTCCAATGATTATCATAATAGTAATTTAATGAAAACTGTTTATATTGTACATTGTTCGACGTAAGATAAGCTACATCTTTAAGGTAACCAACTTATTTAGGATTATCATGTTTATGAATGAAAGCGAGACTGTGATAGAAGATTGGTCAAACTGAAATATAAACATTATAGACAATCCATATTTCTGATCAACTATAATTATAAATGATAGTATCAAGCCGTAATGAATTGAGCAACTGAATTTCAAAGTTACTATCCACTGTTCAAATCGCACTGTGATTTCCTTTTACTTCCAAATGGATTGAATTGCCTCACTCTTCAACGTAACAATTATTGAAAAAAAACCAGTGGAATGTGAAAGTCATCCAAATAGCATTTGAATTTCAATTTTCAGATCATGAAATTCATAGAAAACTAATTCTTGAGAGAATAGTGATGAATTGCAAACAGTGCAAGTAACATTGATACAAAGCGATACAATGAAAGTCAACATCGATTAATTTAATATTGGACTTATCAAATTAATATTACCGGTATTTATAAAGCTTATGAAATGTAAAACCAACATTTTTAATTTTCTCTACTGGAGCAAAACATCGATAGAAAATAAAGAAGAGCCAATCATAAGTACAATATACTTGTGTACTAGAATTCACTTGAACTAACTCATCACTTCAACCCTTCAATGATCACAATGAACTAGAATGGTATAAAAACCATTATACCATAAAACCATTAAAACCATTAAAAACCATAGAATTGATAATCAGGTACATTTTTCAAATTGCTTCACCCAACTAAATCTGTGAATGCTAAGTCATAAGAAATCATGTTCGATAGATTCAATTTGAATGCTTCAGATAGAAAATGATCTATTCTTTTGGTGCCCTAATCAAAATCTATTTCAATCAACATTAATCGACATAAAGAAAAGCTTCTGCCAACCTTGTATAGTGAATGACAAGATGCGAGTGGAGGTGAAACATCGATATGTTAAAAAAAATAATAGAAGATGATGAATCGTCTTTCAATTAATCTTATACGGTAGGGTACTTTGTGGTTAAATGTGAAACACTTTCATGATTTTCCTACCTTATATGCATGCTTACTCTTCCTTAATTTGTATGTTTGCATGGCTTTCATCTTTAGAATCTACTGAATTTTCATATTGGACTGTCTAAATAATCTAAATTCAACTAGTAAGAACGGAAGATAATCTACTTTACAGAGAGAATCATAGAAAGTTTCGACTCAACAAGCCCAATGTATAATTTTTTTATGCCTCAGCCGTCATATATATTTGGCTCAACTGAAGGTATATTATCAACCTGGCCTGAAGAATATTAACTGTAGAAAACAGCAAACACTGCACGCTATGATTTTTCAGGAAATTGCCACTGTTCACACTATTATAATCTATGATTTATCTCGGTTTTTGACATAACTTATGATAAATTTTAGCATAGAATTATGATTATACACACATATTTTAAATATGTATTATATTATGTAATAGTATGAATATTTTATCGATTGCAAACAATATCTTTGTCTGTCATAGAATTCATGATTTAGCAGATCTATAACAACAAAATGATTTTAGTGAATTTAGAGAATTAAAATGTGAAAAATTAGTTTCATCGCATATCAAAACAATAGAAAAAATTGATTGTCTCGAGCGCCATAGTGTGAATAAGATGCAACTTAGAAAGCAGTAGGCCTACTACTGTTTTTTACTGTTTACTATGGTGAAGAGAATCAGCCACGCCATACCGCGTCGACTGTTTCCCCTTCCACAGCGTCAAATCGAATCGCAAATACATAACAATATACATCAATGGATTTGCAATGAGAGTGGCTACATTAATTATTTGGCTCATTTTTCTTTAGAACTACTTGTTTCGAGGTTAATCGGAGAAAACAAAAAATCAAATCACAAACCCCCTCAATTTTACATATATATTATTTTATCAAGAAAACTGTTAATTTTATTGAAAAAATGAATATAACTAATATTGTAGTTCATAATGTAAAAAATCGAATGGCATATAATAGAACTGTTCCGATCAATGGTTACAGAGATAATTGATTTCCCGAGTTTACCCGCATTTTTCATGTTTTAGGGGGTTGGGGCGGAAAGCTCCAAGGGGATTTTCTGGGACTTTTGGGAGAATGACCCTCTGGGAGGGTTCTATCGATGGTGGGAAATTCAGCTTTTATTTAATTTTCGGATCGAAACTGCTTTTTTGGACCTTCATTGACTGGGCTAATTCAGTTAAGTATCAGAATCAATGACATTCTTGTCTATCCTTGATTTGATTATAGAAGGAGAGTTGAAAAGGAATGACAGAAAAAAACAAGAATAATTTTTAAAAATAATAGACCTACAAAAATCCAGTGATTGTAATAGTAACCATAAAATAAAGCAAGGATGACTATTAAACGAATTATTATTGCCGAATTATGCCGAATATTTTTTGTTGAAGATAATACAGAGGAGACCTCCATCATTGCATTTTCGCATATCGATATATCAATGTGCTGGGAAGAATATTTTATTAGGAGGCTATATGATGTACATGAGAATGATACATTGAATAAGTGGAGAGATGAGAATATCACTCATCAATTGAATTAGGCTAGCTGTTCAATATGAAATTGAAGTATAATATACAATATGGACCTATACTTTATTATAATATAATTATGATATACTGTAATATTAAATCAAATCGAATCAAGTTTTATTCAATGATATCACTTACATGACAAATTCCATTATACAAATGATATTACAGATCATTGGATACAATACTGTTTGATACTTTAAATTTAAATCTATTATGTTTTATCGTGAAGCTTACTCTTTGAATAGTGAGGTGATGTTGGCAGAACACTGTGCGGTTGATGCTGGAAGTCTTGGATTGACATTCTGGCCCATTCTCTCTGAATAGAGGGCGCCTATGTTCAGCCATACCAGTAAGCTTATGCTGGAAACAAGTCCCACTGTGCCTCCCTGCACAAATAAGAAAACCGTCATCGTCTAATATATTAATTTTTAGATTTTTAAACTTCAGTAAATACCGTAGGCTAGCAGTTATCAGTTAAGATTTGATAGCATTTAAGCATTTGAATGGATTATTATTTAAAGAGCAGCAAGATATGGCTCATGATAATAATTATCGACTTAGGTCTACAGGGAAGGGATAAATTTTTTTCTGAAATGATGTATATAGTGATATATATGTTTTTGGTGGAGAGTCCCTTACGATAATGTCCTTACGCGTATAATATTTCAGCCGGAACCACCTATTCAGATATTAAACCTGTAGTATTAAACTTGCTAATCAACTAAATAAATGATAAACTTAATTTATTCAATGTGCGGTGATATTAAGTGCAATATTTGACTATAATAAAATAATAATAATATCGAGTGACCTGGCTGGCTCAGGTCTGGTGTCAGAGTTTTCAGGTCGCAACTGATCAATTTCAGGGCCTCTGACATGACCTAACGACTGCTTTTTAGGCAGCCGGGACCGACGACTTAACGTGTCCATCCGAAACACGGGAGTGGCCCGAGATAAATATCTTGCCCGGGCCGGGATTTGAACCCGGGCCTCTGAATCATATAATTAACTATAATTTGGTGTTTTAATCATTCTAAATTCGAATTTTTCAGCTTATATATATATTTTGGGACAGAGATTGAACTTTAACTTTCCACAGTAAGAGCATAACCTATTTATTTTTTTTGGACTTGTTATTATATAATATATAATTATTATTAAACGAAAATCCAAATTAAATGCTGTAATTCACCCCGAAGACTTCTGCTAGGTACTGCAAATATTGACAACAGGGTGAACAGAGAGATATGGAAATTTGATGAGCGCTACTATTCAAAAATTACTTGTCAGCTAATTAATTAGCATTTGAATAATATTGCAATATCACAGTAATTTTCATACATATATATTATATATAAAAATTTGGAACAGAATAGTTTTGGGCTTTTGCCTGTTTTTCCTGATCATATTCATATGATTTGTAATTGTATTAAAAAATAAATAAATGAAATAAAAACTTTTGGTCATAGCTGGGAATGAACCAGGGAGGCCTACCTCAAGGAGTTAATAATATTTATGCTATCAGTTCGTACCTCAATATTAGTAGGCCTACATTAATAGTTAGAGTAGGCATAATGATTGTCTGAAGTGAATCTGTAATAATGCCATATAATATTGATACTTACCACAGAATTTGCTCGTTTCACAAACATCCCGAGAAGGAAAAGTCCAAAAATTGAACCAGCAAAAACTCCCGAAAGTGATATAGCCACCTACAAAAAATAGTTAAGTTTTGATTAGATAGATGAATTTTTTTTTAAATAATTTTCAAAAGGAATAGTAGGCTGCAGCACTATAGCGTAAAAACTATAAATTTTTCTTATTATATTTTTAAAATGTCAATCCTTATAAATAAATAAGGCGTAGAACTTGAGAACTATAAATAGCTTAATATAGTTTAAAATTATATTTAACAAATAAAAACGGAATTACTATAGCCCAGCGTTATGATAACTGAGGATAGACAAGTATTTTATAGGAATTTGCAAATCTATATTACAGAAATAAACAAAATATTATAAGAGAGGAATATTTTATAGTCCTATTATAGAAATTGGCGGAATACCAGTTAAAAAATAAAATCAATGTGCGCCAGTTAGTCTGAGTCGGGCAGTATAGAATTCGCAGTTTTCTCTTAAATGCTTTCACTAATACTCGTACTAGGTTACACGCACTAAACAAAATAATAATTCCAAGACAATTTATTTTGAGAATAACGCTTGTTCAAGTATAGGGATTTTATATTGAAAGAGTACGGTACCGTACGGTACCTACCGTATCGTTTTTTTCTTTAGAGCTACTTTTAAATATAAATAAAAATATAAATCTAAGTACCCTTTTTTAGAATTATTTAATCACGACATGTTCCGGCCTTGTTAATTCGGCCAAGTCTTGATAATGGCATTATACAGCCGAAACTTGTTGTGATTAAATAATTCTAAAAAGGGTTCTTAGATTTATATTCTACCGTATCGTATACAGTACATAATTGTGTATGAAACACCACAATGAAATATAGGTCGACGATATTTTCAAGAAAAATTGTCTCACATTCAACTATCATTGAATGAAACTTCTCTATAACACTGCAACAATTTCAACCTACAAATTGTGAAGTGCTGTTTTAGATCATACAAGTCTTTGAATAGCGCACGCTAATTCACTCGGTATTTTAGTACGGTACGGCTGTTTTGATATCTATGGAGAGCTTCATATAGATTTTCATCTAATAAAATAGAAAGAATTGCAAAAAATAATTCATCTGTAGATGAATCTTGCTTGTGAAATAACTAGCCATCAGCCATCAGCAGATCATGAGGATGGTTTTTGTAATGAATTTAAAACAAATCCATCGAAATGTAAAATTGAATGAGTTCTACTCACTGGAACAAGTCCACCCATGTATGGTACGAGGAAGACCATCATATAGGAGAGAACGCCAAACAGCAGAGCGATCCCTTTGACTGTGAATCCCGCCTGCCTGTCTGTCAGCTTATCTTTGAACAAATGCTGCATTTCGATGAACCATATTGCTGCCAATGAGTTCACTCCAGTGGAGAGCGTGCTGAAATTCAATCACAATAATAAATTATTTACAGCATTTGAAAGTGAGGTATACTGAACAATAATTCTAATACTTCCAAATTCAAATTATTCGGTTATTGAAAGGTTGAGGTCAATCCTCATCAAAAATCGGGATTGAATTCCAGTATATCCTCCAAATTGTTAGAATGAAATGATGAAATTCATCCCATGAGTTACATTATTGGTACTCTGCATACCTACCAGACGAAATATTATGATTACTGTAAATCTCAAAAATCTAGATAATTCTAGATACTAATTCTTTCTTCCTTACTTTTCTAATATCTAGATAGTGTCAATTCTATACCCAACTTCCATCATGACATTGTCTCATGGCAATACCATATCCAATAGATAGAATAATACCACAAATTATTCATCACATTTCTAGTAACGTATCGTATTCCATTGATGGTTGTTGCTAAAACAATACACAAATTCTCCAAGTTTACTCCTATTAACTTCGATAGGTAGTAATTTTTTACTTTAACTGGTTTACCGCATTCAGTATTGCGTTCATCTTAATGTTGTTCAGATTTTGAAACACACAATACGAATCAATATAATCCTTTGAATCACCAAAGTTAAATTTTTGTCCGAATTTTTCTAATACCGACAGTTTTGACCGGTTCAATGATAAATTTTTTATTATAAAGTTTTCCTTCAAAAGATAATACATCTTGAGTTTCAATATTCAATCCCAACAAAGTTTAGTTATTTTTGACACAATTCACTGACCTTAAACCAGCACTGAATATTCCAGCAATGAATAGGCCGGGAATACCAGGATAATCTTTAAGAGTTTCCATGACGTATAGTGGAAAGAGCTGATCTGGAGTTTTAACAGCCTGGAAAATTGCAAAAACAACATAATATCACATACACTTGATATAAGTTGTGATCAAATGTATTCTAATCAGAGAAAGGATGGTTTTTGAAAGAAAATCATTTACATAATACATATAAGTTCGTTCAATTCCATGGTAGCTTCAACTGATACGGCATTTGATATCACAAAATGTTAAATAACATTATTCTACCGGTATGTTGTACGATAATATTCATTCATTATTACTGTAACAGTAAGTGACATTGAAAAATAAACTTTGTGATATACTAAAAGGAGTGAACTGTGTGAACTATTTATTTGTATTTTCAGGGCAGAGGTTTCCATCAAAGAGGCTGTATTAAAGGAAATAATCCTTCAATTCAATCATAAATCATATAAATATTGAATAATATATACATTTAAGAAATAAAAAACTAGTATATTCAATTTCTTCAACTCAGATAGCACCAACATGGTTTTATAAATTGAAATTAGCTTACTAGTGAATCTGAAATATTATAAAGTTAATTGGTTGAATTTGAAATTGATTGGTCTATCAACCTGAAGAAAACTATTTATTCGTATTGCAATGAAATATTGAAATAATTATAAATAGATGGATTTGCAACTTTTGAAAAGTTAATGAAATTTCGCACTCAGAAGCTACCCTATAGTGAGCGGTTTTGCAGCTTTGATGTACCGTATAGGTACTATATAATTGATTACCACGATAAAGGAATAAATGGATATCCTTCAATGGGTGATCTCCCTGTTATATACATTGTATTGATGTTTTAGAAACATTCATGTCTCATTTTCTAGTTCTATTTATTTTATTTTTCTTTATCAACGAAGATAAGAAAAATATATATTTCAAAAATTGGGTTGGGCCTAGAATACGCGGAGTACCGGTATTTATGGAAATAGAGAAATTTAGACTACGACGAAAATACAAAAAAAAATTCTTCTCAATAAAATTTCTATAGTAAAATTTCAGTTACGGAACCATTCATAACAAAACAATGTTATAGCTGGTCATTTGAAATTCTCAGAATAAGAGTTCAATTTTTCTTATCATTTACAAGAATGTTGAATATTGGAATATTAGAATTCCATACATGAAAGCATTGACTTACACCTGTCAGCAGAGGATCACAATAACAATATTTGGCAAAAATTAGCATTCCGGTGTACACAGTCAAGACTACCACAATCGTCCAACCGAAGCAGTTCACCCACAGCATTCTGGAACAAAAAAAAAACTACAATTAAATTTTTAATTCAAAATTAGATTGATTTCGTGATTAGAGTAATCACGGTTTGAAAAATGTTTGAGTCGCATTAGTGGTATCTATTGAAGGCTAAATGTAATAGTGGAGCTGCATTTTAACTTGAACAAATTTATTTTTCTGAGAAATTTCTTGTTCATTATTCAACTTGATGCCCAAGTATCCACAACCAATATCCTAGAATGGGATCAACTTAATAGTACTGTAGTTATTAGACCTCGTAAATCCACATCATCATACGTAACACAATGTTTATAGTTCATACTTCCATGTGGTTGTTCATTTTCACTTGCAGTGTTATTTTTTACTCAAGATAATCCACAATATTTAACGCATCAGATTGTATGGCAAACGCAGTTGGGAATGTAGCCTCTAGATTTTTGTAAGTTCGGCTTATATCAAATATCACTTTTTTGCTATGGAAACTAAACTATAGGCCATAGATGATTGGTACAAATTTCACTTTCAATGCGGTACCTCTTAGCTTGCTCGTTGGATTTCACAGTAAAGTATCTCTGCACTTGAAGTTGATTTCCTCCATAAAACGCCATATGAAGGAATCCAGAACCAATAAGTGACGAGAATGCTGTATATCTCTCTGTTGGATCCAAATGGAAACTGAAACACATAATTCGATCTGAATAATGTAGCCTTATGGGCTGTAGGCTAGAATCATGGTCTCTATTCTCTGTGATCTTATTCAATCATCAATACACGTTTAAGCTTCACAATGCCTTGATCATCTTCTGCTTATAATTTGCATTGTCATTTGTTATACAGTTCTTTATAAAGTACCCACCTATACTATATATAATATATAAATTATTATTATTTATAGTAGAGTGATGGTACTTTCATTATCGAATAGGTTGCAACTAAATCATCAGAGATTTAAAAAGTCTTATAATACTTGCTGGTATGTCTATCTATAATCTGAAAAATACCTAAAGAACAAACATAAATGAACCAGCAATATCATCAAAATCGAAACTATAAATTGCTTCAACAATTAATTCATTGATAGTTAGAAATGAATGAAATCTTTTCATATGAGAGTAGAGAATGTAATATCTTCAACAGAATAGTCTTACTTGAAAAAGTCCGTCCTATTGAAAACAGTGTTCCTTTGCCAGATGACGCCGACTCCTCCTATATCCAAAGTACCCTTTATCAAAATAATAACCATGGCTGCATAGAGCACTAATACTTGGAATGTATCTGTCCACACTACAGCTTTCATTCCTCCCTGTAGAGCATAGCACACAATCATGATAAATATCAATTTTTAAATAACTATAAAAATTTCAATTTTATCTACAATACAAATATTTCAATATTAGTATGAATCTTTTAATTTTGTAAGAAGAAATCTTGCAATTTTATAATTACAAGGAAACATTTGAAAATAATTTATCATTATAAAACAACACATAAGCTAACCGAAAAATAACCTATATATTATTATTTTTATTAAAAAATGAATTAATCTATTATTTATTCTGTAAAGTTTGTTTTATTTGTATTAAAGAAAAGACTCTATAGAGATTCATTAGACTTTGAAAAGAATCTCTAGCTTTAGACTTTAGAGTCTTTAGACTTTGAAGAGATCTCATCCAGATTGGTTTTAATTCATTAAAATAACAAAGATAGCTTGAAAAAAGTACCAAAGGATGAAAGTTCGTGTTTACCACAATTATGTTTGAGTTAAATACAGTAATTTACAATAGAAGAGATTAAAAGACCTTCCTGATTATGCAACTGAGGGTGAATGTATATTATACGCAGATGATACTACATTCAATTATTATTTAACGAAAATCCTAAATCTGATACTACATTCTGATAAATGATAAAGATCCAGGAAAGCTTGGCCAGGAAACAGCGCTCATTGTTAATAAAGCTGAGTATTGGTTTAGTGTTAATAGGTTGATCGTTAATAGCAACAAAACAGAGTCCTTACTGTTTAGCTTAAAATCTGCTAGAGAGAACAAGAATGTGAAATTTTTAGGCATACACCTGAATTCTAAGCTGAGCTGGGATGCTCATACAATGAACCTCTGTAAACGTTTATCTAGAGTGACATATTTACTTGGCAAGTTGAAATATTTTACCAGCTTTGATTTGGTCATCAATGCCTATTATGCATTTTTCCATGTTCATTTGTTATATGGAATTCTGATCTGGGGTAATGCTCCTGGTGCTAAAGATGTATTACTGTGGCAAAAGAAGGCTCTGAGAAGAATGATTGGCATCCCATCCACTGAGTCTTGTAGGGATCATTTTGTAAGACTAGGAATACTCACTGTACCGTGTCTATTCATTCTTAATTGTTTGCTTTTTGCTAAAGGTAATCTCGATAAATTGATGCAAAGAAGCGATATTCATAGTCACATCACAAGAAATAGGTATCAGCTGCAGGTAACGCAGGCTAGATTGACTAAGACTCAAATGAACTTTGATTATATGAGTATAAAATTATTTAATAAGTTACCATTAGATGCTAGAAATGTTAGTTTTAGAAAATTTAAAACTATAATGTACAAGTTCCTGAAATCCAAACCACTATATTCACTTCAAGTATGGAATGATTTGAGTATAGAGAGCCTTTCTTTTTTATGATTTATTCCACTGTTTAAATATATTCATAGGCTATATCTATTCATGTATCATTTATGTATAGAACTCATTTTTTGTTGAAGTTTATTGTGATATGTGTTCCGACTCCATATTGACTTCTGTGAAACGCTTAATTTTGTATTTGTCTGTGTGACTGTTGTATGTTTTATGTTTCCTGATGACTATGTCTATTGCACTATGTGTTTAATGACAATACAGAATTCTATTCTGTTATATCGTCATGGTTCGTTATAGAAGAGGTTTACTATATTATAGAATTCTCCAGAACAAATTAATAAGTGTTGATAATCTTTTGTTTAATTCATTCTAAGTTAGAAACATTGTAATCATCATAATAATGATTTTTGGGGAGTTCTGGGAGGAAGTGCACTTGAGGACATCACTCATTTTCATTAGAATTGGAAAATTGAATCACAATAGATGATTGAAGAATAAAGAGCATCATTTATTTATTATCATTCATTTATTCATACATTGATAGATACAATATCATTCTCAACTATGAATGATTGGGAAAGGGACAACAGGCTTGAAGCCCAAAAATATTCCTCTCCCAAATATGGATAGAAATTGTCCAAAAATAGGTCTAATATTATTCTATATTATCCAAGAGTATCCAATATTAGGTCTACCTAAAGAACTAATAAAAATGATAAAATTATCAATTTTAAGACCAGATAGCATCAATTGGGTTTGAATTATTGCTAAGTCCTGATAGGTACTTACTAGTGTAGTGTAGAATATGCAGACCACATACATAATGGTTACTATGCGCATAGTGTTGAAGCCTGTAACTGAAAAAATGATATTCTGGTGAAGAAATTCAAGAAGGAGCCATAAAAGTTTTGAAGAAGAACAATAATGATTCACTTGAATTTGGGTCAAATCATATTCTTACCTTGATGCATAGCGAGGGCAGGAGCATACAGCACTAGTGCCAAGTATAATACCTGAAATAAAAATTTAATTTCAAGGATTAACATGATCGAACGTACTACGAGTCGTTCAAAAAATATTATAAATTCGATAAAATAGGTAGATGCAACAAAGCGTTTTTATATTAGTTAATGATCTCATAAAACTAGGTAGGCATATTACTGAGCCTTATTACAATTACGGTAGTGCCACACTGGTTCTAATCAGTAGTATTTAAAATCACATTAAATGCATTATTGAATTGATACAGTTCACAAAATATAAATATTGAGAAAATTTCATTGATTGAAAGTTCTCATGTGACTTGAAATAACTTGAAATAGGTACCTGGAAAAATATAAATTTATAAATTTTGATCGGATCATCCATGTAGGAGGGGATTCAATAAATGATGTAAAAGAAGAATCTTACCATCTGAATACTGAAGAGAAAAGATGTTAGAAATTGAAGCTTTCTATTGAACCGGTCTCCAAAATACTAAAAATAAAACAACAATGAATATATAGAATCCAACTCATACGGTATTCAATATAATATTATATAGGCTACGGTAATGTTACACAACACATTTCATTGAAACAAATAATGATACATGCCATTCTCTTGGAAATTCATTACACACTAAGTTACAGGAATCCACTGAGCTACAAATAAATTTTTTATCACAATTCTGATATCAAAAAAGAGGGTTTTCTCTTGTTCTTTGAGCCAAAAGTGAAAATTGAATGTTTCACTTCTAAAATCATATAAGCTTTGATATTGTTTCTTCAAAAATTTATAATATTTTCACATTATATTGATTCAGGAAAATTTTTGATAAAAAAGTGGTTCGGCTCAAGCCGAATGTGAGATAACTCAGCCTAAAAGGATAAGAGTTTCTAAATTTGTAATCCAATTTTACAGGTTTTTATCTTGAACCGTGCATGACACTTGATACTATTTGTATACCAAATCCCACTTGTTTAATTAAACTAGTGTCATATACTTGAGTCATTGTGATCAGCTTCTAGAGAAATTACTTCTAGAACTCACTCAGGTGCTTCTGATTTTCCCACAAAATGTAGGCTACACAGTTACTGGACTATTGTGAGAAACACAAAAGCATGAACACGGAATAAATTATGTGTTAACTTTCATATCAATGACTAGGCAAGATATTATTTATTTAAAAATTGATTATTTTTAAAATACCGTACTTCAAAATGTAACTATATAGAAGCAAACGGTATACTTCTTCAAACTCACTCAAAATTTCAGAATTAGTAGACCGATTCCATCAAAAATTATAATTACCGTATTATTATACAGTATTTGCAAGACATGTGAATACAAATAATCTATTCAAGACGATAGAAAATTTGAACAATTCAAGCGGATTGTGAGATGAATTGTATTTACCTGATATGCAGAGGTGTAGTTCTTGTCTCTGAAAAAGGGAACCATCACATTTCCGACAATTGGAACTATGATGAGGCTCGACAGTCCAAATAACCAGAGTTGCGGTCCATAGAGATACACTTCAGCTGGCTGTCCCATTAGTGTTATAGACGACAGAAAACTGATAGAGTGATGTGAAAATTACAAAAATCGTAGATTATGACATGCCAAAAATACAATTGTACATTAGTATAGGATTGACGATTGAAATAATGTCTAAACCCACTGGTATTTCTTGATCAACATAATGACAATGAATTTGTGTATTAAGAAATAAATCTATATAGGTCTAATATCGGATTTCGAATGTACCTATTGGAGTATTTTCTAGAGGTGTTTTAATAACTAATACCAATTTTTCTGTAAATATTAAAATGATACAGAGAAGCACAGATAGAAAAGGGCGAAATGATAGGCTAATTTATTATAAAACAACGTACACAAAATTGAGAAAAATACAATTTGGAAGTTTAATGGGAGGAGCATATAGAAAGACATTCTTACAATCAAATATTCTAAAGAGAAACATCCCATCCTTAATTACTTCAAATCCTTTGAAAGAATGCCATTTTCGGACTAAATGTTTGCATACTTGAACTGGAAGCACATGGAATTTGAATAAAGGTAAGATTTCTTGGCTTTCAAAATCATCGCGGTTTTACATTCTGTGAGTTTTCTATTTGAATTTGTAAAAAAAGAATGTACCATAATATGTGTCACATGAGGACACTATCAATATATTATAACAATCATTGACTTTATCAATTTTGAGATCATGGATAATAATAATGTTAACAGACGTTTCCAGGAATACATAGCGTTATGTTCAAATGGTCGTGAAGGAAATGTCCTCCAGGAATTCAGTTTTTCTTGAGTACCTAAACTTAATCACAATTTTCTTCAGGGTTTTTTATAATTGAATGTTATATCAGAAATGTTCTTATTTTATTAGTGTTATTTTCAGTTTCTCTGCGCTACACTTAATTGTTTCACATTGTTGAAATAATTCAAATTGTTTTTGGAAGTTGGATAATTCGTGAATTTGGAGTGATCAATAGATTTGTTACCTTGCTAGCATGGATAGAGCCACAGGCAATGTGGACATCTCACCATTGGCGGTCAAAAATTCTCCAACTGCGTTATTTTTCGCCTTGGGTTTATTCTTCTTGAAGTTGAAAATATCGCAGCCATGGTAGAAGCCGATGACAGCCGACACAAGAAGCATGGAGGCAAACACTGTGTAGTCCATCACTCCGAACGTGTGCGAACCATCTGCTCTGAACTCAGACATCCTAGACAGCATTTTCCAAAATATTAAGTACGCTACAACATAGAACTATTTATTTAACTGTGTTAGCAAGTGAAAGCATGCAAATGACGTAAAGTACATTATATCATATTGAAAGATTATTGAATAGCACGATACCAAAAAATTATAAACGCTTAAACTTATTACATTCATACGTTTATCCATAGCCGTCTTATAAACAATTCCTAAGAACGATTTTAGCCAAGTACGAGTAAGATTTTGTTTGAGAAATGATTACTAAACGAAATTCGCTTACCAACTTTTGGTAAACAAATTTAATTTTCCAACCAGATACTATACAATAATTCTCAATGTTTCCTGTTTACCTTATTGGTTAAACGTTGAACGTTATTGTTATGGTTTTAAGAATCGTTTATAGATACATCTTTCATCATTCAACGAGTATTAACTTTTATTAATACTGCTTAACTAGTTTATTCTTTTTCATTAATAATTTGAATTATTCCCTGTATAATTATCATTATTTTTATTCTATTGTCTATGAATAAATGAAACGAAATAAAATCTAGTGTAAATTTGATTCATTGGCAAACTCATTTCATCTAATCTGAATTATGAACGAAAATTGATTTGGAAGACGATCTTTTTCAGTAATTATTATTTTTAATTCTGGAGAAAGTTTATGACCTTCTAAATTATAAATATCCAATAAGAATAGTTTTTAATTTTCAGTTATGAATAGATTGTGATAATGAAATATAAAAACTTTTAGCCTCCTGCTATTTAATCTATTCCATCGATGATTCCTGAGAGTCCCTTTTTTCAAACTCTTGATAAATTAAATATAGTGAGACGTCTCTGTAAACTTGCAATGGAACGGCTCTGTTATCTGAGAGTGAATCTTGTAAAAATAGGACTATAATGATTCAATACTGAAATTCTTCGAAATCTTTAAGCATACTGTAATTCCTAGATAAAATATTATAATTATAAGTTAATTTTCTGATTAAATAGAGAACAAAATTACCACATATCATTGAATCAAACAATCAATTGATTTACTCTCTGATTCAGCAGAATAATTAATCGAAGAACGCAATCCAAAAATGTTGAATTTTATTATCAATTTCCATTTTTGTAAATTACAACGCCATAAAAGTTTTGTTTTCAATTACGCAATTTTCTTCCTCCTCACTAAAAAATAAATAATCAATTCAAGAATCTGCCGCTATCATCAAAAATGTTTTCAACATAAAATTATCATCAAATTATCCTATATTAAATGAAAAAAAATCTTTATGAGGCGGAGTTAGGGCTTTCAAGTCCTCTCTACCACTCAACCTCATGGAGGTTGGAGTCAAGGAAAGTGCATTTCATAAGGTGGAGAAAAGTTTCAATGGATATTTTTTATTTGCCAATTACACATAACATGCAGTAATTAAACATGAACGCACAGCGAAAGTCTTCCGAGAAGAAAGTGGCATTATCAAGTACTGGTAGTATATAGTAGCTTTTTTCGTTCAATTAGGCTACAGTTAGAAAATTAATGGCATACACCTCATATTTATCTAGTAGAGGATCTTATAAAATCTCTTCTGAATACGGTAATTCATTTTCATAATTTTTTAAAAGTTATATTAGTTTTAATTATTTTGAAAAGTCTTTCAAATCCCACATCAACTCTCAATCACTAATCTTTCTCAAATACTAATCATATTAGTTGAACGCAAATTCTTGTAAAGTTTGAATTGATTCAATCAATAGGTACTGTATCAAATTATGGCTTTGTGTATTCCCATTGTGATGAAACAAAGGACTCAAAGCTTCTATCCTATACTTAATACTGGGACATGGCAGAGGACCACCCTAATTTCAGCTTGCTGATTACTTCTACGGTTTTTGGTTTTATTTTATTTTTCATTCAACCCAATAAAACTATTATTGCTTCCTTTGTAGTTTACATTCCAATCTTTTCAATTCAGACTTTCATAATATCAATGTTTGTTATTGCTCAGAGAATAAAGTTTCAGAAGGATAACCAACAACGAATAAAGTTTTCATTCATTGAAGTAATTTATTTTTATGAACTTTCATTCCAAATTGTAACAATAAAAGTTTTCATTAGTGCAGCCCTATTTACTTAATGGGAAGTTTTCATTGAAATTTGATACTGATTAATTCAATACCTATTTGATTAACATTAGGTAGCCTATTTGAAAATATAAACTTACATGTTTCAATATTATCACTTAGGATCAACTTTAATTGACTTATCAATGCAGGCCTACACAAGTACGGTACCGGTTGTGATAATTATAATTATTTATTCAATCTGTTATGGTAATTTCAAATTATTTCACTGTGATTCGAACCAATATTAATAACTGATAGATAGGCCCTATCACTTTTATTCCAGTTAATCTCATTTTATTCTATTTTTCTCAACACATGGGCTATCATGTCTTTTCTATCTCATTTTACTACAAGTTATCATCATCATCATCATCCCCTCATCGTCGACCACATAAAAGCCTAAGGATTCCAGATCAAGAATCTCAGAAATTCAAAAACTAATATTTTTGAAAATATAAAAAATTATTTGAAAATATCGCGTGTTCTTATTTCATTGAAAAATAAGATTTTATCGAAAAGTAATAAGTAAAAATGTCTACTAGAATTATTTTTATTGAACATTAATTGAATTCTTGCGAAGATTATTATTGTTTCATCCTATTATAATTTCATACGATCAAGGCTTTATTAGGAATAATGATTCAGTCAAATTATTTTCATCAACAACTGTCCTCTTCATTCAATATTCATATAGTAGGAGGATTTCGACTATTTGTTTACTTTGTTTACCAATCAAGTAATTCGACACTTGAAAATTGAATAGTTGTTGAAAAATATCACATAAAAACAGAAGGCTTCTAGCTTACTCGATTAAAAATAATTCACTAAATATGTATTATGTCAATCAAGTCTCGATTTACAAAATTCTATATTATTCCAGTTAATATTGCAGAGTTGATCAAGAACAAGTCCCATTGCTCTACATATTATCATCGACAATTGGCATGACTGGTGGTGTCACTCACATGCACCTACCTGTCTCCGATGTCCTGTCAAGGCCAAGGTTGAGAGGAGAAACGCGGTTGCGTGGCTGGAGATCGGAGATCGGACCAACACTGAACACTGGCCGCCGTCCGCCGATACAAAATCAATTAGCCGGCATGAATTGCAACTCCTCCCTCTCACTCCCCCAACTAGCTGATGCTCTTTCGCGCACTCGGATCAGCAACAGGCTTCATCCATAACAAAGCGCATTTATATATCGCACACGCCGCCATTGTCTGGAGGGGGAAACTCGCGACCTTCACAGGAAAATCAAAACTGTGAACAGAAACTTTTCCAACCTCGGGTCTCTAAACTGTCATCCCGAAGATGCCCGAATTTCTTCATTCTCCAAACTCAGGTAAGTGATCATTGTTCGAGTCAACCAAATCCCTAGCATCCTTCTCTAAACTTCTCTACACAAATTTTCAAACTCCTTCTCAAATAATGGTTAGTAGATGTTTCTATAACTTCACAACTAGCATACATCTTCTCAAAATATCCACATAAATCGAATGATGTTCCTGGACATTCGATCAATAAACCATTTACTGCATGAGAAACTTTACAGAATCATGACGTCACACTACATCATCATATCCAATTCTCCCCCTGGCTTCAATAATACTCTATGTACTTCAGGCTTATATACCATCAACATCTCTGGAAAATTACAGAGGGATGTTATATTGTGTACTGAATAAAAAAAGTTTTGCTAATGCTGAGGTAAGATGAGTCAGAGCCTACCATCCTAAAAACAAGATTCCACTGTTTCCTGTGGTATTTTGACTACCTACAAAGTCCCACTCCCCATTTTCTATCAATCTTGATTTTATGATAACAGTAAGTAAGAATGCATCAGATATTTCAGTTCAAGTCACTTTCATCTGCATGAAAAGAAAACATTCTAGTTCACAATTTGTGAGAGTTCAAGGCATGCTAATCCAATTCCCATTTATAAGTCATCAAATAAAGTAGATTGATGGATAGTATATAGTAGGCCTATCTAAAACTTAATAGTATAATAGGCCTATAGTAGTCATAAAATAATTGAATTGATTGATTGATAAATTGTAATTTTTATATTTCCATCAAAATGTAGAATTCCAACTTTTACCATTCTCCTGCCTGCGCCGATACATCTTACTAGAGATGACTGTGATATCAGTCAACTAATCCACATGATTATGTAAAAGTTGATTTTAGTTAAGTCAAATTACGAATTAAAAATGCAGGAAGAATGAGATTGTGACTCCAGAGCTTGTTTAAAAAAGAATAGCAGTAAATATAGTAATAGGGATAAAGGCTATTGAAGAAGACTAGATAAATCTATCTGGTGCTGAAATAATATATTCAAACAGGAGAAGACTTTACAGTGAGGAGTTTGTCTTGAATTTAGTAGTAGCCTATATTATGGCGTGACAACAGAGATTTATAATTGTGATCTCTTCACTTGTTATATAGATTATCTACCGTTATATATAGCCTATATAAAAAGTGATATTAGAGTTAGTAACGACAGATAGAAAAGTTCATAGTCGAGAAAATATTTTCAGCATTATGGCAAAGAATTATTCTCAATTAATGTCAGTTTTTACAGCCAACTCAATCCTATTCTAGCCTATCTATTCCAATCCTAGAATAATTGAATAAATATTATATTAGTATAATAATCATTAATATTTTATTAATAATTTGAGTCTCCTAATTATTTGTCATTCTAGTGGAAAACATTTTCAGAATCTTCAAAATTATGTAATTATTTACTACTTAGGACTAGTATGTAGGGCAGAACTCAAGCTGGTAAATATGACTTAGATTTTGTGTAGAGAAGGTGAGAGTTTACAAATAAAAATTCCTTTACAGTTAAGAGGCATTATTAATAATCCTATAATTTTTATTCTGATAAAGTATAGTGATCTATTTAGTAGTTAAATAAGCCTATTTAATACAGACAGAAGCCTATTATGGATTTCATGAAAATGGTAAAAATGAAGTTTTTGCCGGACAAACAAACAAGTTATGCAAAGACAATTACAATTCAATGAATGATCGCATGATATGCTCTAGTGATTTCACCACAATAATTTCTATTGAAGTTCAAGAACAAACAGCCAATTGACATTATTCGTTCTAAGTACCACTGGATCAAATATCATCGGATAATAACCATTGAGCAATAAATGTTTTTATTCAACAACTATATTAGAATTTTCTCATTAGAAACAAAATTCATTCATGTTGAACACCTCCAATACTATACCATTTTCTTTCAATCGTTCTGCTTGAAGTGATACATGATCATACCTTTTAACAAAAAAGTGGAGTGGAAAAGTGCAACATCCATGGAGAAAAGGAGGAATCTAGTTAAAAAGATTGAAAATCTAGACTCAGAAGAAACTCTTACATTGGAAAAGTGACCTTTTGATATACAGACTGACCCAAAATTTGCCAATGAGGTATAATGTTAGGTACCTAAAATATGTATGATGGGTAATGGCTTTTAAGCCAATCTACATAACTTTAAATACATTATTATTAATAACAATAGGGATACTTTAAAAAACACCTTTTACTTCTCCAAAAAACTATGTTACACCATTTAACAATTATTCATTTGTGTCATTTTGTTTTTTAAATACGTTGGTGTTTTTAAAAGTTTACTATAATAATTCGTTTCAGTTTTATTAATGTATATAAATATATAATTTAATACAATTTTAAAATAATACAATAATCAAAGAGACCTAAATATATGTTCTATAGTAATATGTTATTCAACAATTTTGATCATCATATATAGGCCTACTTGAATCAATTAAACTTTTGTAATAGAACAGCTTAGAAGGCATAATTCTAAATTTTTAATCAAGATTATAATACTCTGGGATAAAGTTTCAATCCATAGAAATGTTTGAAATGAAATACTACAAATCCTTTGAAATGTGGTTCCCTAGACGAAATTTGTGTAAATCTTCACTCCAATTAAGTAATACTTATTTTATTACACTACTATTAGTGAATTGTCACCATGCTACATGCTCAAGAGGGATAACGAAGCCTGAGTAAATTATTTACAACTTGATTTTGAATGAATGGATACCTACTACAGAGTTTTCAAGGCCTTCGTAACGATAACAAAGGCTGATTTGTCTCTCCAAGCTAGAAGATGTAGAGATAGTACCGTACTTCAAGCATTGTTCACACCGACACGCATATTCTACAATACACTAACCCTTTGCTTGAAAGAATGCCCTGTCACTGTGTTCGAATTATTGTATCCCAATCACAAAGTCAAGGACAAACATCACATATTATACCAACAGAAGAATGAATACAAAATATTGAGATGGTCTGATGAAAAATAGATCTCGAAACCTATGAAATAGTGATTATGAAAGTGTTATTGGTAGAATGAGTGATGGATACATGGAACTGGATAGGCTACTCTCACATGCTTATTAAGACATAAGACAACAACAAAATCCTATGATGATAACATAATATGAGTCCTAAATAATCTTGGGAAATAAACTTTTCTGCAACGAACGAGAAATTTACTTCACATCAAAAACAATAATTCCAATTTCAACCAATGCTCAAGTACGATATTAAATACACTTCTTGAACTGTAGCGTTGTCAGCTATCATACTTATAATCATTTCAACGTTTCCTATGGTTCTAATTTCAATACAAACTGTACAAGATATCCTTGCTTATTTGACATTATCTGATTTTTTATAAAGTTCATTATCTTTGATATTTGAGTCACCTATTGTTTCACAGTTGATAATTTATTTATATTTGATTCATTTATCAATGGCTGACACAATCATGAAATGATTGGAAGTGAAAAAAAGTTCAGTCCTTATTACTATTTCATTTTTGAATTTTAATCAATTTTGATTCCTACTGATAGATGCATACGGTATAAATTGTATGATGCAAGTACAGTAACAGAAGCAGATCGGAGAAATTGTCCATCAAATTAATTTCGTCAGACTCACTTTTGAAAGCCGAGTTTGGAATATAAATAAATGAAAGTACACATTGAGATTCTATTTTCTCTGACCATCAAGAAAATCAGTTATTTTGGAGTATGATAGTTATTTCCAATTCACCAACGTCTCAAACACAAAAAATGGATTTATCGATACGTTACTTGAGGAGTGTACAAAACAAGCAAAATAAGATGAAACCTATAATTGGAAAATTTATGAGCAGTCATGCAAAATCTATGAAGGCAATGACAAAAGGCAGCAAATGAAATAAAATGAGGCAAGTTGTAAAATAATCAATGAAAATTAACGAGCAACGTTGAAGAAATCTCATCTCTCAAAGCTATGCTGAAATATTTTTAAATTATGAGAAGAATGGCCTATATGATTGCAGATTCAATTAATTTAAATAGAAAAACAATATTTGAAAATTATTTGAAGAAGCGTAGCCTACAGTAGGCCTACTGTAACTGATATAAATCACTTGAAAAAATTGTGGAATTAGTTGAAATGAAGTATTTACATACTACTAAGATGTTCAAAATGGGAATATACTGTATATAATTATTTTGGTGATTATAATTTAAGAGTGCATAACTTATGAACTTATTAAAATCTAAATATTAATATGATTCATGTAAAGTTCTTACATGAAGCCGAAGCCTAGTAGTCCAATATTTGAAATATGTCCAACGATAAAAAGCACCAACTTCACTCACAATATGACCATGCGAAACTATCATTTCAAATTTGAAATATTGTTTCACCATGAGTAACGATATGCGTAGATCCAAAAAAACACTTAATTTAATAGTTCTAAACATTGAAGTAAGAAATTATCAGCTATAAGCTCGTCTAACTGAATTTGCAATGCAATTACAAGCGAACACTCGTAACAGAAAGTAATAAAAAATATTCAAACTTAAAAGCTTATAGCTGTCAATAAGTTAATCTGCCAAGGTTAATAAAATTGAAATACATTTTGAGAATTATAAACAATTAAAAATTGCATTATGACTCACTCATTTCGCATAATGATCATCCCAACTTTCTTGATTATCAAAAACAAAAAATGATAGTACCAAACAAGCTAAAGCTATTTTCACTATTTTATATTTTGAACTGTGAAATGTTCAAAAGATTTTCTGCGAAATGTGGCACAATTTATACCGGCACCAACCGAGATTTTAAGACCGCTGATCAACTGAATGAACGATATGTTATCCTATTAAGCGTTCATTCATGGTCAACAATCCATAACTGTCCCTTCCATATAGCTTCTGTTCGATGCTTGCGAGTTAAATGATTATGATTTTTAGTTTATTGTTAGGTAACATGCACTTTGTTCAAGTAGTCACAAGTGAAAGTGAGTATGTCTGCAAGCATTTCCTCTCTTATTGTCCACAGTTGACTGTTACACCCTCTTTGTCTTACTCACACGAATGCCAAACATTATTTTGTTCATCAGTTCACACGATAGGAATAATAAATTTGATGTAGGACAATGGTTGCACTAGCCTATAGTTATTTGATAAATCATATATACATAATAATTTTACAGCTTTGTTGCCCGAATAACCAATTTAAAACTTGATTTTTATGCATTCATTTTTGTGACATTTTAATTATAAATTTAGGAGAGAATGGAGAAGGAACTTCAGTGCTATTTAGTAGATTAAGTGATAGAAAATATAAATTTGTTTTGTCATTTTTTGAATTCAATTTCTTGGTAGATAAAACCATTAAAAGAATCCTAGATTACTATAGGATAGGCTATATATTAAGTGTATGGTATACTATATACTACATGTTCAATAGAGGGCTTATACATATTGTACTTTCAAAATGTAGTATTTTATATCGTAAGTTGACAAGATATATTTTTAATCTAGCAATGACAGTCGGGAAAAGAAAAGAACAGGCCCTTATAATCACAAAAAAGTAAAGACTACTTTTATATTACTGGTACCATACGTGATGGATGATAGACATCACAACATTTTTAAATTGGAACAATGAACTCAATTTTTATTATCCTGACCATTTTTTATTATTGACGTTTAATTCGAAAATTATTTTCGTTTCATTTCATGCATGTGCTTGGAATCAATCTGCTATAGACACTTATTTAATTTTGTTAAATAATTTTTGATACAAATTTCATATCAAAAACAGATTACTCTGAGCAGAATGTCAAGTTTACTATTCAATGTCCCAGTCACTAAAGACCTTGATCGTTGTATCAGCTTCGACAGCTCTATTCACACCAAAGATCATTGTCACGGCTAGATGCACAATTATTACAGTCTGCTTTATTGTTAACTACATAACACCTTCACCGGTTGAAGGTGTATCTATGAAGTTCAGAAGTTTCCCCATGACTATGTTCGTTTTTACGATCCCAGAAACATCAGTTTAAGAATTATTAAAAAATCTTCCTTCTTAAACTAGGAAATAAGTGGAATATTTTTCAAATATTGGAGAGTGTACACTTCGAAGATGGAATATCATTCCAATAATGGGATCTGGACTTCAAAAAATAACTCTAGAAATGTTACTTCAATTAATTTCTGTGTTTTAGAAAGATCAAATTTTAAGACAACGGTCAGTAGTAGTAGTAGTGCAAATTGGGCCAAGATATTTCTTTAAAAATAAGCGATCGGGAATTGCTATCTTTAAAGTAAAGGAAGATGAGTGACGAGAGAGAGAAAAAAATAGAATAAAGGAACACACAATAAGGAAAAAACATCATATAAAAAAGAAAAAAAATAGTAGAGTTCAATCACTTCCAAAATTTACAAGAGTTTTTCACTGATTCACCATTAGCTGCATAAAAACATGTAGGATATGTTTCTTCTGCTCCAGAGGAGTAATATGCATAAAGTATAATAATTTGATTCGTGACCCTGAATATTAAACCTGCAAGTAAATACTGCGATAGTTTATTGGAGGAATAATTGAATTTATTGTGAGCTCAGAAAATGAAAATCTACAGAAACATTAAACATTTTATTTTAAATTTTATAATATAAATCCAAAACCAAATTTTAAAATAAATTGAAAATCCAATATTATTTTAGTACGAAGCATGCTACCGTACTCTATAACAAGCCGCATAATGATCATTTATACTCATATATTCTGACTGTTGATATGCTGTTGATTATTAATCAAAATAGGCAACAGAAATTGCCAAATATAGTTGATTTTATCTAGGTCGAATATGAAAATGGAAATATGAACATCTAAAGTTAATGCAAACCGAGAATTGTGGGATGATTTATTCATGTAAGTGTAGGTACGATATGTTAAAAGTATGAGATTTCGAGAATCAAGTTTATAACTTCAAATTTGCCAAATCCTATGGATTCGAACAATTTTGCTTCTTGTAATGATTATATTATATGAAATTGAGCACAATAGTTAATCAAAAAAGTAACAGGAAATTGAATGCATTCTTTAGTTGGACTACATATTTATTTTGTGCACTGTATAAATAGTAATACAGTTGGATAGAGAAGTCATCTGACTAAATACCAGTACAACAGGTAGCGTTTCAATTGTTTTCCTAGGAAGAATCGATTACACGGTGAAAATCGTTTTCATTTTGTAGACGTTGAACAATAAAAAAAAGTGGAATTCTTCTGGCACTGGGGTGTATTCAATCTGATTGCATAACAGGAAGAGATAGACTTCGGGACACGATGTTTTTACTTTATTAAGGCCCTCGACCGACAACAAACAACTAGGAAGTGAGTGTCATTGTAATAGATTAGACAAAAGACTTAGCAGACGATCAAATCAATAAGTTCTCTATGATATTGGTGTTTTTTTTTCATTAAAATAATATAGAAGATAATCAATTAGGGATAATTCAAGACATTCAGAAAGGGAAAGAGGAGACGTTTGTGGAATGTTGGGAAAGATAGTTTTACAGAGAGTGGAACCCTTAATGAAGTTTAGGAGGAGCAGAAGAGAATAATCATGATGCTGAACAAAGAATCAAGTTGGCTGCACTGAGCTTTGTTGGTTTGCATCGTGCTTGGCTATCATTTTTTAGATATTAATTACAGATTGCGCAGTAAATCAAGTTGTAAACTCTGGTTGTGATTATTATCTTGTTTATGAACGACTAAAAATGATTTCATCCTATGTAACTGATAAAAGAAATTGACTAATTGAGAATTAATTTAACAAAAGAAAATCGAAGTGAAGCATTGTTGGAAGGGATAACGTAAACGAAGAGAATAAAAGAAAGACTATGATTCATTGATCTGTTTCTATATATTGCTTATGATCAGTATCAACATCCTTCGTTGGAAATAAATGAATTACGGTGAATTGAGAAATACAATCCTTGAGAAGTAGTTGTTGTTTCATAAATGCAAACTACGTTGAATGATTTATATCACAATGATTGTCAATACTGTAATTCATAATATTTAGGATAAGTTGAGATGAGATAATTTTTATAAGTAACTTAAAGTGTGTTAAGTATGAAATTTTATTATTTTTGCTCATTAACTTATTGGTCAGTTAAAAGTTAACGATTGCATTGAACACATTTCAATGAAACGATCAGTGGATGCCCAAGTTAGTAGTCACTAGGTCCCAATTTTCCAATAAAACAGAGAGCATAACTTAAATTTTCCACAGTTAAGAAATGATCTTATATTAATCCATTTTTGTTGTTGAGAGGACAGGGATATGTTTTGAAGAATAAGACTAATAAGAATAGGGGACGGATAAAAAATGTATATGCTATAAGTAAAACAATAAAGATTAATAAAATGAGGTTATTCCCCTAAGAAGCTATCTCCAGAAATTATTATCACCATCAAGATGATATTATCCAGCTTCAACACGTTCTCACAATATTACTGCGACATTTTGGTCAAATGAAATTTTTTATAACAATATCATCACGAATAATGGTGAATTAGATCATTGTGTAGTATTTATCTACCACAATTCCTTGGTAAAAATTCAATGGTATTTCCTTTTTAATATACCATTGCATCTGATAGCGGAATAAAAAACTTTCCAAGTACCTTTTTTAACAGAATTGTTGAAACAAAAAGTACAAGAAAGAAATTATCACAACAAACACATCGATGGAATAAAATATAATGGTGAAGCAACGATCTCACGTCGAGATACAGTAGGACGAGGATCAATAAACTATCAAAGTCACTGGGTTTTCCCATCCGATAAAAGAAGTGAGACCGACGCTAATAGAAACTCTAGCCTTTGCCGAGAGCAGCGCAAAAAGCATATTTTCAAGCATAGAAGACTCTTTAATATCTAAGCGAGTCCGGCCGGCTCAATAGTGAATGATTAATTATATTACAACTTTAGTATCACACAGAGTACTATATTAATAAAATTGGAGTATAGCCATTACAATATGGCACAAATCTCATCTTAACTTTTCAAAAATAAATAATTAATATATTTGGAATTGGGAGCGCTACAATTCAAGAGAAAGAGTGCAAATAAAACTTTCCACGTTACGTTAAGCTTTAAAGTTACGAGTGAAACGACCCAAGAAAATGAACTGGCTTCCTTCAGGGATAAATGTCTACTCCTAGTCCTAAGAGGTACTGTATGATCGACATTTCTTAAAAAAAAGTGTTGTGCTGATAATAGAATAATTTTTCGGGGCATCTCTCATTTCCCATTGGTAGAGTTCAGTCAACACATTCTACTAATCTACTCGATTCTCAAACTTTTCATCACATTCGAATTTTCAACCTTTTCGTTGAAGTTTTCAACTCTACAGGATTCCTTTAGATTTCACCAAAAATTCTCATTAGCATTGCTATAAACTATAAATAATGATAATAGTGAAATGATAAGTCATATATTTCAAATTAAATCATCTAAGTTTTCCTCTTCAATCATACCCTACGTTTCTACCAGCCTTCTTATTCCCAATTACATTGTATATTGGTTTGTTCTAAAAATAATTGAATCGCTCTTGCAACAACATTTTCCAAGTAGAATATGCCTACTTATCATTGGGATTAATGTAGAATTGAAAACAACAAATTAAGTACAAGGACATACGTTTTGAAAATTATTAAAGGCAAGTTACAGTTGAAACTTTCATTTATTGAACATGAATATTTTACAAGTTTTTGTGTATATATTTTGCTTATCTATAAGGAAAAGATTTAGGAGGAATGATGCTTAACAACTAATTCTTAATAACAACCCAAACCAAACCATGGCATTTACTGTTCATACACTTTCATTAGCAGTATTGAAAAAGCAAAATAATTATGATATGCGGTGGCAATAAAATTCCGATACAGCTTTAGCTGCCAATCCATCCACATGCTAATTAATGGACGAAATATCATACAAAGGGTCTAAAAGGACGTCATAAAAAGCTTTCAACATCAAGATTATTAGTTAAGAATGTTTAAAATGTAATAATACATTTTCCCATGGACAGACTTTGAATAAGTACTGCAATGATAATTTGTGCTACCATAATACACTAATATTCTGAACACTTATCAAGACACAGGCATTGATAGATTAGTATTAATATTATTATTATTATCTCTACTCAAAAGCCTGACAGTGAATATGAATCTTATTTTAAGAAATATTGTCCAACAATTTGAAAAATCTAAATAAATTTCAATCAAATATATATTTCACTAAATAACAATGATATTTCTAACGCTTTCTACTTTAGATACATTTATGATAAAATACATTTCATTTTTTACACAACAATGTGAATACTTTTTTACAATGTCACAAAAGGAGTGGAATTCACTGTTCAAATAAACCAACAAATTTTCCTTATTGACATCTATCTGCAGATTCATCATCATCTGGAATGTTGATAATAAGATCTGTAACAAAAACAATAAATTATGAATATCCAAGACAGAATACGTTAACATAATAACGTTAAGAAATATACTGTCTAGCTTGAACATTCATAACTTATTCTAGTTTTCAAAATTTCCAGCTATGTAGTTTTGAACTAGCAACATTGAATATTTAAATTTAAGAGCAACTACTCTAGATGAACATGTCTTTTTTTGGGAATTGAACATATACTTCAGATCAGTATTACTTTTACAGACCTATATATTTGTCTTTAAGGAATTTAAAGACAAATGATTTCTCTTCCAGATTCATGTGTTAATTTGTCTTTGAGGTACATTGATAAATTAGAGTTCTCTTCCAGATTCATGTGTTATAGAAATCAATAATGTGAAAAACATGTAGCACAAAAACTTTCCATTTGTGATTATAGTTATAGCAAATATCAATCATCTACAACATTGGATTAAAAATTGGAAGCATGCATTCAGCCTCTACAGTTGCACAACATCTACCCACTGATTGCGCACCACTCAGGTATTCAATCACAGTCATAAAAAGAGAACGTTACAAGTAGATGAAAAGTATAGCCCAAGTTTAGGAAGTATAGACCTCGAAAGTAGCTTATAGCAATTTTTGTATGGAAATTAATCTGAAATTCAAATATTATATTCAGCAGTTTGAAAGGTAGTATTATTAGTTGATAACTAATTAGTTGATTAATTAGGTTTCGTGCTAAGAGTGCATATTGATTTTATAATTTCAAATTTATTAACACCGTGGAATAATAAAATAATTTTTTCAGACTAAATTATCAAATTAATAGCCTTTGGACTATTATTACTTATAATCAACTAGTCAATTTCGGAAGTACTAGATTACAATGTTTCTTGGCAAAATTTTCAATAAATGATATAAAATAATCACTTATAAGGAAATACCATCACATACAAGTCTGAATTTATCTGACGCTATAATATAAATATTGCATTATGGAATGGATTCTAAATATCTGGATGATGTCCCCCCCCAAACAGGATATTTAAGCTAATTTAATTGAAAACAAAATCTATTCCATTTATTTTTGTAGAATCACTAGTACCTTTTTTTAATAAAGGGTAATAGCATAGAGAAACAATAGCATAAGTAGATATTCCATGGTATAGGGCGTTTATGTCGCAACATTTACTGTTATCTCAAGCCTATAGTCCACGTAGTTCTTTCCCGTGAAGCTTTATGACGCTTGTAGTCTCTCATATTGTGCTGTTCATACACTCTTACCCGGTCCAAACAGTAAAAATCGACAATAATCGACAGTAATCGGCTTGAGATAACAGTAAAAGTTGCTACATAAACGCCCTATACCATGGGATATCTACTTACGCTATTGTTTCTCTATGGTAATAGTAATTCTATGATAACTATCAAGTTTGTCTGTAGAAATAAATCATCCATTTACAGAAGTATTTTTTGGAAAAGTTTGACATTCATACATAAAATTGTTTGATGATAAATCCAGAATGTATCGTGAGTCATCAATGGTACCAGCTCAAACAATGCTTTCCAAGGTTTTGCAGATGAAGTATAGTAGAATTTGATGTAAGGACATCTTTCCGTGAACCTTAATGTTACTCAGAAAATTGATCAAACAACAACACATAAGAGTGCAATTGAAAATTGAAGAGGTCTTTCAAAAACTCACCTTATAAATAATTTACTTGCTCTGGGTGTGGCGCGAGTCACGAGGATAGAACTCGGCCAAGGTGGTGGCCGGGATACGCTTCAACATCTCCTTGGGGAAGATACGCAGCAGCTGCCAACCAATGTCCAGCGACTCGAAAACTGTTCTGTTCTCATAGTTTCCTGCACACAAAAAACAAATCCACGATTTTAATAGAGACTCTAATAACAATAATGTGATTATATTGATAGTTGAAGGTTACTTTCTTACAAGATGACATAAAAATATAATACAATTTTTTTAAAATTATTTACATCTAAACTTTCCTCTATACTGAATAATAATATATTGTCTTTAACGACGATTTGTGAACGAGTGCTCTAGTATTTTTCCTGATTATTATTTATGATCAATTGGACTCGTCCCAACTGCTGGCACGACCATACTGATTTATAACAATGAAAGCACATGTTCTTGGCTGGCAGACCACCATAAATCTAGTTAGGAAAAACCGTAGATTTTAATAAGGTACCTTACTAACCACATAAATGTCAATCGGAATATTGATACTCTATAGTGATAATAAATAGAGGGGAAGATTAAAATCCTTATACACAATCGTGAAATTGGATGGCAAGAGCAGTCAATTACAGGCGTTATAGAATCCGAATAATTCAACAACTTTTACAATAGCTAATATGGTGGTGTCCACGTTATAATGGCAGCATTTGATTAACATTAGTTTAGCTATCCTTGTTTATCATTCGAAAAATCTTATAGCACTATCCCTTTCTAGCTAAGCAACGTTGCCAGATCGTTTTTTAACAATGTAGAAATATAATTAACAAAATATTCAATCTCAATTATGAAAATTTATTAATAAATCATTGCAAAATATATTTTGGGCGAATAAAATATAATTCATTAATCTTAGAAAAGATTAACAGTACATTACACCAATATTTCAGATATTACACCAATTATATACCGGTATACCAGTACCAGCTATATTCTATAGAAGGCTGAGAATGCTCAAACCTTCAAGGAGTAGATTGTTACAAAAACAAAAAACAACACAACACCTTCATGAGAATGGTGACCACGAAGCCTGGGTTACACAATGCCAGTTGAAAGGCAAGCAGTGAACCAAGTTTACATTGAACTCAGGACAAAAATGAGAGATGCTGGAAAATTATTTTTTACAAGTATAGATATAATTATGTATGAATAAAAATTGAGCACATGCTGATGAGTATGAGCATGGATTATGAATGAGCTCTTTCTCCATAAGCTCATGAAGTATGCTCTTTTTCATTTCGATATGAATACGATTGAATACTTTCCTAGATAGCGAAGATTGTCTACAGTAACTTAAGAAAGAGGGAAATTTATATTTGAATAAATGAACTCTATGGAAGAAAATTACAGAGTTTCTAAATTTATAAGTAGAGATCAGAAAAAACTAAAACGTATGTAGATAAATTGAAAGTAGTAGGGATTCAGTGAGACATACATGGATTTGAAAATGGTAGTTTCTTTCGACTGACCTTGTGAGATGAAATTCTTTTCGAACTTGGTCAAGAATTCCAAGTAGAGCAAGTCATCGGGTGTCAAAGCTTCCTCTCCGACGACAGCCTTCATGGCCTGGACGTCCTTGCCGATGGCGTAGCAAGCGTACTGCAAAACAACACTCACAGCATAATTTCACTATTTCAAAAAATCTTCTGAGAAAGATGATTGAAAGACCTCTTACAATAATTAATATTTTCACAAGTATGGTAATAATAAACTGTAAAATATATTGTACATGCTTTTTGAAGCGTTTAGACTTTTCATAATCTGTTATAACATATAGCTTAGATCACGAACAAACTTGTTCCTTCAAGTTTTGAACTTAACATTGAGAAAAAATATCGAAGAGAAAATATATTTAAAGAAATATAATTATTTAAATATCAATAGCAGGGTGGCTTCATAAAAAATAGAGAATACGTCCCGGCCAAGCTGATTATTTTTGCGCAGTAGTGTTCATTGAATTTCCAACAACTATCCTACTTCCTCTGTGGACAATATGTGCAGTGTGCAGAAGTCTACGGAGGATCTAATAGTATTTGAATTAGATTTTAGCTTATTAGTTAATGGCTTACATTTTTATACGCTCTACATTTCTTATTTTTATCAATAATAAATTATAAGCAATGAGCAAATGCTACAGTTGAGTCAATTCGATTACGTTTGAAATTCATAGGAAAATTGTAAAATTGGAACAGCAATCCTCTAAGTACAAGACTGGACTCTTTATTACCACATACGAATAAATGTAAATATATTTCGAACTGAATGAATTTGTACCTGCGTTGAGATCATAATTCGTTTTTAATTGAAATCTTTGATCGATTTGTACATGAACTAGTGAAAAAGCGACCAGTTGGTTGGAAACATGATCTTGAACAACTAAGGGAATGATCACATTGAATGTGCACGTATTTCTTGTTGGTGACCATATCTTGCTGGTGACTAGGTTCTGTTGGTGATGTTGTCTTGTTGGTGACCATATCTTGTTGGTGACCTTGTGATGTGCAAGTGCAAGCGTGGTCTTGGATGACCAAGCGCGCAGATGAGGAACAAAATCATGAAAAAGCCATAGGAACACTCATACTAAACGCGTGTACTTGCTGGTGGCGTTCAGTGTAAGCATCTACAGGCAAGTCACAACTTGTATCTAAGGCTCTTTCCAGATTTTGTTTCTCGTCTGCGCGCTTGGTCATGCATGATCTCACATGCAATTGCACATATGTGCATCCAATGTGATCATACCCTAAAACAGAGCGCCTAATTTGTTATTTTGATTTACAAAGATACTCATTTTTATACTAGTAGTTCTGTGAACAGTAGACCTCACGCAGTATTCTCATGCACAAGTATCTGATTGAAACTATAGACCTTATGGAAATACAGCAATAGACTTGGCTTCTCTACACATCTGTGTAATCACTTGTCAGCTGATTTATGATGAATAATTCTATAGTCTGATTTTTACTCTAATATTGGCGTATGAAGGAGGCTCCTTTTTTCTTTTATATTATCCTTGAAATGCAAAATTTCCAAAAACCTTGTATATACGTCGACGCGCAATTAAAAAGGAACATACCTGTCAAATTTCATGAAAATCTATTACCGCATTTCGCCGTAAATGCGCAACATATAGGCTAAACATTTAAACATTTGAACATTAAGAGAAATGCCAAACCGACGACTTGAATCTTAGACCTCACTTCGCTTGGTCAATAAGTATTGATTATTATTTAGCTTCACTTTGCATTATGTATTATTTTATTATGGCGAAATAAAATTTGATTTTATTTGAACTAAACTTGGAACATGAACAAGTAAAAAAGAGCATAGGCATACCAGTTGGTTGGAGACATCACTGTGATCCTTGCGTGTCATTCCCTCGCCAATGGCCGACTTCATGAGACGACTGAGCGAAGGCAGCACGTTCACTGGTGGGTAGATCTGTCTGTTCTGCAGCTGTCTGTCTACGTAGATTTGTCCCTCCGTGATGTATCCCGTCAAATCAGGAATAGGATGGGTAATATCTAAAACAAACAAAGAAAATTAATGAATCTTAAAAAATCTATCATTCGAATAATTTATGAAATCTATTATTTTATTAATTTCAAAGGGTACTATAATTCTATTTTATAAATACAAGAAAGTAGCCCTGAATTCATACATTTTAAGTACATTCGAATAATATTCGTGAAAGAAACTTGAATTTAAATTTACGTCCTACTATAGAAACATTCCATCAAGAAAGGATGGATTTGAATGTATGTAGAAGACAATTCACTTACTTATCACAGAGGATAATAAATCTTGTACCTACTCATTTTGTTGCCAATACAAGCCGGAGCATAAAACTAAATTGCGAGATTGAGGAATGGATAAGATCAAATAAAACTGAAGAAAAAATCTTCTAGGCACCAACTGTTTCTTGTTTTATGTTTTGTTTTTTTATCATAGAATAATAATTATTGTTTGTTACTATCTTTTATCTAATTTCAACATCTACTAATCTACAAAATTATATTTGTGTGTAAATTCCACTAATCTTTGTTCTTAATTTGGTTTAATTTCTTAGTTTATATTGAATAAATATATTACTGCAACTTAGGTCTACGCACAGGTTTTACCTTGTAGACTACTCCTTAAACATAGATGGACATAAAAATATACTGCAGTTTTGGGATCATTTTATATATTTAATAGTATTTTTCTTGTATTATTTTTAGATGTTATAATATAATATTATTATAATTGTGTATGTTTCTTAAGAAATAAATTTGAATTTGAATTCACAATGTTTTTACATAATTCATTTCTGATCCACCATTATTGCTAGGCTGTCATTGGCCACTGACCAGTGAGCTACCCTTTTGAATGTGTTTGTTTCTACTACATAAATTATGTCAGTTGATTCAATTTGATTGCAATTTTATAATGATTTGATAGTTGTGGTAATCCATTTTTATAGCTTATTGAGAAACAGAAAATTTTTATGTGGAGCGAAAACTGACTTGACTTATTTCGACCTGATATAAATCTAAATTTGGGAGAGGAATATCAAAGGGTTCGCATTTTCTTCATTCTCAATATGTACATAACATCAATAATGTACAACTTCAAAAGATAATCTTTGAAGAAATTAATGAAGTTAATTAATTAGTGAAATTAATTAATTCGTACATTTATTGTATGAATAAATTAATGAAGAAATACGTCAAAGCCGAATTATCCAAAAACGTTTAATTTTGTTACCGGAATGAGTGAGTGACCTTTTTTACAACTGCCTGAGTATAAAAGTAGGGGGAAACGTAACTGGACTCTGGACTCGTAAGACGATAATAGTAGGCTATATTAAAAATATTTTTTGTTCAATTTGCACCCTTTCCAGACTGTAAATTTTGACCTCATACTTCAGGTAGCTGGTCTTGAAGCCATGCTGTCTCATATCAAAATCAGATTATTTAACCAAATAAGAATCTGATAATTGTGGAGAAAATTATTATTTAAAAACCCAGAAGTACAAGAATTTAAAGAAAAAAGTCAATTATCCAACCAATTATGGAAAACTATATGTTTGTTGAATAATTAGGGTTTGACGTATTTCTTTATTAATTTATTTGTACAATATTCAAGTTATTGATGTTGTAAATATTTTATGTTATATTGGGAAAGGAAAAAAGGCGAACATTCAATATTTATAGAAGAGGGAAAATCTGGAAACTACTATTTTTGACAAATCTCGCCATTGTCCTGTCATTGATGTTGCATAATGCTGTATTTTCTAATTGTAGTTTTATTATGAAAATGAGTAATATACTTCATTCCATTTAGAATTTCTAAATCCGTAAAAACTTTCAATCATATTATCCCAGAGAGGCCCAGTCCCAAGTGATACAATTGAAGCCGGATATCAAATTATTGATTGAATATCCTCTATTATTCGAATAATTCAAAATATAGTTTCATTTTTATTTATTTATTGCTGAGGATCATGTTCACATGAGATCCAGGCTTGTACTTGAGTAATGAGACACATGATTATGAGAGATGAGTTTCCTCAAAAGTGTTACAACAGGTGGTTGAACAAGACATCAAAATATTTCCTCCCTCAGAAAATGAAAATTAAATTGAAATTAGGGCTAGTAGCTTTCAGTGAAACTGGTTAACTTTCAGGATACCTTCAACTTCAACTCAATTTTACAAATAAACTCTTGAATAGAATAGAAATGGAATAAACTCTAACTTTACTGAAAACTTCAATAGCAAGAAACTATGGAGATCATATTTGTAGACTTCACAACGTTTCAAAAGAAACATATAAAACTAATGATAAATCATGGTTATCATTGTGATCATTTTCATTTAGTTTAACGGTTGAGAAATGAAAATATTTTACAGCAGGAAACTATGTAGAGCATCTTCGTAGACTCCACAACGTTTTAAAAGAAACATTTAAACTTAATGATAAATCATGAAAATAGTAATGTGATTTTTTTAATCCTATACTATTAAACGAGCAATTTCTGTTTATATGTTTTTATGTTTATATATCTGTATGTGACCGGATCTCGAAAACGGCTCTAACGATTCTCACAAAATTTGGAACAAAGTAGGTTTATGATATGAAAATTCGATTGAACTAGGTCTCAACCCTGGTATAACTCGCTGAAGAACATTAAAAGGATAAATACGTCCTTGAAAAAAAATCTGGAAATATTGTCGTCTGTCGATACCGTAATGGAAGTGAGTGAACGAGTGCATGTGTGGGATCATTCAGCTGATCTCACGAGAAGAAAAATTCAGCGAGAAAATCTTTGTTTTGTTTATTTATTTTTTTTTTTTTTGAAAACATGATTACTTCAGAAAGTCCAAAATAGTAACTAGATGCTGTTACTGTAGAATAGTACATAGTATATTAACAAATATTGTAGCAAACATAGTACATCATTCTAAATTGTATTCATAGTATATCTATTTGTAATTGATGATGTGTTTGTTTTTTAAAGTGTGAATAAATTGTTATTTTGATGAGTAATAGTAGCTTAACCTAGATTTTGATTTGGACTGTAGTATAAATTTGAAAAGGGACAGTTTTGGGCATAAGCCTGTTTTGCCTCCTCATATAACTGTAAAAATAATTGTACGACTGAGAAAATGAATAAATACAAACTATAAATTCAATTTTTCATTACAAATTATGCTTTTACACTCCAGAGCAAAGCTCGGTCCCCCGATATTTTAGCTTATCAGATGAGATGAAAAAACCTACATAAAAACTATTAATTGTATTTTGATTGTATGTAGATTTCTTTTGTGTATTTTGTGTTGAATTGAATAAAATGAATGAATAGAATATAATGGAGTTGGTGTACCGTCGTTGGGCATAGTGAGAATGGGGATCTGTGTGATGGAGCCGTTGCGACCCTCGACTCGTCCGGCGCGCTCGTAGATGGTGGCCAGATCGGTGTACATGTAACCGGGGAAACCACGACGGCCGGGCACCTCCTCGCGGGCGGCGGACACCTCTCGCAGCGCCTCGGCGTAGGAGCTCATGTCGGTGAGGATGACGAGCACGTGCTTCTCGCACTGGTAGGCCAGGAACTCGGCGGCCGTCAGCGCCAGGCGTGGTGTGATGATACGCTCGATCGTCGGGTCGTTCGCCAGGTTCAAGAACAGGCACACGTTCTCCATAGAGCCGTTCTCCTACAAAGCAAATCGACAGACCACGTTTCACAAAACATGGTAATACACAATATGCCATCGTTCTCCATCCAACCGTTCTCCTACAATTGACAGACGACGTTTCACAAAACAAGGAAACCTAGGTGATACACAATTTCGTACATTAAGTCATTTACACTCATCATAGCTTACAGCATCTGTTAAAAATAGCTATCATGAAAATGATTAAAGGATATTAATAAAATAATAAATTTTAATCAAGTTTTTAACCATTAGGTTGATTGAATAAAAGCTAGCAATTGTTATCTCTTAGTAACTTTCAAGCCAATGCTAGGATTCGAGTCAGTTTCATAATCTTATTTGTATAGCTAGAGCTGAAGAAAAGTTTCTATGATCCTAGTTTTTATTCAATCGACCCAATATAGTAGGCCAAACCAATGAGTCATTCTTTCATCAACAATTTTCTCATAAATTCAAGTAAATATAGAAAAGCTGATTGGTCTTAACTGGGTGTGATTAGAAAAAATTGAAATGATTGAGAGAGAAAGACAGACGAGTCCTTACCATTTTTTCCCGAATGAACAATAATAATTTATTAGTTTGAAATAAGATTAAATAAATACATGTTTATTGTCATTAAGCAACATTAGCAATAGACAAAGTCAAAACTAATACTAGATATTATACAAGTCAGAAGGATATAGGTTAATGTAATTGAAAGTATATACGGTATACATATATAAACACAAACATAACTACAACATCTAAAGTAAACCCAGAAGAATTCAAATATTCATCACTATATACTGAACACAGAAACACAGTACTTAACAAGGCCCAGTCAAAATGGTTAAAACAAAAAAGAAAAGCTTTAAGCAATCAAGGAATCAAATATCAGATTAGAATCCCTTTTCAAGTTTCAACTCAATTTCTGGCCAAAGAAATGTTTCTAATAAGATTTGAGAGTTTGAATAGTTTAGAAAATAGAGCTTTACGCTCAAAGCCAATAGTTAACTATTGAAAACTTTTAAAAATATAGAATCAACTGAACAAATTTGTAGTTAAATGGAGAAAAATGGAAAATGAGCACAAGCTTATTAGTTCCTTAAATAATCATCATTGTTACAAGACTCAGCCGTAAACAAATAAATTGTTCCACGCACTTGCGGATGAGTGGCAAAAATAAGTATGCAATTTTTTTTTATTTATGGGATAGAGCAAACAATACAATAGTTATTTCCAATAACTTTCTCTAACTTATCAAAATTAGGAATAATAGTTCTGGACTCTTGTTCCCTATTACACAATAATTCCATTGATACATAAATAATCAATACGATTGTTGTGAATGATTGTGTTATGAATGATCAGGGATCTACATGAACCTAGCACTATTTGCGATCAGCGTTCAATAGAACAGACTTTTGTTTATTCTCATTTGATGTTTCTGATACGTCGGTAGCACTTTAATTTAAATCTCCATACTTTTCTTCAGCATCAGCCCTCCCAATAATTACTGATAACATATAATGAGCCTGTATGTTATTTAATAATATATGGTGTATTATTTCTGCCATATTATAGAAAAATTTCCTTGCAAATTACAATACAACTTGAAAAAAAGCAATAGGTAGTGCTATTCTACTAATTTTCTATAATTCCATTCATTATTCATTCATAGAATATTCGACAACATATCTGTGTTGAATATCAATAGATACTTCTTACTTATGATGTAGAATCTTACATAATTTCGATCAATTTTCACCAAGAAAATATTCATTCAAACTCAAATCGCAGCGATCACGATGGAAATGTATCAGGCAGCCTTCCTTAAATTATTTGAAGCAGGAATTGAGTTACATCGAAACTATTTCTCATTGGAATTCTAACTTTGTAAATAGGTAGGATTGTTGTGTGATAATATTGACAAACCTCGAAATCCTGTTTGAAGAATCGAGCAGTTTCCATGTTGACTCCCATGGCTGCGAATACAATAGCAAAGTTGTCCTCAGAGTCATCGAGAACTGACTTTCCTGGCAGTTTGACAAGACCAGCCTGTCTACAGATTTGAGCAGCAATCTACAATAATAACAAAAATCAATATTTAATTATCATGGAGAAATAACAGGGTAATCATTTTTATTTCAGTGTAGTGAGTGCAAACTATGTCTTAGAAATATCATTCATTAATTTACTAAGCCCCCGAACTGAATAACTCACTAATCTTATGATTCAGACGACTTATTTATAGCTTAGTTCAGTATATTTTTAAAAATACATAAAAACTATTAATTGTATTTTGATTGTATGTAGATTTCTTTTGTGTATTTTGTGTTGAATTGAATAAAATGAATGAATAGAATATAATGGAGTTGGTGTACCGTCGTTGGGCATAGTGAGAATGGGGATCTGTGTGATGGAGCCGTTGCGACCCTCGACTCGTCCGGCGCGCTCGTAGATGGTGGCCAGATCGGTGTACATGTAACCGGGGAAACCACGACGGCCGGGCACCTCCTCGCGGGCGGCGGACACCTCTCGCAGCGCCTCGGCGTAGGAGCTCATGTCGGTGAGGATGACGAGCACGTGCTTCTCGCACTGGTAGGCCAGGAACTCGGCGGCCGTCAGCGCCAGGCGTGGTGTGATGATACGCTCGATCGTCGGGTCGTTCGCCAGGTTCAAGAACAGGCACACGTTCTCCATAGAACCATTCTCCTACAAAGCAAATCGACAGACCACGTTTCACAAAACATGGTAATACACATATGCCATCGTTCTCAATCCAACCGTTCTCCTACAATTGACAGACGACGTTTCACAAAACAAGGAAACCAAGGTGATACACAATTTCGTACATTCATTCATTTACACTTATCATAGCCTACAGCATCTGTTAAAAATAGCTATCATGAAAATGATTAAAGGATATTAATAAAATAATAAATTTTGATCAAGTTCTTAACCAATAGGTTGATTGAATAAAAGCTAGCAATTGTTATTTCAAAATAACTTTCAAGCCAATGCTAGGATTCGAGTCAGTTTCATAATCTTATTTGTATAGCTAGAGCTGAAGACTAGTTTCTATGATCCTAGTTTTTATTCAATCGACCCAATATAGTAGGCCAAACCATGAGTCATTCTTTCATCAACAATTTGCTCATAAATTCAAGTAAATATAGAAAAGCTGATTGGTCTTAACTGGGTGTGATTAGAAAAAATTCAAATGATTGAGAGAGAAAGACAGACGAGTCCTTACCTATTTCTTCCCGAATGAACAATAATAATTTATTAGTTTGAAATAAGATTAAATAAATACATGTTTATTGTCATTAAGCAACATTGGCAATAGACAAAGTCAAAACTAATACTAGATATTATACAAGTCAGAAGGATATAGGTTAATGTAATTGAAAGTATATACGGTATACATATGTAAACACAAACATAACTACATCTAAAGTAAACCCAGAAGAATTCAAATATTCATCACTATATACTAAACACAGAAACACAGTACTTAACAAGGCCCAGTCAAAATGGTTAAAACAAAAAAGAAAAGCTTTAAGCAATCAAGGAATCAAATATCAGATTAGAATCCCTTTTTTAAGTTTCGACTCAATTTCTGGCCAAAGAAATGTTTCTAATAAGATTTGAGAGTTTGAATAGTTTAGAAAATAGAGCTTTACGCTCAAAGCCAATAGTTAACTATTGAAAACTTTTAAAAATATAAAATCAACTGAACAAATTTGAAGTTAAATGGAGAAAAATGGAAAATGAGCACAAGCTTATTAGTTCCTTAAATAATCATCATTGTTACAAGACTCAGCCGTGAACAAATAAATTGTTCCACGCACTTGCGGATGAGTGGGAAAATAAGTATGCAATTTTTATTTATTTATAGGATAGAGCAAACAATACAATAGTTATTTCCAATAACTTTCTCTAACTTATCAAAATTAGGAATAATAGTTTTGGACTCTTGTTCCCTATTACACAATAATTCCATTGATACATAAATAATCAATACGATTGTTGTGAATGATTGTGTTATGAATGATCAGGGATCTACATGAGCCTAGCACTATTTGCGATCAGCGTTCAATAGAAAAGACTTTTGTTTATTCTCATTTGATGTTTCTGATACGTCGGTAGCTCTTTAAACCTCCATACTGTTCTTCAGCATCAGCCTTTCCAATGATAATTACTGATAACATATAATGAGCCTGTATGTTATTTAATAATATATGGTATATTATTTCTGCCATATTATAGAAAAATTTCCTTGCAAATTACAATAAAATTTGAAAAAAGCAATAGGTAGTGCTATTCTACTAATTTTCTATAATTCCATTCATTATTCATTCGTAGAATATTCGACAACATATCTGTGTTGAATATCAATAGATACTTCTTACTTATGATGTAGAATCTTACATAATTTAGATCAATTTTCACCAAGAAAATATTCATTCCAACTCAAATCGCAGCGATCACGATGGAAATTTATCAGGCAGCCTTCCTTAAATTATTTGAAGCAGGAATTGAGTTACATCGAAACTATTTCTCATTGAAATTCTAACTTTGTAAATAGGTAGGATTGTTGTGTGATAATATTGTTTAGTGTGACAAACCTCGAAATCCTGTTTGAAGAATCGAGCAGTTTCCATGTTGACTCCCATGGCTGCGAATACAATAGCAAAGTTGTCCTCAGAGTCATCGAGAACTGACTTTCCTGGCAGTTTGACAAGACCAGCCTGTCTACAGATTTGAGCAGCAATCTACAATAATAACAAAAATCAATATTCAATTATCATCCAATGAAGAAATAACTAATCATTTTTATTTCAGTGTAGTGAGTGCAAACTATGTCTTAGAAATATCCTATTCATTAATTTACTAAGCCCCCGAACTGAATAACTCACTAATCTTATGATTCAGACGACTTATTTATAGCTTAGTTCAGTATATTTTTAAAAATATATAAAATTTTAAATTGTAATTTTAATTTGATTACAATTAATTTAAATACAGTTTTGTTTTTGTGGCAATGATAATTACTGATGACATAATTTATATTGTTTTAATAATTTATATAAGAAAAGAATGAAAACATCATATAGCTGTTTTTGCTGTTTGCACCACGACAAAGACCTTATGCAAAAATAATTCTGAAATGTTATTATCATCACAAACATAAATATGCTTTGTAATGAATATTTACTAAAAAGTTTCCACTAATGCACTTTTAATGTTAAGCTGTTACATATTCAAAAATGACAAATAAAATAAAGAGTGAGTCAGATAGTTCTCTGTGTTGTTTGAATAGTAATATTGAAGTAGGTTTCCATATCGAATACCAACAACTTGAAATTGTCACAACCACTGATTCATTCAAAAATATTGAGATACAATATTCGGTTGTTACACCATTACATATATCTAGTAACAATAGTATATCGTAGTAAAAGTAAAAGCATTGTATACTTATAAAAGATAAGATAATATTGATTGTATAAGTAAAAGATAGTTAATAGTGTAGTAACTGGAACTAGTATCTTAATATGTTTTAATACATCAGTGGTTTAGACAATTTCAAGTAATCTTTATTCAATTATAGGTGAGAGGGGTTTATTTCAATGAGGGGTGAGAGGAAAGAAACAGGAATGTCATTAATTCATAATTTGTAACATTCCTTCTTCTTTCCTCTCACCCTGCGATGCTCACAATAATTATCTACACTTAAACACGGTCAAACGTAAAGATATGATTAATAATCTGCTGATAATATCGCCAAAAGATTCAGAGAATATTCTTGACATATCGTGATAAAAAATCAATGTGGCAAGAAGAATATATAATGAGAAAATCAATCTTTTTATGCATCAATACTGATAATAATATTTACATCCAATTACTATTCTTCATCATTTACAAATAATGCACAATCACAGTAAGTGCTATTTTGAAAGATAACTACTTCAACTTGAATAAACACAGATATGATAAAATGATGGAAAAATACGAACTTCGTTGTGAGGTAGACCGGCAGCTGAAAAGATGGGAATTTTCTGGCCACGAGCAATCGAGTTCATGACGTCGATGGCTGAAATTCCAGTCTGGATCATTTCCTCGGGATAGATACGCGACCAAGGATTGATGGGTTGACCTGAAAGTAAAAGATTAAAAAAATGATACAAAAACATAGGCTAACACAAGGAGAAAAACAGAGTAAAGTGAAAACTAATCTAAGCAATGCAATCTTGATCTAGAAACAAATGAATGGAAAAATGTATTCTTATTATAAATGTCTCTTGGCTCTGACAGTTTTGACAAAGAGAATGAGAAGTATGTTTTCTTTCTAGGTTATGTCTAGTAAAGCTGTTGAAAAAGCTATGTCTAGTAAAGCTGATGGGTTGTGTCTAAAAAGCTGATGAACAAAAATTGGCAGGGGTGAAATACCAGCTGAAAGGAAAACCATTATTTCAGGTTCGAGAAAAGATGAAACGAAGTAGAAATAATAATTATTGATGGTTCGTACCTTGAATGTCGAGATAATCCTCGGCAAGAATGGGAGGTCCTTTGTCGATGGGCTTACCACTTCCGTTGAATACACGACCAAGCATATCTTCTGATACTGGCGTCCGAAGGATATCACCGGTGAACTCACACAGAGTGTTTTTCGCATCAATTCCGGAAGTTCCTTCGAAGACCTAGGATGGATAAAAATATCAACATTAGTCATCATTTAGGAAATCTGAGAATCTTTTAGTTTAAAATTGATTTTTGAGAATACTTTTTATGAATCATCAATAAGAACAAAAAAAATATTTATCTAAGTTACACAAATAGTTTTCAATCAATATCATTAATGGAAGTAGCCAATAGATATTATATGCAACAAAAATATTTCAAATCGCTGTTGCAGCAATACTATGAAGGAGGAGCCATAACTAATAGTAGATCTCCAGTATTTATCTCATTCGGTTTAGCATATTGATACAACTAAGTCGACTCAAGAAGTGGAAGATACGCCCTATACCATAAGATATATTCTTATGCTATCTTTTATCTATGGTTATACCCAACATAAATTCTGGTCTAATCACCCGCTATTAATATCTTTCTAACTCTATCTACTTTTATAATTTTTTTTTTAAGAAATCGATTTTGCAGTGACGCCTAATAAAGTAAGTGTAAGGGGAACGGACACACAAGGCATTTTATTAAACGAATCGTTTGCCGCTCAATTGGACGCATGTATGGAAACACGGAGCATCTAATTATTGACCTGCTACGAATCGTCTGCCGCCTGAACTCTGGCTGTGTTGAAGTCAATGGAATTCCTAGCTAGTGTTCCCATGCACTACCTAAGGGTGTGCTAATTCGCTTTCTTTCAGAGCATAATATTATATGGTCTGGTTCTCTGGGGTAGAGTCGCTGATGTTGGACGTGTGCTGCGTATGCAGAAGAGAGCCTTGCGGTCATCTGTGGCACTGCGGGGCTGACAGACTGGCTTATTGTCGTCATCTCTTTGTTAGAGAGGATACTTACGGTATTTGTACTATATATTTTTCATATCCTTTGCTGGACACATGCGAATGTGGATGATCTTGCCACCAGGCAGAGTTTTCATGCCTACAATACAAGGGGGATTCATAGATTACACAGATTACACATACCGTCCCAGAGGCTGAACAGGACGCGAACTGGCCTTACCCACCTGTCTGTGAGACTATTCAACAAGCTGCCAATAGCGGCAAGAGACCGGTCGACCAGACGATTTCAGGGCACGCTGAGGGAATTGCTGGTGGAGAACCCATTGTATTCCATCAGTGAGTTCGTAATGTTGGACAACACGCTGGTGAGTTCGTATTTTGACTTTCTGTTGTCGTTACTAGCTTTTAGGGATTAGCTTTCCTTTTTTTAATTTTTTGACATGTTCTTGTAGTCTTGTGATCACATTATGGATCTAAAATACTAAATAAATTCTAAATACTAAACGCCAGTCCTCACCGCTCCCCGAAAATTACATGTGCACAGCTCCACTTGCTAACACGAAATGATGTGCCGAGGCAGACGCCAGTGCGAAGAACGAAAAGACGAAAGAAATCCATGCGACGAATCACCTGCCGGCGCTGCTAGTACCGTGTGTACAGCTTCATTGAATTACATTGCTCCAAGCGACGATTCGTTGGACGCTTCGAATGACGCCAAAGAGAAAAACTCATTGTGTCTCAAGGGCGAAACCATATTGAGCGTTTTTATTGTCGGCAGGGCAGGAAGCTCTCCGATTGGCTGATTGGGTTGGCACCTGAAAAACACCTTATATGGTCTCGCCCTAGCAATAGTAGTATAATTCATTTGAATTCAATATGGATATGAATATTTGGATAAGATCTGGAAACATCTAAGGCTTGATCAATGATAGATTATGTTAGGCCTAAATGATTTCTAAAGAAATCTATAATGTAAATTACTGAGCAGAATCTTGTTATTATGCTATTGACAACCAAATATAATATTGTTGATAATAAAAGCTTCATGCTACACACCTTTGGTCTTTGAAAATAAATCATATTCATCTTATTAACGACAAGTCTTTTTCTTTGAACTTTGGACTTTGAAACTAAATCACTATCATAGCAAAACATTTCTAATGAGTTTAGAATTACACTGTTAATCTATGCCTACGAAATACTAACCTGTACAACAGCCTTAGTGCCGCTGACTTCCAATACTTGACCGGAACGAACAGTTCCATCAGCAAGTTTGAGCTGAACAATTTCAGCAAACTTGGGGAATTTGACCTCATCCAAGATCACCAAAGGGCCGTTGACACCACAAACAGTTTTATATGCTGAAAAATGAAGACGACTTAATAACGGTACCAGTACTAGAATAACTTACCAAGACATAATCTAGTATTTTTATAATTTCTGATAATGTTAATGTAATTTAGTATATTTAGAAGATAATCAAAACTATTCTAGTTCTTGGGTTAAAACAAAATTAAAATAATAAGAATTAGGCCCAAGGCTCGTATTACATCAGGTCATCAATTTCATCAACCAGTGTGACGCCAAGTATCCGGCCGAGTTCCAAGGCAGTTGCTACTATTGCGCTCATGAAACTAGGGTCGTTAGCTGGGACACAAGTATTAAGCTAGTGACTCTTATGCTACCCAGGTTGGTGGCCTATTGTAATACAAACTTAGAAGGCATACACCAAAAATGGGCGTTCCAAAATATTTTTGACTGATAAGCTTGAGTGGAAAATGAAACAAACTGTTTTGGCTAATCATTTTTGAAAATATTCTTTCTGAAACCATACAAAGGCACTTTAATATAACATAGCCCTATAACAAATAATAATAGTCCTGAATTCTCAATTTTGAAGTTAACCTACATTCAAATAGTAGAGCTAAAGCCATGTATTGCTAAGGTAAAGAGCTTTCTTTAATAAAATAGTTCAATGATAAAAACAAGGAATTGAGAATGTTTAATTAGTTATTGACTTAAACTTATTTCTAAGGATAGAAATGAATGAATGATCATCACCCAAGTATCGAAAATTGATAGCTAGAGCACTGAGTATTTGATGGTAAATGTTGCAAAATTTTGTTTTTTATCTTCAGTAAAAGAATTTAACATTCAAATTTTGTAAAGAATAACTGATATTTCCTTCAAAACAAAAAAATAGATCTCAAAGCAGATCTTAAAAAGCAGATTTTTAAAAAGCTTAGAAATCTCCCAATACTTACTCAATCTTGGCTGTGAAATGAAATCCCTTGAAACTGCCAATACATGCTCCTTGGCAGCTTGAACAGCCCCTAAAGTTCCTGGATAAGCCATTTTATTTTAAAATTTACTAAAACTTCTAATGGCAAACAGTGAATTCCAGAACCAGAATGAAACTACGCCAGTCAGCAGTGCAGTCACACAGCCAGAAGATAGTGACCAGCTGATCAAGTCACATGATTTTATCACGAGCTATCGGGCAACTCCCAGCCACAAAGAGGATAAAGCATTGATTTTACAAAATTAGTTTTTTTTTCTCGAAATTAAAATTTTTGTTGAAAATTTGATTTGAAAAAATTTAATAATCGTAACTATTACATGGAAATCTCTTATGAATTGCCATTATTCAAAATTGATAATTGATTGTTGTGAATATTTTAACAACATCATATTTGTGTTAAAAAATATTTAATAATTTTTGTGCTTACATTATCGTGCAACTTCACTTTTTAAATTTCAAAACTATTTATTGCAATGACAGCTCTGTTTATTCAATGTTGCCAGTCTGTTTATTATAGCGCGACAGTTGTTTAAAATTTCTTATTCTCAAAAATTATTTCCAAGCAACCGTCACACAACTAAATTTCTGTACTGAATTGACAATGATTTAAAAATTTATCGTAATAATTCGATATATTTCTCGGTAAAAAAGTTAATTATTTTTCATTATGGCTGAAGAGGAAGCTGAAAATGAACAACAAGACCAAAGACACAACGATGATTCATTTGATTATGGTGCATATGGAGCTGGACTTGGTGACTATGATGAGGGAGGGTAAGATCAATGAATGTAGAGAAAAATATTTCAAATCATTGGGTATTTATTTTGAAGCAATTATTTAAGTATCGTAATAATTCGATATATTTCTCGGTAAAAAAGTGAATTATTTTTCATTATGGCTGAAGAGGAAGCTGAAAATGAACAACAAGACCAAAGACACAACGATGATTCATTTGATTATGGTGCATATGGAGCTGGACTTGGTGACTATGATGAGGGAGGGTAAGATCAATGAATGTAGAGAAAAATATTTCAAATCATTGGGTATTTATTCTGAAGCAATTATTTAAGTATGATAATATCAATTATTCTTATTTGAACAACAATATCTTGATAAAATGTTTCCAAAGACGGTCGTTTTCAAGAGTGCACCAGTGATCACTTCATATCAATAGTATCAATTATTATAACATTGACGGTATTGAGTTAACTAGTATATTTTTTAGCTATAATATTGTTATGCCTGATTATTAGCTAAATGTTTAACTATTCTAGTTAGTTATTAGTTTTAATTTGGTTTTGACAGTTTCATTTTTAGTATAATAGTTTGTTTTATTTTAAATACGATACAGGTAGTACCTAATGAATAACTGATATTTGAATACTATCAATTGGTACTAAAATAATAAGAGCACAATTGCATTAAAATTAGTCGGTTCCTATTCGGTTCCCCAGATGCTAATAACATTGAATTGATCAAAGAAATTCAAACATTTAAATATTCACTAGTAACCCTCATTTTCACTAGTAATGCCTCCTTTTGGTGGGTCTGAGGTTAAGCTCTTTGGATTCATGGTTGACTCATCACTGACATGGGATATATTATATGTAACCGACTCTCCAAAGTAACATATCTGATACGGAAACTGAGAAGCCATGTTACAAGGAATTTCCTGATGGTTACTGCATACCATGGTCTGTTCCATATGCCAGATCAACTTTGGGGTCATGCAAGTGGATGTCACAGAACTTTCCTCCAACAGAAAAAAATGTAGTTCGTATAATAACATCATCGCCATACTTGGAGCATTGTCGCCCGCTTTTCAGGAGGCTGGGAATACTCACCGTCTACAGTCAATATGTGCTGAACTCCCTTGTGCTTCTGAAAGGCCAACTCCACACACTCCAAGAGAGGCCAGATCCACAACTATTCAACTAGAGAGCAAGACAACATTGGCCTCCCCTACTCTAGATTGTCTAAGCTGTACACTTGCCACCCAATGCGCGCATTGAAATTTTACAATAGAATTCCACTGCAGGTGCGGGAGCTGGAGGAGAGAGTGTTCAAGAAAGTGATTCGAAAGAAGCTAATTAATCTCCCTGTTTCTATTCTTCGAGTGAGGGGGAGATTGTATGTTTTGTCAGTCTCTTCAACTGGTCATCTTGAGATTATCAGAGAAGTTCTTTTTGACGGCTTCTCTGATTGTTTCTCGTGGAATTAATCACAGTTAAAATTTAACCGGCTTTTGTGCAACCGGCATTTATTATTACATGGATTTCAAAATATTGAGCGGAGTCTATCCGGCATATACACAGATAGAAGAAAATTAAATTGAATTGAACCCCCCGGCTAGTAACCCCGCTCAAGATTTTGAAATCCGAGTAATATTAAGTGCCGGTTGCACAAAATCCGGTTAAATTTTCTAATAATTTTTTTATAAACCGAAGGATTTGAAAAGATAAATGTTGAGTAAATCAAATCAAATCAAATTGGTTTTTATTATCATGATTTCATAGGGTACAAATATTCATATTATACAGCAACGTTACATCTTCTGCAACCAAACAATCATAAATAAAACTTACAGTTGAACTAAAAAATTAATCATTATAACTAAATCTAGTTGTTATTATATCGTAGCTCCAGAAAATACATTATATTTTTAAAAACTTCATGAAAACTCTCCACAAAGGCAAAGCCTGTGTGTGCCATCGATCATTGACATAATTTTTACTTTCCTTGCCCTACTACCATAGGTAAGGAAAGTCTTATTGCTTTCCAAAAAAAATTAAGGTACCCCAATTTCAAATTTTCTATACGTTTCAAGGTCCCCTGAGTCCAAAAACATGATTTTTGGGTGTTGGTCTGTGTGTGTGTATGTGTGTATGTGTGTGTGTGTGTATGTCTGTGAACACGATAACTCCATTCCTAATTAACCGATCGACTTGAAATTTTAAACTTAAGGTCCCTATACCATGAGGACCCGACAATAAGAAATTCAATAGAATTCAATTCAAGATGGCGGAAAAAATGGCGGATAATTACTAAAAAACCATGTTTTTCACCGTTTTCTCGAAAACGGCTCCAACGATTTTCTTCAAATTTATACCATGGATAGCTATTTATAAGCCCTATCATCTGGCATGAGTCTCATTTCTGGGAAAGTTCCATGAGCTCCGTAATATTCTTGAGAAAAATGGCGGATAATGACCAAAAAACCAGGGTTTTCACGGTTTTCTCGAAAATGGTTTTAACGATTTTCTTCAAATTTAAACCATGGATAGCTATTCATAAGCCCTATCAAATGACATGAGTTCTTTCCTTGGAAAATTGCAGGAGCTCCGTAATATTCTTGAGAAAAATGGCGGATAATTACTGAAAAACCATGTTTTTCACGATTTCTCAAAAATAACTTGACCGATTTTTTTCAAATTCATACCCTGTATAATTATTTATCAGCTCTATCAACTGGCATGAGTTTCCTTTCTGGGAAACCAATGGGGGGTCCACCCCATCCTTGGGAAATGGACTTAGTAACCTCCTTCTCGTGCATGAGGTAGGTAGGTAGCGCAGTTCATAAAAAGAACACATAGTCGAGATATTTCATCTGTAGAACAGCTGTTTTGACGACTTTAAAAAAATGACGACTAAAAAAATCATCGAATTTCACATTCACACAAAGAAAAAGTACTTTGAAAACAATTATATATACACCATATACAGAAGTCTGATCGTAGTTTCAAATATGAGCAAGGAAAGTTGTGTGAGTGTACCACACCAGATTTTTTGAATAAATATGCTACTAGGCGGATTTTTTAGCCATGGCAACATATTTATTTAAATAAATAAATATGTGCCTCTATGAGTGTGTTGCACACTAACTATGACCTGTATATTACATTTGACACCATGTGTCCGAGCACATAGCGGCCCATAAATGATTTAGTATCGAGTTTTATTACACTATAATAGGAATACCTGATGGGTCATCTGACTTTAGCGGCCGGAACACCACATTTTTGCGACAAGACTCTTGGGTTTTGGTGTCTAGTTTGTGTTTTACTAAATCAGCCACCCTAACCATTACTGGCCTACCATTGCAGCTTCCTTTACATAAAAGCAGAGAAAACTACTATAATTCTGTATTCTGTGATATAAGGACACCACTTCGGTGTCTTAATGTTATAAGACTCGCTTAAGAAATAGTTGAAAGTATTTGAATCTTGGTATCTCACTATCCAATAATATGCATTTAAAACTGCTGATAACTATTATATTATATTACTCCAAATTTAAAATTATCATAAAAAGTTACAAGTTATTTGAGCTAGTTCCTCCTGACAATGATCAAACAAATATGTGTGTTAGACAAAAACAAATTTTATACACTCTTTAGATAATCCATTCGGGATATGATTTACTGACTGAAAAAAATTATTAAAATAATCAAGCTACTTATTTTATTCACCCAAGTTATTTCGCAATGAAAAAATGTATATAGAACAAAAAATGTATTAAATTGTTCAACAGTGGCGATAAAGGAGGAAAAAGGGTTGTAATATGTCTGGAGGAGGATTCTTCCAAGTTCAAACCAGAATTGTACACGTTCAGAAGGACAGATCCCAAAGGCGTCGCCAGAGGGCCACCCTTCTGGGTACTTACCGATCATCTCATTGCTGTTATTTGGAATCTATTCAAAGTTCCGGCTGCTGAGGAACCAATCGGTAAGTAACATTGATCATTGATTTTGAAAACTAAAATGAAAATCGAGAACTGTATATTTTTATCCCTTCTCATTTATGATTTCTATGTTGTCTATGATTATTAGGTTCCAATGACTTGTATTAAAATTTATTGACTTATTAAGTGGAATTTGAAAAAATGATTATTCTTTGAATAAAATTAGCAACTTGACTTGGAATAGAAAAACTTTTTTATTTAATAACTTGTCAAGACCTACCACGACAGTGACATTCAAAACTACCACGTTGTCACTCTACCACTGACCACGTCATAATCAAAAAATACAATACAAATAATTTAATAAAAAACATATATAGAAATTGCTTATCATTTTCATTAATAGTGTCACAAGAGAGTTAAAGATGTAGCTGGTGAAGCTACGGAAACAAGTTCTTTTGTAAGTATATCAATGAAAATTAGTTGAAAATTTTTATTTGTGTTTTCAATTATGGAAAAGCACCAGAATATCACACATAACACAACTTCAACAATATAAATACTTAGGGACTGAATAGCTTTGAAATTTCAAGTGTTACGATTTGAATAATTATATACTTTGAAAACTATCAAACCATTTTTCGAATAATGGTTACAAATGGTGTATAGTATATTCCCACGAATCATAGCATTAACATCAATCAAAAACAGAGCTATAGAAATAGATAAAATAAAAAACACAGAAACAATGGAAACCCTCTTGTAATTGATTTAATTGATTGTGATTAAGAATATTTTATGTTCAACTAGAATTTATTTTATTTTTATTGGATTATCAATATGGAAAGTGAAAACTATAGTTTTATATAATAGGCTAATATACTGTGCGTTATACATTGCAATGATTGTATTATTTTAATTCCAGGAATCTCACAACTACAATGGGCGTTGGAATTCCTGCGAAGCATCCGAGATGACACCGGGGAGTATCCCAGTTATGTGCAAATATCGATAAGCCAGCTGGAAGATAGGCTGCTTGAACTGTATGCTTCGGTGCCTTTCTTCACCGAAGAGGCCGTAGAGGAGGAACAGGCTCCACGAGAAAAGGAAGAAGAAGCAATCGACGAAGGTGGTGGAGAAGAAGGAGAGGAGGAAGGCGAAGAGGAAGGAGGTTTGCCTACTCACAATAACACATTTTTTGACAATAAAATTATTTGTAGCAAATATAACTCATTGCAATCTTAATCGCATCTTGGAGAAAATATACTTAGACATATACTTAGGCAGATGACACATTGCAGTATCAGTGAAAGTTTCCGGTACATTGAGAATATTAATCACTCTAATGGGACTTACATACACCCTCTGCCGGGCTGGGTGGAAATAGTATGAGGGAATCCGCCTTTTAACTTAATGATAGTTTGAATACAAAGGCTGGACATTTTTATTCTATTGATTGGAATATTCTGCTCTAATTATTTGTAATATACAACAGCAATCATTTGTAATATACAACAGCAATTATTTTCAAGATAAATTTTTAGTAAATATCCTAGAAACATTTTAATGATTCATTGTATACTACTACGTAAGAGTGATTTATACCAAATTGAAATTTGATTTAAAAAATCTAGAATTAGAAATAAGCTTCAAGATAAGTTTGGTTCACAGTTGATTTCAAGCTCCCGGCTCTCACTGGAAATTGGATTAACCAATTGTGAACTACTGGACCAACTCTAAATATGAATAGAAGTTTTAAATGTTGCATTTGTAATCAATATTTTTAATCAAATTTCTAATCAATACATAGATTTTCGTTCTGATTATGCAAATTTATTTACGGATCGAATATCTATTATTTTATTTACGATACAAATGACACTGATGTAATGATAAATCCATATCCTTCAATAAATACCTTGATAAATATACTCAATCTTAATGTTTCTATTGTTTGCTTGGATGATTCTAATTTATACAGTTTATCTAATAATTTCTCATCATCATTCATCACTTTGATATTGCATAAGTCACAGCCTTGAGGAATAGATTTACATCAATAGATTGCGATTTATTCAAGAACATTAGCGACACATTATGTATTTTATAGAATTGGTGGCAAAATTTTTGTCATATGCTGTAAAATATTTCATCTATCGTTGCTTGATTAATCAGATAATTCAATTTGCACATTGCAGGTGCTGAAGAATCAGGAGAACCTAAGAAGAAAAAGAAGCGTGTCAAGTCGTCTGAGGAAGGAGGAGAAGAAGGCGAAGAAGAGGAAGATGAGGAAGAGGCCGAAGAAGAAGAGGTCGCGAGGCAGACGTTTGGCAGTCTGGTGGAGATAGATCGACCTAGCATGATGACCAAGCGAATTTCAGACAAAGTCAAAGTTCCAGAACTGCACAAAGATCTTATTGCATCGGTTACACTCAAAGATATTATGGCCAAGGCTCCTAAGAAGCCTATGGTACGTGCTATTACTACAAATATTTCAATAAGTTATTAATATTCCAACTCTTTTATATTCGTCACTATATAATGAACTAGCCGTCAGGCTCGCTTCGCTCGTCATATCCGTCTAGCCAGGGGGCTCCGCCACCAGGGTAAAAACGCAGATTTTGGGCGTATCTATGGCGTTATTTCAAATTCCTTCCAACACAGCATTATTACACCCTAGCTGAGCTTCTGTACTAAATTTGAACATTTTCTGTTCATTTGTTCGTGATAAAGCTGAGAAAACGCTAAAAAAAAACTCTGGAAAAACGCAGATTTTGGGCGTATCTTTGGAAATTTTTCCAAATCCGTTCTTAGTGCGCCTCTAAAGGTCCAACTGAACATAGGCTACCTACCAAATTTGAACGTTTTTGGTCCGGTAGATTTTTAGTTCTGCGAGTGAGTGTGTGAGTGCAATTTCGCTTTTATATAATTATATAGATGACAAAGAGTTGTCAAACAATAAAAATAGCAGCAAATTCGAAATCCTACATAGAAGAAAATACTTGTACTATGCTGGCGACATGAAAATAGCTACCAAGGAAATCAACAGTAGATCTACCATTACACAAGAATTCGGTTCTACCATCACATGATAAGCATTCAAGAGCTTTGGGTTATCTCTGCTTAGATGTATCGTTTGGAAATCTAGTTTTAGTATTTTTTCCAATCAAGATTACTGTTTACTATTAGAAATCATTCTTTATCAAGATTCGAAAACTTTTATTACATAGAAAAAATTACTGAAAGCTAATAAATATAATACTTTTTCCTACAGTTACCTTGAAAAGTGACCATTGCTGCACTGATTACAGAACGCAAAGTATCACTTTTCCGCTCTAGTGCGGGAAAAATTTTTCCTGCACTCCAGATTTGCAACATGGCAACGCAAAATAGTTAGTAGGTTATATGGAGCACCAGTGCAGCAAAATCAAAATTAAGTTGGTAACTGTGACTGTGGTGCACATTATAAGAGTCTTGAGGTGGTGGACTGTGGTGGATGACAGCAGTTGACAGCACACAGCCGCCATTCAAACACACATACTACATTCTATTTTATTTATTAATAATAAAATTACAGAGATATACATTTGATGGATTTCAGGCAATTTTACCCATAATTACCCACTTTTCTTATTCAATGGTAACTGTAGGAAAAACTTAATGTGAAATACGTGCGCAAAGTTCCTCTGCTGCACTCAAGAAACCATTCCGCCCTCGCCTACGGCTCGGGCGTAAACGTTTCTTTCGGTGCAGCAAACTGTCACTTTCCGCACTAGTTGCACAAATAACTATTTCATCATTTTCATAACTAATTTTCAGGGTTAAAGTGTACGGTACTTTTAATATTTTCTGAATGCTATAGGCTACTGATTTCCCATTTTATACTGCTTTTGGAGTAGGCCACTAGATGTATAATAAAGCTTAAGCCTTACTTTATAAATAGTCATCTGCATTGATTAAGTATCGTCACAAATTGTGTTTTTTTTCAGGGCAAAGATGAGCTGCACGAGTTTTTAACAAACAAGAAGTCTGCCCTCAGTATTAAATCAGGAGGAACAAGCAGTCAAACCAAAGTCTCAACAGTATCTCCACGTAAGCCTTGCTTGATTGCTTTTTACATAATTAGAAGTGTGCTATATAGAAAATTTTCATCAACATTATTATTATTTATAATAAGAAATTTCATTCTCATGTAACAGGATGTACCTAAATGCGACTTCAATCAAAACATATGAAATTACAAATGCAGTAGTCAATCAGAAAGTATAGAATGTAATACATTCTATACTCTCTGTAGTTAATGAAAAAAATTCCATAAATTTCAATATCGTTCATTAAATTGTCAACTTTTAACATAATATTTATGGTGTTTAAAGTTGACAAACTGATGAAAGTTATTGAAGTATAATATATTCACTCATCAATAGCTAATCTCTGTAAAGTTCTTTTGGTGACAGCATTAATGTGGAATGACGATGCAAAACGTGAATATCATCAATTTTACTTCAGAAGATGAAATATCAAGAAAACCAGGCTTCCCAAAATACGTTAATCTAAATTCTAAAAAAATATAATATTGATACATTTTTACTTTTGAGTGATCTCAATATTTCAGTCCACTAAATTATTCTAATCCATATCCAGAGTCCACATCAGATTGTACATTAAACATATCAGCATGATGTCTTTATTAAATAATTATTCAGATAGTTATATAAATTATTTAAGATTGATCAATGACGGCGAACAATCTGCAAATAGTGTTATGTAATAATTTTTAGATTTGAAAATAGAATTGAGTAAAAGCGAGTGTTTTCAAATAAAATCTGTAAAATTTTTGACTTTGTCAGGCCTTGGAGTACATCTATTTGGTGAAAATATAAAGCGTTGTTGAATCGATTGGAGTCAGTTCAATGCTTTTCAATTTCATTGAATCCTATCATTTTCTAACAGCTCTGGCTGCACAGTTCCTATCATTCTTTGCCAGACATTGATGAGACTACCTAATATTTCTAGACTAGAAGTTCAAAGTGGGTTTTTATGAAGCACATATTATAATATTGAAATATGAATCCTAGTTTTGGTTTTACATTGATCATTTAACATCAGAACTCTATAAATATCATTCAAATAATTTGTCGAAACTTGTGTTTCAGCCGGTGCTTCCCAGGGAGAAATGTTGAAGTTTTTGAACTCATTACGCAAAGAGCAAACGGACAGAATCAACATTGAGCTGAAGCAGTTGGACAAGATTGATGAGTTCATGAAGGATGTGCAGACAGGAAACTGTGCAATGGGAGAGAGTGCCATCAAGGCATTGTATGACAGATAGATAAAGTGGCAAAGCAAAGTTTCAGTGAATAACGCACTCAGATTACGTCTGTAATATGAAAAAGTGAAAACTTAACACTTTTAAACTACACTACAACTATTCCAGTCCATCTTGGAAACCCATTACAAATCTTACACTACACACTCAACAAAATATTTTCACTATTCTTTACAGATAATAAATTTGAGGATGAAATCCAGTTGTCCAATTATTTAGATACATTATTTCAATACCATTTCTATTTTATCAGGTAGCTTAGAAATGACTCCTATTCGTTTGATGTGATTATACTAAACTTGAATAAAAATCTTAACTAAGCCTGACTTTTATTGTAATCAATCAATCAAATTTCATTTATTAAAGTAGTTGCATATAAAAGACAAGCTTCACAACATTGAATCGTCACAATCAATAATAAACACAGAAAATACAATAGTGCAAGTAGTTGCATACCTATCACTACTTGTAGTGTAGGAGAATTAAACAAGTAGATGCATTACTACTTGCAATAGTGCAAGTAGTAATATGCAAGCGATACCAAGAACTCGAAACGGTTATTGAAGCATCTCCACCATGAAATGAGAGCTCTATTCTTACTCGTTACTAAGAATTTCATTTCATATCCGTGTCCCGTTCCAGCTTGTGCCGGGTCTGGGTATGAACAATGCCTCTCCATCTTCCTCGGTCTTCCCACCATCGCTCGAATATAATAAGACAAGACATGCGATCAGACACAATACTTCACATGACGCAACACACAGTGATTAGTCATTGCAATTAGACATGTCTTCATAAGCAACTGTGGGAAGTATTGTGTCTGATCATGTCTTGTCTTGTCTTGACTGGTGTGTGCCTAGCCTTATGAAGACTCATGTAAACATAAGTTATTGTGCAACTAGTATGTAATATATCAGTGTGTGTTGCGTCATAAGCAACTATGTGAAGTATTGTGTCTGATCATGTCTTGTCTTGTCTTGACTAACTGGTGTGTGCCTAGCCTTATGAAGACATGTCTAATTGCAATGACTAATCAGTGTGTGTTGCGTCATAAGCAACTATGTGAAGTATAGTGTCTGATCATGTCTTGTCTTGTCTTGACTAACTGGTGTGTTCCTGACCTTAGGCTTGGCGTACACCGGTTAGTCAAGACAAGACTAGTCACGTTTAGTCACAATACTTCACATAGTTGCTTATGAAGACATGTCTATTGCAATGACTAATCAGTGTGAGTTGCGTCATAAGCAACAATGTGAATTATTGTGACTAAACTTGTCTGATCATGTCTTGTCTTTTTATTATATTATTGTTGTGTGAAGCCACAAATTCTGAGCAGTGCTCAAGTGGCATACAAACAACAAGTCATTTTTAGAATGGAGTCACATGAATGCTCTAAAACACTCAATGGTATAAGGACAAGCCTCTACCAGTGTCCTAATTATCTTTGATACGAATAACTTATAGCTGCTACACAGCCTTATATCCTCAGGAATGCAATTAAAACACTTGAGTCCTGAATAATACGGTACCTTTTCGAGAAGAGTCAGTCTATGGATAGGGAACTGGAATAATCCTGTATTTTTACCTCGTGTTTCATAAGTACAGTATGACAAATTCGTTTAGCATTAAAAATATTTTTGTTTTTGAACACAAACGAAACAATTTCAAGGAATCTCTTTTCTGTATAGGGCTACTTTTATAGAAATAGAAAGAAAAATAAAAATAAAAATCTTAGTACCCTTTTTGAAAAATTTAATCACAACAAGTTTCGGACATTGATGCCATTTGTGATTAAATTTTTCAAAAAGGGTACTAAGATTTTTATTTTTCTTTCAATTTCAAGGAAGTATATCGCTGGAACTGTAAGTAGTCGGAGTGCCTTGAATATGACAGCTGTTGTTTTAGGAGTTAGTTTGAGTTTCTTCTCACGTTTTAAAATGTTTAATTATTATAATACAGTATTTTTCAGTTATTAGTGATGATTTAGTGAAGTATTCTTATTTAATTTGGTTTTCAACTTTCCTAAATTCTAAATTGCTAGTTTATAAATATTTTGGACTAAAAATTGGACAAAAATCATTAAATGTTAACATAACCTATTTTTGGAAAATTTCTATCTAAATTTGGGAAAGGAACAGTTTTGGTCTTTAAGCCTGTTGTTCCTTTCCAAATCATTCATAGTTGAGAATGACATTGTAGCCAATGTATCAATGTATAAATAAATATGGTCTTACAGGAGAAAGATGGACCCATTCCCCCCAAAATCCGAAGTGATTTTTTCCTGCATTTTTAAGTTTGTGTTCAAATGAATCCTTCCAGCCCCCCAAAACAAAATACTGTATCTAATAAGTGAAAGAAAATACCCATGGTAAACCTTTAGAGTTGTCTTGAGATTTGAATTCGTCTCAACAGTCCTCAGAGCAAAGAGAGCATGGTAAAGCCTTTTCTGGAGTTTCTCTATGTGACTATCCCATTTCAAGTTTGCCTGCAATTCAATCCCCAGAAACCCTGTCATATCAGTAGCAGGACACTCCCATTCCACAATAGCTGGATCATTTCTCATTACCTCTCATAGAGAACTTAATAAAATTTGTTCTGAAATTAAGTTCTGAATTTTGTTCTGTTTGAAATTAAGTTTCAAGGAATTATCATAAAACCATCCATTGAGCTGCTGCATAGCAATCTTAGCCTTCTCCGTGACATCTTGATAGTTGTTTCCTTCAAGTAAGATTGTTGTGTCGTCAGCATACAACATCAATTCACCATCAACATTGTAGGGCAAGTCGTTGATAAATATATTAAACAATGTAGGCCCAAGTATGGAGCCCTGAGGAACCCCTCGCTTAACCAGCTGCCATTCAGATGGCAGCTAAAATGGCGAAAATGTTGTCAAAAACAGGGTTTTTCGTGATTTTCTCGAAAACGGCTCCAACGATTTTGATCAAATTCATACCTAGAAAAGTCATTGATAAGCTCTATCAACTGCCACAAGTCTCTTATCTGTAAAAATTTCAGGAGCACTGCACCATCTATGCAAAGTTTGATTTTAGATTCTCAATTATCAGGCTTCAGATACAATTTAAACAAAGAAATTCAAGTGGAAAAGATTGAGCATAAAAATCTCTACAATTAATGTTCAGTAGCATTTTCAACTAAAATTGAAAATAAGCTCGAAGTTCGAGAAAAAAGATTATTCAATTGCAAACTGTTGATTCTATTAAATCATTCACTATGAAGAGATAGCAGACTTCGTGTGTCTGCAGCGCTATTGTCCTGTCACCAGCTGGCTCAGATCTTAGAAAAGTAGACCTGAGATGCGCGGGAACACTAGCGTTAGTTGATTAATTTTCATAACGGCAAGTAAAGTTGTGTGAGTGCACCACACCAGATTTTTAATTATTATAATACAGTATTTTTCAGTTATTAGTTATGATTTAGTGAAGTATTCTTATTAAATTTGGTTTTCAACTTTCCTAAATTCTAAATTCCTAGTTTATAAATAATTTGGACTCAAAATTGGACAAAAATCGTGAAGTGTTAACATAACCTATTTTGGAAAATTTCTATCTAAATTTGGGAAAGGAAAAGTTTTGGGCTTTAAGCCTGTTCTTCCTTTCCCAATCAATCATAGTTGAGAATGACATTGTAGCCAATGTATAAATAAACGAATAAATAAATATGGTCTTACAGGAGAAAGATGGACCCATTCCCCCCAAAATCCGAAGTGATTTTTTTCTGCATTTTTAAGTTTGTGTTCAAATGAATCCTTCCAGCCCCCCAAAACAAAATACTGTATCTAATAAGTGAAAGAAAATACCCATGGTAAACCTTTAGAGCTGTCTTGAGATTTGAATTCGTCTCAACAGTCCTCAGAGCAAAGAGAGCATGGTAAAGCCTTTTCTGGAGTTTCTCTATGTGACTATCCCATTTCAAGTTTGCCTGCAATTCAATCCCCAGAAACCTTGTCATATCAGTAGCAGGACACTCCCAGCTCACAATAGCTGGATCATTTCTCATTACCTCTCATAGAAAACTTAATAAAATTTGTTATGCTTAGATTAGCTTAGATTAAGTTTCAAGGAATTATCATAAAACCATCCATTGAGCTGCTGCATAGCAATCTTAGCCTTCTCCGTGACACTTGATAGTTGTTTCCTTCAAGTAATATTGTTGTGTCGTCAGCATACAACATCAATTTACCATCAACATTGTAGGGCAAGTCGTTGATAAACATATTAAACAATGTAGGCCCAAGTATGGAGCCCTGAGGAACCCCTCGCTTAACCAGCTGCCATTCAGAAAGCACCTGAGAGCCCTCACAATCATTTTTCACAGCCTGGTATCTATCCACAAGATAGGATTTCAAAAACACCTCTGCATGACCTCTATCACTCAATCACTGTATCAATCAATCAATCACTCCTGTGATTACTACAATCACTGTATGTCATCAATCACTCTTGACTGTGCGCCTAGTAGCCCAATCAAATAGTACATCGGACCAAACAATAATTAAGGTAATTGATTTTATTATTTTAATCGGTCCATTTGGGTATAAGTAAGAGTAATCTATGTTTTCCCACCAAAATTTCTGAAGACATGTCTATTGCAAAGACTAATCAGTGTGAGTTGCGTTATAAGCAACAATGTGAATTATTATGACTAAACTTGTCTGATCATATCTTGTCTTTTTATTATTTTATTGTTGTGTGAAGCCCCATTCTGAGCAGTGCTCAAGTGGCATACAAGTCATTTTTAGAATGGAGTCACATGAATGCTCTAAAACACTCAATGGTATAAGGACAAGCCTCTACCAGTGTCCTAATTATCTTTGATACGAATAACTTATAGCTGCTACACAGCCTTATATCCTCAGGAATGCAATTAAAACACTTGAGTCCTGAATAATACGGTACCTTTTCGAGAAGAGTCAGTCTATGGATAGGGAACTGGAATAATCCTGTATTTTTACCTTGTGTTTCATAAGTAGTATGACAAATTCGGTTAGCATTAAAAATATTTTTGTTTTTGAACACAAACTAAACAATTTCATGGAATCTCTTTTCTGTATAGGGCTTCTTTTATAGAAATAGAAAGAAAAATAAAAATAAAAATCTTAGTACCCTTTTTGAAAAATTTAATCACAACAAGTTTCGGACATTGATGCCATTTGTGATTAAATTTTTCAAAAAGGGTACTAAGATTTTTATTTTTCTTTCAATTTCAAGGAAGTATATCGCTGGAACTGTAAGTAGTCGGAGTGCCTTGAATATGACAGCTGTTGTTTTAGGAGTTAGTTTGAGTTTCTTTTCACGTTTTAAAATTTTTACTTTCCTTGCCCTATTACCATAGGTAAGGAAAGTATTGCTTTCCAAAAAAAAATTAAGGTACCCAAATTTCTATACGTTTCAAGGTCCCCTGAGTCAAAAAAAGTGGTTTTTGGTTATTGGTGTGTGTGTGTGTGTGTGTGTGTGTGTGTGGTGTGTGTGTGTGTGTGTGTGTGTGTGTGTGTATGAGTGTATGTGCGTCTGTGTACACGATATCTCATCTCCCAATTAACGGAATGACTTGAAATTTGGAACTTAAGGTCCTTACACTATAAGGATCCGACACGAACATTTTCGATCAAATGCAATTCAAGATGGCAGCTAAAATGGCGAAAATGTTGTCAAAAACAGGGTTTTTCGTGATTTTCTCGAAAACGGCTCCAACGATTTTGATCAAATTCATACCTAGAAAAGTCATTGATAAGCTCTATCAACTGCCACAAGTCTCTTATCTGTAAAAATTTCAGGAGCACTGCACCATCTATGCAAAGTTTGATTTTAGATTCTCAATTATCAGGCTTCAGATACAATTTAAACAAAGAAATTCAAGTGGAAAAGATTGAGCATAAAAATCTCTACAATTAATGTTCAGTAGCATTTTCAACTAAAATTGAAAATAAGCTCGAAGTTCGAGAAAAAAGATTATTCAATTGCAAACTGTTGATTCTATTAAATCATTCACTATGAAGAGATAGCAGACTTCGTGTGTCTGCAGCGCTATTGTCCTGTCACCAGCTGGCTCAGATCTTAGAAAAGTAGACCTGAGATGCGCGGGAACACTAGCGTTAGTTGATTAATTTTCATAACGGCAAGGAAAGTTGTGTGAGTGCACCACACCAGATTTTTAATTATTATAATACAGTATTTTTCAGTTATTAGTGATGATTTAGTGAAGTATTCTTATTTAATTTGGTTTTCAACTTTCCTAAATTCTAAATTCCTAGTTTATAAATAATTTGGACTCAAAATTGGACAAAAATCGTGAAGTGTTAACATAACCTATTTTTGGAAAATTTCTATCTAAATTTGGGAAAGGAAAAGTTTTGGGCTTTAAGCCTGTTCTTCCTTTCCCAATCAATCATAGTTGAGAATGACATTGTAGCCAATGTATAAATAAACGAATAAATAAATATGGTCTTACAGGAGAAAGATGGACCCATTCCCCCCAAAATCCGAAGTGATTTTTTTCTGCATTTTTAAGTTTGTGTTCAAATGAATCCTTCCAGCCCCCCAAAACAAAATACTGTATCTAATAAGTGAAATAAAATACCCATGGTAATCCTTTAGAGCTGTCTTGAGATTTGAATTCGACTTAACAGTCCTCAGAGCAAAGAGAGCATGGTAAAGCCTTTTCTGGAGTTTCTCTATGTGACTATCCCATTTCAAGTTTGCCTGCAATTCAATCCCCAGAAACCCTGTCATATCAGTAGCAGGACACTCCCATTCCACAATAGCTGGATCATTACCTCTCATAGAGAACTTAATAAAATGTGTCTTGCTTAGATTAAGCTTCAAGGAATTATCATAAAACCATCCATTGAGCTGCTGCATAGCAATCTTAGCCTTCTCCGTGACATCTTGATAGTTGTTTCCTTCAAGTAAGATTGTTGTGTCGTCAGCATACAACATCAATTTACCATCAACATTGTAGGGCAAGTCGTTGATAAATATATTAAACAATGTAGGCCCAAGTATGGAGCCCTGAGGAACCCCTCGCTTAACCAGCTGCCATTCAGAAAGCACCTGAGAGCCCTCACAATCATTTTTCACAGCCTGGCATCTATCCACAAGATAGAATCTCAAAAACACCTCTGCATGACCTCTATCACTCAATCACTGTATCAATCAATCAATCACTCACTGTATGTCATCAATCACTCTTGAATGTGCGCCTAGCCCTACTTTTCAACATTTTTTATAGACGAGCATTATCATATTCCCTAAACTCCTAGGTCAAGTAGAAACAGAAGATATTTTTAAAAAATCTGGTGTGGCGCACTCACACAACTTTCCTTGCCGTTATGAAAATTGATCACCTGACGCTAGTGTTCACGCGCATCTCAAGTCTACTATTCCAAGATCTGAGCCAGCTGGTGACAGGACAATAACGCTGGAGACACACGAGGTCTGCTATCTCTTCATAGTGAATGATTTAATAGAATCAACAGTTTGCAATTGTATAATCACATTTTCTCGAATTTCAAGCTTATTTTGAATTTTAGGTGAAAATGTTACTAAACATTAATTGTAGAGATTTTCATGCTCAATCTTCTCCACTTAAAATTTGTTGTTTGAATTGTATCTGAAGCCTGATAATTGGGAATCTAAAATCGAACTTTGCATAGATGGGGCGGAGCTCCTGAAATTTTTACAGATATGGTACTTGTGGCAGTTAATAGAGCTTATATAGAGCTCATCAATGACTATTCTAGGTATATTTGATCGAAGTCGTTGAAGCCGTTTTTGAGAAAGTCGCGAAAAACCCTGTTTTTGACAACATTTTTGCCGCCATCTTGAATTGTATTTGATCGAAATTATTCGTGTCGGTTCCTTATAGTGTAAGGACCTTAAGTTCCGAATTTCAAGTTATTCCATTAATTGGGAGATGAGATATCGTGTACACAGACGCACATACACACACACACAGACCAATACACAAAAACTACTTTTTTGGACTCAGGGGACCTTGAAACGTATAGAAATTTGGAAATTGGAGTACCTTAATAATTTTTTTCGGAAAGCAATACTTTCCTTACCTATGGTAGGTAATAGGGCAAGGAAAGTAAAACACTTTTTAATAGAGTAATCTACAAGTAAACATGGTTTAGCGTTAAACGTAGATGATTACACCACTTGCATTAACAGTAATTTTAATTATAAAATCAACAGCTATTGTTACCAGTTAAAAAGATTAAGCTTGAGCTTGACAATATATCCACATACAACAATTAACATTTAATTATAAATTGGGGCAACAATCACAATCTACATTTAACGCCAAACCAAGTTTACTTGTAGATTGTTTTCATTAATTATTATGTGTTTCATTCCGGGTTTAAACGAACAGCTGATATCTCTCCGTTCAAACCAAGATGGTGCATAAATCAGCTATTCGCTATGAGCACGTAGGTGGAGGGATTTCAAAAAACGTCTGAAGCGCCCCTGGCAAATTTTTATTAATTCAATTAATCGATTGGGCCACAATTTAACACGGGGAGGATAGGGATGTTGCATCAAGACCGCTAAATAGTTATCTCTTGTTATTGAGAAATAGCAGTAAGGCTATATTAGTAAGGCCTTTGTTCTATCAACTCGTTATTCCCAAAAATTGTTTGGTTTAATAAATAAAAGAACTTTCCATTAAAATAGGATATTGTATGTATAACCGTTATGTAGATTCTCATAAAACTCAGCAGAAGGTGGATAGTCCAGTCAATATAGACATGAAAAATGGGGTCAATTATGCATAAAATGGAGCAATTTATATTGTGGTTCTGATTTTTTAATATATTATTTGGGTACATAAGAGAAGTCCAGAACCAATTTCTTCATGCAAAATTTCCTTGTACTAGATAGGAGTATATTTGTACAAGGAGTATATTGTACATCTTGTATATTGTAATAGGAGTATATTGTACATCGAGTATATTGTAATAGGAGTATATTGTACATCTTGTACAATTTCCTTGTACAAGATCCTTGTACTAGATTTTCAGGTGGCCTGAAAACCTCGTATTTTCGGCTCATTTTCCAGTTTTCAGCTATTTCTGCCAAATCCAGTAATCGGAAAGAAAAATTTGCTCTCGCCTTTTTTTTAGATTATAAAATTCTGAATATCATGAGATCATTTCGAACTCTCTGTCTCCAATGAGTACTGAGTTACGATTTTTCAAATATGAATGAATTTTAAAGAAAAAATCAATTATGATGAATTTTTGTTTTTGATCAACAATATCTTCCGATTGTTACCATCTAGATGTATAATTGAAAATCCCTATGGGCGTATTTTTGTGCTCTACAATCTGAGATAAGGTACAGCGCTCTATCTCATATAGATTTCCAGGTACACCTAACAACAATGCTCCTTGTATTGTGAAAAATTATCAAATAAAATTAGTTATTACATTGATTTATTTAATATCAATTATTAGATTGGATAATTTGAATTCGCTTCCGTCGTCATCCCGCTTCGAAGTGCGCAAGGCGTAAACAGTGAATAAATTGTACCTTTTTAATTTGTATTGAATTGTAATTGTATAAGTTTCAAAGGAATAGAAAAAAATTGTATTGAACAAGTGACTGTATTCTTTAAGTACATTTAACATCAAGTTCATCATTTATATTGGTATATTACACTTATAAGTTAATTACATTCAAATATACATAAATTGCATTGACAATAATATATTACAATATATATTTTTGAATTATAGTCAGTAAGCAGTTGATTACACTATTTTAAAGCTTTAGGGTGGCCACTAACGTTAGGATAAGTGTGTTGAGCATGTGTGTACACACTACACACAAGAGGTAGTAAGTGTCATGAGCGAGAGGCTTCGAACAAAAAAAAAACTGTTCGACAGCAGCTTCTAACATAAAATAAACAGCGAAAATTAAGTAAGCAAGTAAACAATTGGAAATTATATGATACAAAAATAATTTTACCTCAAATAGAGCAGAGAAGTAAAAACAACAAAAAATCGAAGATACAAAAACCTAACCTCAAAAACTTTGTTTGAAGCCTTTCGCTGTGATGACACAACAATGCATGACGATGTGAGTACACACATGTTCAACATACTTGCCCTGTCGTTAGTGGCCGCCCTAGAGTAAATTCGTAAATTTAAAAATAAATAAGTAAAATAAATAAATAAATGAATAAAAATAAAAAAAAATCTTCGTAAATTCTAAATACTTGAATTTTGTAGTGCAATGATTAAGTAAAAATGAAGACAAATCAGAATACAAGTAGCCTAGGCTACATACCAAATGAATCCAATCTAACGTGCAACCCCATGCTCAGATTATCATGATGTTTTTCCTTCAAATCTGTTCCTATTCTCATTCGTTTCTAATTCATTTTCTCGACAATTTAATACAGTATGAATAGCATTGGAAACACAAATAAACTTCTATGATTCGGGGTGAGTTTCTTCATCCCCAAAAATAAGCAATTCAACTGCTACGTCCTTCTTAATATTATTTGGATATTTTTAAATTATTAGATTCTTTTATAGTACGTTTTGACATCGAGATGTGTTAAGTAGTGTTTGACATCGATAAGTAGTGTTTGACATCGATAAGTAGTGTTGCGATAACTATTATCAAGGTTAAGTGGAAGAGGGGACTTGGTCCTCAATTAAACGATATTTTCATTTTATTTTCCATGCAGTCTCACGAAATTCTCGAGCTGAACTGATACTTCTCCAACGTATGGTATTCGATTTTTTACAATAACGGTTGCAGCTAAACATTGAAGAGAGATATACGGTACCAGAGCAATCGTAGATTCAGTATTTTCGACAATCAAATTGGCTGGTGTTTCACCTTTTTTGTTGGGCATATCAAGATGTGCTCCACTATCCAGCAGTAGTTGAACTGTCTGAAAAATTATAGAAAACAAAACGATTGGTAACACAATTTCAAGGATATAATCATACAGATTGGCACACCGAATACTACTTGTAATTTTGCATTAGGATTAAAATATGACAAAAATGTAAACGCAAAATTGGGATCAGAAGGCTACATCTTGTTTATTCAACAATCACATAAAGATTTTTTTAATAATCATTTCAACATATTCTGTAAATTAAATCCTTATTAAGACACTGCTATGAACGTTGAGTGATCATTTTGAATGGGCTATATCAAGCGTGGGGTATTGAAATATTGAAACATATTATGACGTTAATGCTAGTAGTAATGAAGATAGTAGCATTCCCGAATAAACTTCATACATTGTGTGCTTATACAATTATTGTGTGTATAATAATTATGAAAAAAAATGTTAATACAATGTGAATATATTCAAGTCTCAAGTTTTTGTTGGGCCAGTTACATATAGCCATGTGACAATTCACATTGAAGAGTCATACAATAAATTACACAGGTACAACAAAAACAATAGACAATAATAAATAAAACAGATAAGTTACATTAGAATCAAAGAAAATTTACAATTGAATCAGATAATTTAGTGGGTTCCTGTACTTGGGAATTATTTTAAATACACAAAAAATCACATAAAATTGAATTGACTATGGTGTTGTGATCAGCAGTAATGAATTCCTCCACTGAATAAAATGGATTCACAATCAACCAGGATCTAAATACTTGGAGAAAACGTTTATTTGGCAAAGATCTAACTTGAGTTGGTAGCAAGTTATTGAATTTGTAGCTTGTAGCTCAACTTAGACTTTTCAAGTCTGCATCTTGGAATATAATTATATATACTCTCACGGTGTGAATACAATTAGTTACTCCGATTCAAGCTTTTTGGGACACAGAATACTTATTATTATAATTTCATTTTTCTATTACACCGACATTCTATTAGTGCAAAATACTTCGATGCAGATACAAGGAACTTCAACCATCGCTCAGAACTCAGTCCTCAACACAATTCCATTCATTTTTGGTTATAATAATGAGGTCAAGAAATCACAGTATCTAATGGTCATGAGCATCAAGGTCTAATATTGTAGGTAATAATATTCAAGCTATACGTCAGATGCGGAGTGTCTCAAAAACAAATTCATATCCTTATTCAGTCGGAAGGTAATATAAACCAGTTACAATGATTTTAATTAAAAAGTAGTTTTTACTGAAAAATGTGAGTTTCCTTTGAAATTTTCGCATAGATACTTCTGGTCTGTTTAACAAATAACATTCCATTCTGAGAGTTGTGAAAATGAAGGATGAGTATGGTTCATAACATAATTTAGTAGGCCAGATTTAGCTAACAGATAATACTTACTGGAGCATCAAAATTGTATTGTTTAGCCGCAATATGCAGAGGTGTAGAGTGAGAGAAATTGCGTGCATTAATAGGCGCTCCACATTCGATGAGCAAGTTTATCACAGGTATATTCGGGAAGATTAGCTGCAAATATAAAAATCATGATAATAAATAAAGAATCGAACAGAGAAATTAATTTTAAAAGCCAACAAATTATCAGTACATTACATGTTGGATTTTATGAAGTTAATTGGATTTAATAATAGGCAGCTATAAATCAATTAATGTCATGGATGCCGATCTAGTGTTTCAAGAAGAAACATCATATTTGGTTAATGGATCAACATTCTTTACCTAATTCTCAAGTTGACCGCAAACTGAAGGGGTCCATATATAGCCGGTTTTGACGCGCAATTTGATTCATAATACTCGGTAGATTTTTCATTTTATGGATTTTCCAAACATGGCGAGTCAAAACCCTTGTAGAACTGATTTTATTCATAAATACATGTTTCTCAGTTCAATAGATCGTTATTCAGAATAGAGGGGTCCCACATGAGTAGGCACTCAGACAATCAACAACAAACTAAAATATGACTCGCATTCAATTTTTCTCGATTCAAAAAAGTAAACTTAGTGTTACTGGTTATTATTATTACTGTTATCATTATTATTTAAAATATTTATGTTAATTCCTACATCAAAATATTTACATTCCACCACTGGGTTGTACAATACTGTGAGGGACATGCGTTTACATGATGACGCTCAGTCTTCACTGAATTTATAAAGTAACATGAAGTTCTACATTATAACAGACATGCTCTTCATACAATGGAGGCTATATCTATATTATAAATATTTAACAATGTAGCCTATAAGAAATAATAAATAATCCAACTTCATTCGAAATGAAATTAAGTTTGATTTGGTGATGATATTGAAACAAATTAGTTGAATGAAAAGATTGGTGAATGCAAAAATGAAAAGTTACAGTAATGAGTAAAATTTCAAGTTAAATATGAGTAAAAGACTTATAACACTTATTTAGAAGACTTATAAACGATTCTCGATAACGAAACTAACCAAACAAGGTTTGGTCACGGTATAGAATTAACTTGTGTGGCATTAAAACTCCTTTCAGTTCTTCTCAAGTTTTCATCCCAAGTTGCACTGTATCTAATAGGTAATGTAACTGATTTCATTTTTCGAATAGGAGTTTAGTTCTGTATTCTATTATTTTTCCCCAGAAAATCACCATGCACTTATATAAGATAAAATTAGTGAATGAAAATCTAACTAACCTGGTTGTTTTTCAAGAAGTAGAAAGTGCTTTTAATGGTGTTCATACGAGACAGGAAAAGATGGAGAATAGTATCGCCGGTTAACACGGAATGAGGATTTAGCTGGACCAGCTTCTTCACGGCAGAGTAGACGATATTGTACTTTTCTTCGCAGCGTCCCATCTCGACCATCAAGTAGATCAGATATGTAATACACTTGAGTATACGATCGTAGCTCTCTTGCTGGCGTTTGAAAACAGGCCTCAAACTGAGCAGCCGCTGGCAATCGGGGATTCTATCAGTGAGCAGGTAGAAAGTGGCCAGGACATCTTTGAACCTGAGTCTATCTTCACAGCCTGCCCTGCCAGCAGCGCTTCTTTCGTTCAGATCGAAATATTGCCTGACAAGAGCTTGCGCAGTGAAGCATGTATCACTAAACAGCACCTGTCATTTAAAAAATATACAAAAATTTATTTTTATACTTGAACTAAAAAATTGAAAATTAGTAATATTGATTTTTTAGTCGTTTAGGCTGCTTATATACCTACAGAGAGAGAGAGCGAGAGAGAGAGAGAGAGAGAGATGGTGTGAAAGCAACGCGATAGCAACTCGGTTGTTTCCACGACTTTCACTAGACTTATTAATACCTCACTATCAACAATACCATTCAACTTTGCATGTTGACAACTCCAGTGTCTGCTACCTGTATGTCACCCACGCACAAGCCAAAAAGCTCATGTGGGCATCATCCGCAATATATATAAAAAACAACGAAAAAACAGTATTTTCAGTGTCAGTAATAATTGTAAATCAGACTTACTATTAACTATTAATAAGTGTCAATCAATATTAAAGAGTCCAAGTTGAAATCCTAAAAATCACTTGTAGTTACGCTCTTCATATTCAACTCACAAAAGGAATTTTAATATTTTAATACTTTCTTAGACAATGTCAATCATGTTTAGTCAGTTATACGTCAATTCCAAGATCTATAAAATGCTCTATCCTTCAAACAGCATTTGATAATTCGAGTTAACTTTAAATTGAAAATTATATTCGAAAATATTGTTTTTTAAGTTTTCAATCAATTCAGTTTTATCAGTTAATCACTAGTTTTACAGATATCGGTCGATAAATTTTATAATTTCTATATATCATTTATAAGACGAAAGATTATTGATTCTATTTATTTTACAGTGAATATTGATGTGGCAGTAGATGTTTAGGATTTACCTTATAGCAAAATACAAAGCATTCCAGTTCAACGATATAGACAAACTAGTCGTTCAAGGAGCGAATCAAAGCAACAGTTTTCCACTCCAACAGAACTTGCATTGCTATAGACACTAAATATTCAGATACAGTTGTTTTTGACAAAATAAACTTAAATTAAATGATTGAACAGCATCAAATTTATAATACTTTACAATATGGCAGCACTGTTTTGATATTAGTGATTACTGCTTGGTATTATTTAGCGATTAGTCTAACATTAATTGAATGGAGATAAAGAGAATTGAATTGAATGATACTCACAGAATCTTTTGCCACCCTTAGCTCCAAGGCCTTCCTCCACAAATTGATACAGCACTGAAATCGAGAGTCGTCAGCATAGGCGGCTCCACGATACATCAGCCTGAACAGTGTATCCTTATGTTGTCCACCAAGAACACGTTCACAAATCAGCAGGCTTTGTGTTTTCAAAGCATCAACATCGTAAGCCATCATTTCAAGATCCTTCTCAGTTGTGAATTCTTCAGCGTAATTGAATGTCTCCGACGGTGGGATGTGAGGGAGTTTTGGTAATGGCTTACCATCCTCTCCATTCTGTTTGCGATAGTTTATTGCCATCCTCCACTGTTGTAATGTCAACTGCAAATTGAAACAGACAGACTCAAATTATTATTCAGTAAAGTGATGAATGGACACATTAGAGCACACTGAAAGTGAATAATTATGAACAGAATGTTTCGAGAGTGATGTTACAAGAGAAAATTATCATCATCATCAAATCATTTCATTTGCCATACAATAAATATATATTTAAAACAAATAAAAGAAAATACATAATTTTATAATCAAAAGTATAAAATAATAAAATAAAAAGTAAGCATAAATAATACCAAAATCATAATTATATACTTTTCATGTTAATTGGCATCACGAGCAAAAGGAATTAAGCCTTGCCCGCTGGTGAGAGTTGCAATCAGTGAGTTAGGCTTGAATAAATTTTTTACATTGGTTGTCTCCTGGTTTTATACAATAATAGAGAAAAAAAATAATCCACACTTTAAAATATGTTTTAAAAATTGGATAATGCTTTAAATTGAAAAGAAATAGTTTTCTATTATCCAATTTTTCAGTATTTTGTAATTAATTCTTGCTTCCAGATCAAAAGGCAATTCATTTATGAATATTGTACATATATAAATGAGCTGTCTTCTAACTACTGTTAGTTTTGGTTTATAGATTTCAGGTATTCGTCAATAATATCATACTTGGATAAAGATGTTTTTTCAAGGCGATACGGGAAAAATTTGTCACCAATATACTGTACTTTAACTTAGGAGAACTCGTTCCTCAACTACTGGCATTAGCCAATGTGAGGAGCCGCCGTCATTTTTTCAAGAATATTTTTGTTGTACACTATACACGTGGAAGAATAAGTATAATTCCTGAGAGATTTCCTGATAATCTAGCCATCTACTGGAAAATTTACTATAACGTTTGGTCAAGCTTAAAATAGGATATACAAAATGAGAGCCATGTATACTGTGCGCAGACTTAAGAAATTATCTGAAATATAATATTGCTTCATCTTGTCAAGATCTCACTTGATGTTATTCAAGAAAGTAGGTGAAGTAGGTGCTTTTACATTAATGTTTTTTTTTTAATAATTCAATCTATGCATATTACGATTTATAATACATATCTCCAAATATTTATTTTATTTTGTCTTTTTTCTTTAGGGCTACTTTTAATATAGATTCAACTTGGTGCCAATCTAACAAAATTATTAATTTAGTTACCAGTTAACAACTGTTTCGAAGAAGTACTCTCTCTAGAATAAAGTTCTAGTCGATATTAACATATGGTAGGGACATTTTTCAATTATAATTAAGAGAATAAGAAGAATATATTTATTTATTTATTCGTATGCAAATACAATTCAGGTAAAAACAACAGGCATTTGCCCAAAACTGTTTCAAACCTTAATTTGGAATACACCGTCTAAAGGTTATGCTAAAGGTTATGTTAGGTTAAGCTACTTACGTAACTTAAATGATAATTCGTACACAATTTAAACCCATCAAACCATGAATCACCAGAGGTATAGTAGCAGCAATAAGAACCAGAAATCTACTTAACAAAAGAAGAAAGGAAGACCCAAACAACATTAACTTAACCAACTTCTATCATCGGTATAGGAATACACTCACAGCTTTAATTCATGAAACAAAGGACCAATACTATAGAGAGAAATTGTATGAAGCTGGAAAGGATAATAAAAAAATGTGAAAGTAATCAAAGATGCTACTGACTCTAAATCAAAAACAAACATGAAATTGAATGCTATTAAAATAGATGATAGGATTTTCAATCTAAAGGAAAATCCAGAAACTGTGCTCAACCACATGAATAACTTTTTCACAAATGTAGGTGAAGAAATGGCGGAGACAATAATAGATTCCTTAAGAAAACCACTAGACCAAATCATATCCCAATATAAACCTGTTACAAGAACTCTACACTCCATCTACTTTCACCCAGTAACTGAAGATGAGCTTCTTGAAGCTATTAGTAGTTTGCGAAATGACAGTGCTCCAGGACTTGATGGAATCAATAATAGAACATTGAAGTCGATAAAAAATGTAATTGTAAAACCATTAATTCACATATTTAATTTAAGTCTGTCAAAAGGAATTTTTCCAAAAGCTATGAAAGAGACATGTGTTAGACCATTACATAAAGGAGGCGACAAAACAAATGCCACCAATTACAGGCCTATTTCACTTATAAGCAATATTTCTAAGATTTTGGAAAAACTGGTAAAGAAACGTCTTGTGAATTACATGGAAAAAAACAACTTACTATCTAGGAATCAATTTGGTTTTTGTGAGGGGAGGAGTACAGAAGATGCGGTATTAGAATTGTCAAATTTTGTCACAGATAAGCTAGAAAATAACAAAAAATGTGCAGCAGTGTTCCTGGACCTAGCAAAAGCTTTTGACACTGTTAATCACAGTTTGCTGCTGAAGAAATTAGAAGCCATGGGAATTAGAGGAGTTCCTCTAGCATGGTTTAGATCATACCTCTGTGACCGGCGTCAAAAAGTCAAAGTTGAAGAACATCTCAGTTCAGAGGAAACGATGAAGTTTGGGATTCCCCAAGGAACAGTTCTTGGGCCAATTCTGTATTTGGCATATGCAAATGAGCTATGTTCAATTAAGATAAGAGGAAGAGTAATAGCTTTTGCTGATGATACGTGTATACTATTTGAAGGAAACACCTGGGAGGAAGTTTTTAATCTGGCACAGGAAGAATTGATCAAAGTCGATAAATGGTTAAGAGAAAATTTGCTTACAGTAAATGCAACAAAAACGAAATTTTTAGCCTTTTCTCTGACAGAACGGACGAGACCACCGGATTCTTCAATAATCCTGCATCACTGTGGAAGCACCAACAACCCGTGTGATTGCCCTTCAATTCAACAAGTCAATGAAATAAAATATTTAGGAACAATAGTGGACAACAAATTCAAATGGGACAAGCACATTAATCTATCAATTACCCGGATCAGGAAGCTTCTCTACAAATTCTATCAACTCCGTAAAATCCTCAACTATGAGACATTAAAAACTGTTTATTTTTCTTTAGTGCAATCAATTTTAAGATACGTCATAATTATCTGGGGAGCTACGAATTTTACACATGTTGAACCTCTCTATAAACTTCAAAAACGAATACTAAAAATAATAGGCTTCAAGGAGAATCAATTCCCCACGAACATTCTTTTCAAGGACAGTAAAGTACTGAGTGTAAGACAACTCTACATCCAGGCTATCATCACGCGAATGAGGAGAAACAACGAACACATAAGACTGGCAGATCATAACCATCAAACAAGGCAGAGAAACACGTATTCAATAGTACCAAGGATGAACACTACATTTGGGCAAAGAAACTACACATATTTGGGACCAAAAATTTATAATTCAATACCAAGTTACATTAGGGAAGAATTCAATAGACACAGGTTCAAGAAAAGTTTATTTTCCTGGTTGGTTGATATTGGAGTGGAAAATTGTGAAAATTTAGTTAGACTGTAAATATTGAAACTATTTATTCTTCATTCCACTCTTTACTGTTTTTCATTTGAGCATTTCAGATATGGCGAGCGAAGCGAGCCTGACGGCTACTAATATAATATTCCCAGGAATAGCTCTGATTGAAATAGCAGTGCCCAATCATTTTTTCCGCGATAAATGCATTTCAATCTTCAACTTGGTGCCAATCTAACAAAATTATTAATTTAGTTACTAGTTAACAACTGTTTCGAAGAGGTACTCTCTATAGAATAAAGTTCTAGTCTATATTAACATAAATGGTATGGAAATTTTTCAATTATAATTAAGAGAATAAGAAGAATATACATGCTAAAAGACGAACTTTCCACCCTTAAAAACCACCCTTAGAGTTAAAATATTGCCAAAAAATTTCTTAATGCGCCTCTAAAGGGCCAACTGAACATACCTACCAAATTTGAACGTTTTTGGTCGGTAGATTTTTAGTTCTGCGAGTGAGTGAGTGAGTCAGTGAGTGCCATTTCGCTTTTATATATATAGAAGATTCATTTCATTTTATATATTATGAAATGATTCAAAATAAATATTTTCTGACAAGACATTCTTCAGCATATTATCAACTTACCTGAGTTCTCAATTGTTCATCGAGGAAGGTTGATCCCAAGAGTTCGTAGGCATCGGCAATCCTGGATGGCGGATACTCTATGGTGTTAATGAGGTAGTGGAATATCTCGGCGTCACCCTTGAGGCAGGCGGTCTGCAGTGCATCGTCGTTACAGATGCTCTTCAAGAAAGGGTCGGCGCCATAACGTAGCAGCAGCTTGGTGGTTTCGGTCCGGTGCTCGGAGATGGCATAGTGCAGGGCGGTCTTGTTCTGAATGTCGCTGGCATTGACAGAGGCGCCATGCTCAAGAAGGAAAGTGCACAGCTGGATGTTCTGAATGGAGTTGATCAGACAGGTGCCGCCGCTGTGGTTCGACTTGAGGATGTCGGCGCCACTCTCGACCAGGTAGGTGACGATTTCGATGTGCGTCATGAAGCAGGCGCTTCGCACTGCGGTCGAGCCTGTGTCTGAGGACGCGTTCACATCGGCTCCCAGCTGCACCAGCCTCTTCACCACAGATAGCTTGCCCGACACGGCCGCACACCACAGCGGAGTCGCATAGTGCACCGACCTGTCTTCGGGCACCTCGTACACGCCCCTCTGCTCTATGTTGGCGTGACACTTCACCACCAGATACTCCACCGTCTCAACGTTGCCTCGTCGACAGGCGACGAACAGCGGTGCACAGCCACCCTCCACCTTGGCCACGATCTCGCGCCTGTCGGAAACACTGTAGCGCTCCAGGTTGATGCGCAGAGGAAGTGACAACCTTGAACCCGGCGACGCCTGCTTCACCTCTTGCATCAGCTCGTGCGACAAATAGTGCTTCACTTCTCTCTTCTCAGTCGACACCTCCTTTTCCCGCAACATTCTACAGCTGTCTGCTCTGTCCCTGCTCTGTCAACAAACAACCAAACTTAGTGCAGCTTATTTCTTGAACACCACGCATATCTGGTGCAGTATAATACTGTAATAGACAGACTAGATTAAAGAATCCTATTGGAGAGAGTATTTCAATTGAAAAGGGGTTATTTTTTTATTAAGAGACTATTTCAATAAAAAAGAGACTATTACCATTTATTTATTTTTCAAGGGCAACTCTTGACGAGTATTTTAAGCTCAGGTGATAATGATGTAGGGATGAATGCCACACAAACGCTTCCGTTTGTAAAGATGAATGAATGAGAGATGATGAAATGAAATGTGAGAACGAGCACCCAGTCGGCACAAAATGAGAGTGAAATAATAGAACCCGAATCATCTGACAAATCCACAATAAGAACCACTTGCTACTTACTACTATCTAGTCAAAACTAATACAATTATTCATATCCTCTAAATTTATGCCCCATTAACAGATTTAGTTAGACTACTTATCATGAAACAGAACTAATCCTAGCTAAACTGAGATTGAACCTTTACAAAATTCGCTACCTATATTACTGAACAAGCAGGATGGAGACAATTAATAGAATAGAATAGAAAAAGTTTTATTGTAACCGCTTCTGAGGTCTTCCATGTACAATAAATGTAACACCTATACAATACAATAATTGAAAATATACTATTCTAAAAAAACCAAAATATCATGGAATATTTATTATACAATTATTGGAATGTCCAAATAAATAACAAAGAGGAAGATAAAAAAAATAAACAAATATAAGATATTCTGGTCTTGATATACAATTTATGATCTTGAAATACAAGTTACTGATTAGGAATATTTTTAGGCTCTGCTTGAAAACTTGATTTTGCAAACCTCTAAATTGTTCAGAGAGCGAATTAAATAGCTTCACACCAATGAATAGAATTTCTTTTGCGTGCTAGCATACTCGTAGCGGTTGGTGATCAAGTTGTTTGATTGCCTTCCTTTGAATTGGAAATAGTTTAGAGCTACCTATATGCCTTTGATCCTCAAAGTACAGCACCATAAGACAGGTGTGACTGGATGTGAGCAAAGTAGACTACCTTTAGAACATCAACAATGACACATTATGTCCTAAAATTTCTTAATATAAATATTCCTCTATTAAGCTTTCCAGCGGTATTATCAATGTGCCTGGACCAACTCAAACAGTTGTCTAAGGTGAACCCCAGAAACTTAGCTTCTTTTTCCGCATTTACTACTTTCAGCAGTCTCCTATTATAAGTGAAACTAAAATCTTGAACCTTGTTGGAGTTCACGCATAGCAAGTTTGAACTGCACCACCTCTCAATTGACTGAGTCACCTCTTGTGAAGCAGCATTCAAGGAAACCTCTGTTGGCGTGCTCAGAAACACACAAAGATCATCAGCAAAAAGATAACTCTTTTAGCTGGAGGGTCAACTATAGTTGGGAGGGCATAAATCTAGATTAAGAATAATATTGGGCCTAATATTGATTCTTGAGGAATCCCATGAGAGACAGGCAAGTACTGGGATTCTGATCCCTCAATTGTAACTTTCTGTACTCAATATTTTTCAAGGGAAAGGGTAGTTGACCCTTTCAGGCCAGTGACACTTTTTCCCCTCGGAATCAATTTGTCGCATTTTGAATTATTTACTTTATTTTTCTCATCATAAGGATTTTATGAAATCTTACAGACACAGAATAATGATGAAATTAATAGTTATATATTTTTAGGTTTTGTCTCATAGGGCTAAGATATTGAGAAGCTGAGGCTCAGAAGAGAAACTACGGTTCTCACAAGCTGGAAGTGGATAAAAGTCAACTTTAAGAGATGTACATGAAATTGAATAGGTGACAAGAGCTTGGGAAAGTTGCTGAGCTCTATCTGCTGGGTCAACCATTTTTCTTTTGAAATTATTATAATCTTTTTCGAGCCTATGTTGCGAAAATTCGGTCGCCTTCTGACTTTTTTACAGCGAAGGACTTTAGGCCTGCTCCAGGCGATAGTTGAGAAATCTCAAATTTTTGCACATCCCCGACAGTAGAGGACTGAAAATCAGTCCTCAAATGTTGCAGACCTTGACTGTCGCGTCCCCGATCAGAAAGCTTTAAAGTAGTATGTTTTAAAACGTGTTTGTGTAGTTTAATTTTGTCATCAATTCATTTGGCAAATGTTGTTCTGTTGTAGACCTTTACGCAGAGATATAGGTATAGTGAGGTCCACGTTATAATGACAGTATTTGGTGTAAGTGCACGTCCAGTGCCAACATACCTATTATCAAATTTTTGGTTGGGATCGATTTAGTATGTTATTTTGAGCACAAAATCACAAAAATTAAACGGCGCTCACTATTGTTTTTTAAATAAACTAAGTTCAAAGTAGCACAATTTTACATGCATTTAACCTAAGAGTAGCAGCCATTTTGATTATCGAAATCATCAAATTATGATATTCCTAATCTGAGTTTTCCTAACCCAAAGCTTTTCCTAACCTAAGCTTTCCTAACATAAAGCTTTTCCTAACCTACAGCTTTTCCTAACCTTAGCTACTTAAGGTTGCTACTTATAGGTTGAATGCATGTAAAGTTCTGCTACTTTGAACTTAGTTTATTTTAAAAACAATAGTGAACGCCGTTTAATTTTTGTGCTCAAAATAACATACTAAATCGATCCCAACCAAAAATTTGATAATAGGTATGTTGGCACCGGACGTGCACTTTAGCCCAGTATTTTATCAACTTTGGTATTGCTATCCTTGTCTATCATTCGACAAAGCCGGTGGTACTATACTTTTCTAGGTCCAGAACGATGAAAAATTATGTTTTTGACAGTGTAGAAACATAATTAATTAATGCAGAGAATCGGCATCGCTATTCTTCTATCTTTATCCACTGCCATTATAACGTGGACCACACTATTAATAGCCTAAAGGTTTACATTGGGCTAGTCTAGATCAGACCCCTCTAACACATGAGTATCGTTTTGTGGTACCGTTCCTGTCTCAAAATTTTTAATTATACGTGTGTTGCTACGGTACAGTAATATACTTGAACTATCAGATCAGATTCAACTAAAATTATAGCATCAAAGGCATAAAATAGCTTCAAGAAACAAAAAACCTCATCTTGATAAACGTTTATGATTTGACAACTATTTCCTGAATTAAAGAGAAATAACTTTTATCAATTAACATAGTTTTGTGTTGATACTACTTGTTTTACTATTTATATAGCTAGAAGCTAGAGGCACGGAATAAATATACCAGTGCTTCTCTACTCTGTGCTATAGTGAGGTCCACGTTATAATGACAGTATTTGATAAACTTTGGTTTTGCTATCCTTGTCTATCATTCGACAAAGCCGGTGTTACTATCCTTTTCTAGTTCCACAACGATGCCAATTATGTTTTTGACAGTGTAGAAATATAATTAATTAATGCAGAGAATCTGCATCGCTATTCTTCCATCTTTATCCACTGCCATTTTAACGTGGACCTCACTATAGAGGTATGCTATCTTACCTGATAATGCAGATTGCGCAAAGATTGATTAGTCCATCATACTGTACTAACACTGCAAAATTCACAACACTGAGTTGATTAAAACAAGATAATAAGCAAGATAGTGTCTTTAAATAAGAGGAAAAATATAAACTACAGGTATGAACAAATTTTTAATCTAAAGCAATAGCACCTTCTAAGTGCTTCTACTTCTTTCTGCTGCTACCTGCTGCTGCTACCACTGTGCTGTGCTGCTACTTTTAGAATGAAATGAATACATTTTCACATCTGTGAACTAGTGGTATCGAATCCCTAATCTATCGATTCATTGATCATCGACACTGCCAACTTTCGATATTATTTTATCGACAGCTTTCCACTTTGGAACTGTTGGAAATATCACAAAATTCCACTGAACAAAAAGTGTAGAGAATTTATAAGGCTTCATTTTTTAATAGTTAGCTATTTCGTTTGAACGTATTTTCCTCAAGATATGAGCGTGGGAGCAAAATACTGAAAAATGCTATATTTAAACCACCCTCATTCCCTTAGCACATGAGTTAGGAATGGGTACTTTTGATATATGTTCTTTTCCTAACTAGTCTTAACAAAGCTCCAAAGTCTAAAATTGTGTTTGAAACATTCCCTCCAAATTCCTTTGTCAATTTGTCTATTGTTGCAAAAATGGAGATTTCACAATCAACACTATTAACACTAAAGCTGTTGCAAAAGGTGTAGGGAACTTTGTAAAAGTGTGAAATTATACATCAAATTGAAGATAATTCAATGCTCTATAAGTTCATAATCAGCATGGATTTTTCCCATCGATTTTCAAAAAGTTTTGAGAGGAAAAAATGAAAAAAGTTGGAGGCAAATGTGTTTTTTCAAAAATGTCACAAAATGAAAAATGTCAAAAATGAAAACTAGAGAAGATATAGAAAAAAATATGAGACAAATATTTTAGGAAATTATGTAAGCTTCAATATTGTATATAGTAACAGTTATGTCCGTAAGATTTATAGTTTTCGAGTTATATGCGGGAAACCAAAAAATAGTACGGTATACCTTTGAACCATCCTCACCCCCTTATCGGAGTGTGTAGGGGTTGGGACTTTTGATATGTTCACCTCCTTACCACCCTTAACAGAACTGCGGGGTCAAAAATTGTCTTCCAAACTTCTTTTTCTTTACTGTACCCTTTTTTGAGCATTCATTGCCTGGACTATTATTTTGTTAATGCTGTCTTTTAAAAGCCTATCGACAAGCTGCTCCGATGGAAAGTATTCGATATTTTTTTCGATACTACCCGTTTGTGGATGTGAGAAAGTGGTCACCCAGCAGACGAAAACAAAAAAAATAGAAATCGATAACAATAATTTTATTGATTAACGTCATCATTCGACTGGAAAGTTTTCATTTCCATGAGGATAATCGAGGTATCTAAGTAGTTAGTGTAATCAGTATTATACTGTACTTGAAAACTTGAATAGTTTCATAATTTGAAGACAAAAAGCAAACTATTTGTCAAATTTGTTTCAATTATTTTACGTTGGCAACATGATTTCATGTTTCCAATATGAAATCAGCTGTTGTAATAAAGAGCAGCAGCTGATACAAGCGCACGTCTAAAATATTTTAGGTTAATTTACCAGCTTTGGTAGAGTTGCATGTTTATTGCACTATTTTCTCTCACTTAATAAACTAATAAATTGTTTTAGGAACTCAGCCAACTTCAACATGTCAATCGGAACATTATTTTTCAACCACAGAAGAAATTGATTTAGCTTTAGTAAGTTGTTGAATTGCTATCATTCCTTTCATATGTATCTTTTTTATTTCTCATTTAAAAAAAATATTCGGTATGATGATGTTAAAATAATTTATAGCTACTGCTATGACTGTATTTGTGTGGCGCTTCAAAGTATTTCAAACAGTTATTCGTTCATATAGTTCAACTCACAATATAAATTTGAAAGTTCGCTTCATGGAAAAACCAACAGCTTATTTTCGTCTACCTGATGGATGTGAAACATTTCAGGTTAGTTTTCTGTACAAAAATGAAACATTAAATATAGAACGTGAGTGTAATTTTAATAGGAAACTGAGTGAAAAAATTGGAGATTTTTTGAATAGAGTTAAAGTAAACATAAATAAATTAAAATCTTCCAAACGTAAGAAGAAACAAAAAGGACAGACAGGGCTAGAAGTTGATAGTTGTGAATCCTCGGCAGGTCTACTTCAAGATGGTTTTTTGATTGATCATGAGACAATCTGCAAGGATGCAATCTTCTTTAACAAAGCTCCGGAGACCTTGATACTTAATATAAATGATGTGGAATATTCTGTATCTATAAATTCACCCTGGGTAAATGAACTAAGTTTGCCATCAAGCATGCTAGCTGGATTTGTTATATACCCTTCTAAGTTTAAAGTTTTGTTCACTGAACAAAAAGATTGTTCATTTACTTGGTTGAGAAAAAAAAGCAAACATGCTCCACGAAGTGAAGAAACTGGATGGGAAAGAGTTGGAGATGGCTTCATCTATTCTTCAAAAAATGAAGATATTGGATATTATTTGAAACTGATCTGTGAACCAAGCAATAATAATTTGAAGGGTCCTGAAGCATCAACTGTCTCTACAGACCCTGTTGAAGCTGGTCCGGGACTGTGTCCATTCGAGAGTCGTCACCCATTCACCAGTACACGGTTGTCCGGAAATGAGTAAGTCCAAGACTAATAAAATAATTGTTTGGTGGATGTTATCTAATTGAATGCTTTTGATGTAATGCTTCTTGCTTGGTAATTTACAAAAAGTTCTCTCAGTTCATAAATTTGTTTATTGAAAAATATTTTAATGACACATCTTTCTGTTAATTAATACCCAGAATGCGACCGTTCAACTAATTTTTCTACTAATGCATTAAAACCTATTCTGATCATCATCGCTGATGTTTTCATCGGAAATCTAGGTACGATACCAAAGCTTTGTTTTTTGTAGTTTAGAAAATAATGTTAGGTCACCTCTGGTATCACCCTTACCAGAGACGAATAATGAATTTCTTGATCTATGGATTACCTTTTCTCTATGGTGATACCGTGATATCATATATTCTTTATAGGCCTACAATTGAAAAAATAAATAAAATTGTAAAAACACGGTATTTATAAACAAGCCTTTAACGAATTTTTGGGAACCTGAACCAAGTTCTGATTGCCACCTAAAAAGCTTAGAAAAACATTTTCATACTTTAACACTGCTTGGTACTAACTTGAGATCAAAAGATAGGTTATTCAAAATTCAAGATTCGTTTATTGTCAGAACATTAAAAAAAATAATGCAAGACATCGTCAAAAAATATAAAAACAATCACAATTTTAACAATTTATCACAGGTCATAGAATTACATCACTGGTCATATTATGTAATCAGCGTCTTAAAAAAGAGCTTTATTCTAAGCTCTAGCTCTACTCTTCCAAGAATTGCATGCTTTGAGGACAACTAGGCTATAATTATCAAAATTCCTTGTTAAACTTTTCAATAACTATTATATTATTGTAAGTATACCGGGTGATTTAAAAAGAACTTTTTACATTTAAAAGAAAATCTTATTAAACAAGGTACAGTTTTGGTGTTGTTTTAAAGGAAACACAATTTTTTTACCTTAAACTTAAGATTTTCTATGTGATTCCCGTTGGTTATCCTGCAGACATCTCATCGATAATCGATTTCTTCCCAGACTCGCACTAGCATTTCAGGCGTAACTTGCTCAACAGCAGTGCAAATCCTTGCTCTAAGTTCAGTCAGGTGGAGTGGTGGTATATACACCATATCTTTTATCAAACCCCGCAAGAAAAAATCCAGCGGTGTTAGTCTGGGGAACGAGGGGGCGATGCAATTGGCGCATTACGGCCAATCCACTGATTTGGAAAGCGGTCATTAAGAAAATTCCGGACGTCAGTCAGATAGTGTGGTGGTGCGCCATCTTGCTTAAAGAAAACATTTCGTTCTCGGTCATCCTAATCGATCTTTGGTATCAAAAATGTTGCAATATATCAAGGTACTTGGAGTACAAGGAGTATGCAGCGCCGGTCTGGAGTCCTTATGAGATCACCTATGTAATAAAACTTGAGAGAATGCAAGATAAATTTCTAAGATTCCTCTTCAAAAAATTCGGGCATTCCTGTGAGAGAGGATTTCCTACACGTCGATTAAGATCATTGTTCGAAGTTGATGCTCTTAAGCTTAGGAGAGAGGTACCATCGTTGATTCTTTTCCGTAAGATACTAACGAATGAGGTTGATTCTTCTTACCTCCTTGGAAGAATTGGATTCGCCGTGCCCACTCTCAGGCGTAGATGGCATTCCCTATTCGCAGTACAGAGGTGTAGGACAGTTAGTGCATATTTCCCCCCCTCAACCACATGCCAAGATTGTTGAACGGACTTAGCTGTGGGATGGACGTGTTTTCTGATGGCCCATTAAGTTTCAAGCGCACAATAACGATGCTTCTGAGAGAGAATCAGAATAACTGAATTTTTAATCAGCAGCCATAATTTTCGCAAATATTCCTATCATTATAAAAATATCACTCTTTTCACTTCAATTTTCCTTCATTTGCACATTCAAACTCATTTTATTCTTACTCACCCCTTATTTTCAAAGTTCTTTGCTGGCAGTTATCATTATCACCCTCATCCTATCATTCATCATTCATATGAGACTGCATGCTCTCTCATCATCTTTATTGATAACACCTCTCCTTCATCACTTCATATATTCATTTTCACCATCACTTTCACCATCAACTCTATTAAGGAATGTTTTAGAAGTAGTTTACTAAGTATTATTATTTTTAGACATTAGTTTTAGTATCTTTTTTTTATTAAAGCGTATACTGTACTTATTGTTGTGTTAAGGAAACATATTTGGGTCATTACCTGTTGTTTCCGATGTGATATTGTGAATAAATAAATACACTACGCCGATTTTCAAACCAAGGAAAGTAATCTTATCGGATCTATCTAATCTTATAATTAGTCTAATATATTTTAGTTTTATATATTAGTATATATAATTATATATTATTGCTATATAATAATATATATATATATATTAGTTTATATTTTATAGTTTATTATATTAGTCTACTATATCTAATCTAATATCGTATCTAAGTAATCTTATCGGAAGGTATCTTATCGTGCTGCTAAGCAACGAGTTTAAGCCGGCCGGCCAGTGTGCTTTTAACCAACTAGGCTACTAAAGTTTTATTCTTGTTGAAATTCTTCCCAGTTTTGTTCCAAAGTGATTTTTTATAAATTTCGGAATTATGGAGTGTGACCGTTGTCAAGGGGAAATAATTAAGGATAGTGTAAAGTGTCATGATTGTCAAACTGATTTCCACCAGAATTGTGTTGGACTATCGAGAGAAACAAGAAATAAGAAATGAAAATGCTAAAATTGCACCGGTACTACACCCTCTGTGAGTGCCAGATCTAATAAAACGGATGATGGTGAAGTATCTAATGAGACACTATTAAGTGCAATCACCGAATTTAGACAAGAAACTAATACAAAGTGAGAGGAGAATAACAAGAAGTGGGAGGAAATGAAGAAACAGTTCAACGACGTTAAAGATAAGTGTAATAAAACATGTGAAACTGTCAGTGAATTGGAGAAAGAGAACGCGCGTCTTAAAAATGAACTGAAAAACGTGAAACAAAATGTACAGGACCTCCAACAGCAGACGCAGAAAACAATATTTTAATATCAGGCGTACCGGTAACTTACAAGGAAAATGTGTTGGGAATATTAGAGGATTCTTTATTCTTTACTGTAATCCAGGAAAATATTAGGAGCTACAAATTTATTCTAGTATTACAAAGCCTGGGTTATCATTTCACATGCATTATTTTAACGGATGCTTGGCTGAAAGATGAGAGCGATTTGATGGAGATTCCTGGCTACAATTTATTCAGATCATATAACAATATTAATCAAAGCGATGGAGATTTTGTTTACATTGACAATGAGATAACTGCTTCATGTCGCGAGATTCAATTAGGAAATATTGCTACATCTCTCTCCCTCACTTTTTATTGGGCCGGTGTTCCTTTTGAACTGCTTGCAATCTATCGTAGCCCCAACTCAAGTCTTGAAATTTTTATTGAATCTATTGAATCTTACTTTAACCAACAGAGAAATGACGCTAAATGTATAAAAATCTTCAGTGGTGATATAAACTGCTAATCCACATACTCTGGAAGAAAAGTACTTGGATGTAATGAACGAGGCAGGCTTTGTTTCATGTGTCGATAAGGTGACCAGACCGGTCAGCAACACCTGCATCGATCACTACTTTGTCAGATTACCGCACACTTTCCAAGTTTCAACAACTGTAGTACAAACCGCGATCACCGATCATTATGCCATATGTCTTAATCAACTCATAAAATAGACAAACTTCCTGAAAAAGATGAATACTATTTTAAAATTGATTGGAATCGTGTTCAGAATTCCTTGTCTGTACAGGTTTGGGACCGTGTAATCGACGAAAATAATATCAACCTATCAACTAATCTATCTATAGGAACTATTCATAATATTATACTTGAGAAAACATCTAAAATAAAAATAACATCAAATAATAAAAAAATCAAACCATGGATTACCAGAGGTTTAATAAATTCAATACGTGACCGCGATAAACTTGAGAAGAAACTTATTAGACAGCCCTACTGTATCGCTTTAAAAAACGAATTTATCCGATTCAGAAACTTATTACACTCAACCATTAAGCGAGCCAAACATAACTATTACAAGAATAAAATTGATGAGGTTTCATATAATCCTCAAAAGTTTTGGACCGCAGTGAAAGAGATTGCTGGTAAATCAAAATGCCATCAATCAATTCCATTCAATTCATTTTCTAAAAATAGAGACTCCACCCAAACCCAAAATATTAAAGATATCTGCAACAATTTTAATCAATATTTCACGTCCGTTGGATCTTCCCTATCCCAATCGTTGAACCCTGTTGGAGAACCAGAAATTAATGATTCTGAGTATGGAGTTGATGCACTATTTGAGTTTAAAGATGTCACAAAAGATGAACTAATGAAAGTGATACATAGTCTTAAAGATGGGAGTGCTCCGAGGTACGATCTCATTCCAACTAAATTAATCAAAGAAAATCTTGAGTCATTAATTAATCCTATCCATCATTTAATAAATTTAAGCATTCGTACAGGACAGTTTCCGGAAAATCTAAGAATAGCAAAAATCATCCCAATCTACAAATCAGGACCTAAAAATCAATTTTCAAACTGCAGACCCATATCACTTCTAACAACATTGTCTAAGATTATTGAAAAATGTATTAAATTACAGTTAACAGAATATTTGACAAATAATAACATACTTGCAAAAATCCAATATGGATTTCAAAAATAAAAAAATACCAATGATGCTCTATTTGATGTAACCAAATATATAATTGAGTCAGTTGAATTGAAAAATAAAGTTTTAATGACGTTCCTGGACCTGGCCAAGTCATTCGACTCTATAGATAGAGGCAAGCTCTTCAAGAAGCTTGAAGCTATTGGAATTAAAAATACTGCTTTGCAGTGGTTCAAAAGTTACTTCTATGAACGCCTTCACTTTGTTCAAATTGATGGTAAATGTGGTGAGAGGGACAGTGTTGACTATGGGGTGATTCAGGGAAGCACTCTGGGTCCAATATTGTTCCTTATTATATACATCTTTAACATTGCAAAGCTCAACACGACAACCAAGATATTTCTATTTGCTGCTGACAAGGTTGTTGTTTCTGTTGGCAAGGATTGGGTGGATGTATATAAAAATGCCACTATAGACCTTTCAAAAATAAAAAAACTGGTTCGACCATAACAGCTTAAACAGTAGATATAACTAAAACAAAGTATATGCCGATCCTAACAAGGAACCAATCAGATCCAGGCTCAAGGCAGGTGGAAATGCATACATGTACAGATTTAGAATCCTCAGTCTGTACATGTGGATCAAACATGAGAGTTGACCAATACAAATATCTTGGGAATATTTTTGACCATCACTTGAGTTGGGTTCCCCATATTCAATGTGTCAAACAGAGGCTTAGAAGGATGTTGTATGGACTCTCTCAGCTTAGCCAGGTACTAGACATTAGATTGTGTTAGAGGATCTCCGATGCATATGTCCAATCAATATTGCAGTATGACATAATAGTTTGGGGAGGTGTTTCATCCTGGAGCCGCTGGCCGTCACTCAACGCACAATAATGAAAACTATCCTGAAAAAAGAATCCAGGTACCCCACGTTGCTGCTATTCTCAGACTTCCCTGTGCTCAATCTAAGACAGTTATTTATTAAAACAATTCTCACATATATAAGGAAACATAGAATAAACCTATTTGCTAATATACAACACAATTATCAAACACGACTCAAGAACAACCATGGATAATCAACACCTAGATTAATGCATGGAATAGAACTCAAAATCACCATACTACCTAACTCAAATTATCTATAGGAATTTGCCGGTCAGGGTGGCTGAGGATTGCAGCGACGTGGTGTATAAAAGTATGTTGGTCGGGTGGCTTTTTGGCATAGGCTGGATTGGAACTGAGGAACTGCTCCATTCACCATACATCTAGTATAACTTACCAGCTCAATTTAATTAAAATATAACTTTTTCGCTTCATTGCTGGTCTGAGGTTCCCTTGCTCTCCCACTTGTAAATTTATAATCAACTCTGCTCTGCTATTGATAAAGAATTTTTTGAACAAACTATAAACAACAGTTACATTTACTTATATAGGTTGTATAAAACATAAAGTTAATAGTTCATAGCACAGATAAAGATAAATGTTACTCTATTTTCATGCAAGAACTCTCCCCCATTCACAGACGTATAGTCTTCTTGGGGAAATTCCACGCCATCTGTATACTAATATTAATGTAATAATGTATCATTTTCTATTTGAATTGATGTATTTTATTCATATTGAATTTATGTAATTCTACATTTTTTTGTAATGCTATGTGGAAAATAAATTGATTTGATAATTTAAGCACAGTGTATTATTGAAAAAATCATCTTCAATAATGATAAAAACGAAATTATCATTATATAATGCATATTTGAATGAAAATACTGTTAAATATGGTCATTTGAATTTTGCTCAAATAAAAAGTGGAATTGTCAATAAAAAAAACACAGCTAGCACGCTCGGGTCCAGTGAAGGCAGCCGTCTTTGACGTAACTGCCGCTAGCGCTTGTACGGCGTGACCAGGAACTAGCGGACTACGCGAGTTAAAACTTGGAGTGTTTTCCTTCAAAACAGCTGTGTATCTTGTTTAATAAGATTTATATGAATTTTCAAAGTTGTCAAGTCCTTTTTGAATCACCCGGTATAATGTTTGTAGTGTATAAATTTCTTCAGGCTTTCACCTCTTCCTATGACAACTAGGCTTCTAAATTTTCCATTTTGTCTTTTTCAGGTTTCGTGTGATCACTTACAATATCCTTTCTGATATTTACACAGAAACTGCGGAAGCTCTCAGTCATTTATTCCATTATTGCCCCCGTTATGCTCTGAAAATGGATTATAGAAAACAACTGCTTATCAAAGAAATACTAGGTGAGATTTATTATCAATTATTCAATTTATAATAATTGTATTCCCTTAAAAATTAACTCAATAGGGTTAAACTAGGCGTAAATTACAATAGGCGTAAATTTAACTCATAATTAACTCTGAGTGTGATGGGGAGAAAACCTCTGGCATATCATTACGCGATTGCAAACAATCACCTCTTTCATTGTCTCTTTTTCTAGCCATCAAGCCATAATTAATAGCAGATAAATAATAATAATATCGAGTGACCTGGCTGGCTCAGGTCTGGTGTCAGAGTTTTCAGGTCGCAACTGATCAATTTCAGGGCCTCTGATGTGACCTAACGATTGCCTTTTAGGCAGCTGGGTCCGACGGCTTAACTTGTCCATCCGAGCAGATATAAGGCTCATTTGAAAAATATGATTTAATTATAATAATAAGGATTATTACTATTTTTATCATCAATAATTATCATCATTAAAAGAAAATATCTTTCCTGTGAATCGAATTAATTGGAGGTATCTGTTTAATACTCTGATTTCGTGCATGAAAATGTCCAGTACCTTACTATAAACGATATCAACACACCTTTACTGTCTCGACCGATAAATTGAGATTTCATAACTGAATTTGAAGCTTGATGAAGTTCAGTGTATATGTAGTACAAACATGACAAAAGTGCATAAATTAGGGTGCTGTTTAAAACCATTCGGATTCATGCTAAGCTACCGCCAAGCATGCTCTAGTCAGGCACATAAACAACAGAACTGTGGTTGGATTATTCTAAAAATAATTGTTGGCAGATTGCGTTCTCTCCCAGGGTTCATTCTGTCAGCTACAACTCAAATAGTGATTTGTAAGAAAATATAGATCGATTTTTTTGTAGGATATAATGCTGACTTGATATTCTTGCAAGAGGTGGATGAGTTCTTCTTCAACAGAGATTTGAAGTATGTATTGGGCCCCGCCGGCTACGAAGGGTGTTTCGCACTGAAAGGAAGTACTGTGAAGGAAGGTGTTGCTTGCTTCTATTCTAACGATAGATTCAAGTAAGTGTTCATTTGTTCAAACTCAATAATAATAAATTATTTTCATCGTTCATTAAATTTTTAATAATGGATTAAAAATAATTTTCCAATTCAATAAACAATCAAATTATGATTGTTTTAACTGCATTCGAAAATTTTAAGTTATCAGGTACAAACTTTTATTTTTTTCAATTTCTCTGTTTCAATAAAGATCTCAATTTTTATTTCATTCAAAAACTGATTGTAGACTATCTCATTGTTCTCTACAAAGAATTTACCAACTTGGTCCATTCATCGAACTTAGTCCATCTACGCAATCAAAAAATATTATTTCTCTGGATTTATAGAGAAACTATTATTTGATTGAACGTGAAATACTTGTTACTGTATTTAAGTATTTTTAATATTGTTGTAATATCAATATAATAATTGTATTCTTGAAAATTATGTAATATATCAATTCGTTATTATTTTGTTTTCCAATTGAAGGCTGTTGCACTCTGAATCGATTATACTGGGAGAAGTTATTCAAAATAATCATTGCTTGAATGAGATATGGGAAGTTATAAGCAAAAAGGAAGCCCTCAAACTGCGTGTGATTGATAGGCATACAACATTACAGGTAATTTATACCATATTCCAATAAATTACTATTTGTTTATTGTTCATTCTGTTTATTGTTCATTACCTCTTTTATGTTGGTGTTTGTTGCTGAAATTGGTGATGTTGCTGTTTGAACTGCTTTTATTATAAGATATTAAAGGATCTATCATCTGTTCCATATCTAGTAGAATACAACTCTCATTGAGATGGATAATCCTCTCATTATCTCAACAATGATAATAATTATCATTGCTAATTCATGATTGATATTCGCCCGTCTCTCTCGCTCTTAACTTCTACAAGGAGTGCTCTTCCATGATAGTTTTGCTCTAAAACACAGATCTCATAGACCATAAAAAATTATGTTTTCCAGCTCAAAGAATGATTATCAGAGATCACGTAATTTCTTGAAACAGTTGATAAAATTCATCTTGAAAGGAGTGGGTATTCGAATTTCGGAGTTTTTATTTTATCTGAGCCTATTTCAATTTTTTCTACACTTGTTTGGTGTATTATTTCATCAGTAAGTTATTCCATTTTAACAAAATCATTGTGGCATTGCATGAAAGTGATTATAAACTGATCTAGTTTGGTAGAAAATCTATGCAATCTTTTCTTTATTCTGAACTTCCAGTTATTGTTTTTTCCTATGTTTGTTCTAGATACTGACTTTGGAAAGTTTAGACAAATCAGATGAATTACTTGTAGTTGCCAACACTCATCTATATTTTCATCCCGATGCTGATCACGTTCGATTAATCCAGGCCGGAATATCTATAAAGTACATCACTGACTACATAGACAAATTGAAGAAAGAAGTGAGTTCACATTTTGCACGATATAATTGAAATGAAATGAAAATGTTTTATTGGCAGAAATATAAAATTACAACATATTAGAAATTATAATAAAAGCAATACAAATTTTACAACATGAGAAAATACTATTACAAAATGAAATGCAATGCCAATTGAGTATTTGCATCTCGAGGTACTAAACCTGTTTGAGATGGTGATATAAAATTGATTACAAAACTATAGCGCTAAAATGTAGTTACTGAGGCCGACAGTCGCATATGAAGTGACACATATTACATAACAGTATCGATGATTTATCAATTTTAGCTTCGAAGTATATTGTACAATATTATGATATACAAGTAATTGAATTATAAAGATTATTATTGATTCTATTATATTGTATCACAGTATTATGTTTAATGCATCCTGATAATAATCTCAATAGACATATATTTGTCATGGATGCTGGTTGTGCTGAGAAATTGAGTGTCGGAGCTGTGTCCTGTTAACGCACAAAACTATCTAGTGTCATTTATAAACATTTCAAACATTTGCTCGCATTCAATAATCATCTACTAGAATAATAATATTAATAGTCATTAATAATAATAATAATAAATCCACAGGCATAATGCTGCATCGCGTGTGCTGTAATACCATTTACGGCACTCATACAGTCCAGACAACCAGCAGTGCTGCCTTACGTCCCATGTGATTATAGTCTGCTTTGGAGAATATTAATGCCGACTATACTGGAATTGTTCGTTCTCTACCACCAGGCTTTTATTCTATTTAATCTATTCTCTAATACAATTGTAAATCATACTGCAATGATTAGGGGAGAGCAAGAGGCTCAGCCCAAAACTGCTCTTCTTCCAAATTTGACAAACAGTAAAATTCCCAAAAGGCTACATTTCACTTTAAAAAATTCAAGTCCAATTTTCTGTCAAAAAAAAACTTGAAATTTTGAATTTAGAACAGCAACAACCCTGATATTGTTCTGGATTTGAATTTGATTGTAATATTTTTGTTATTGAAATCTCAGCTCCAGCTGAATGTGATATTGCTGCAAAGCAGGAGGGCTAACGGACAAAGTATCAGAAATTTCTGGTGAAACTACACGAACTGATCCCTGGCTATTCTGTTGAATTGATTGTGCTTATAATATTGGTGTCGTAGGCGGGGTTTGCAGTTTACCAACTATTTTTTTAATGTTATACAGAGCATCTGGTCGCACGGATACGGAAATGAATGAATGAATATTGTAGTTTTAATAATGCTTTCACCTAGCAATGAGTTGCAGTGTTGAATTCCCTTAGAAGAACATAATCTGAATGTGTTTCTACCAAGCTTATAGAATTAATTCAAGTGTTCAATGGTTTTTCAGACTCGTCGAAATGTGTCTCTCATCTTCTGTGGTGACTTCAACAGTGTTCCAGAGTGCGGAATTTACAAACTCATGACAACTGGTCTTGTACCAGATGATTACATTGATTGGAAAAGCAGTAAGTGTGCTGGTATACGGTTGAATTTTATATGAATAATAATAATCTTCTCAAATTAGACATTAAATAGAGGCTTACTTAGAAGTTACATTATATTTTATTACAATACGCTTTTATATTTATTCAAACTATAAAAGGTTTATCAATGTGAAGTACTTTCATTGATTATTATATTGATTTGATCTGGTAAATATGAAAAGTGAATCGAAGCTTGTTTATAAATTTGGGACGAAAATAGTTGAGGGCTCATTTGGTTTTTTCTCCCAATAATTTCAATGATGAAATTATATAGCCACAATTAATATATTATTAACTCATATATTAATAAGCTATCAACTGATAAAGAGAATTTCCATCTAGCTGTTTACTCTGTTGTAAATATTTGCAGTAGCAGAAGTCTTTGGGGTGATTTACAGCTTTTAATTGGGTAATTCGTTTAGTAATAATTATTGTCAGTTGGATTAAATTTCAACTTGATGGAATGTTTCCGAACTGCGTTAACTCTTAGCCAAACTGGTTTTTATAGCTTACACGCTTGTCAATAACATTTTATTCTTTATTATGGTCTGCTGTTAAACATGTAAACGATGATTGAAAATGAATGAATTCATTGATTGTATGTGAAAAAAATAACTCGTTGTATTACAGCTACAAATAAAACTGTTGCTGTCACATAAATGTGACATTCCAAGTGTTCAAAAATAAATGAATATTGTTTTCAAACACATCTTTATCAAGAACTCGAACAATTAGAAATGAAAGAAAAAATAACTGTTCAATTGAGATCACTAATGATCCTCTCTTGTCTCTTGAAGGATCGATTGTTCAGAATTAATTCCGGTAACCATAAACTAAATGAGTCATCTTATTCGCAGATAAAGAAGAAGCAGTAGAAGGTCTTAGTCTGAATCAGCCTTGGAGGATGGCAAGCGCTTGTGGTACCCCGCAGTACACCAATTTCATCCAGGCATTCTCTGGCTGTCTCGACTACATCTTCTATCAAACCGATCGGTTGGCTGTGACTCAGGTAAACAGAAGCTCGTGACTGATGTCCATTCATTTATGTAGTCTTCTTCAACTTGATAGAGTGATTCATCATAGATTATCTGTTGATTAATTTATTTATGCAGTCTTTTTTAACTTGATAAAGTGATTCATCATAAATTATCAGTTGATTAATTTATTTATGTAGTCTTTTAACTTGATAGAGTGATTCATCATAAATTATCAGTTGATTAATTTATTTGTGTAGTCTTTTTTAACTTGATACAGTGATTGATAATAAATTATCAGTTGATTAATTTATTTATGTAGTTATCTTTAACTTGATAGAGTGATTTATCATATTTGTTTGCTTTGTCAATTGAATATTTTATTTATTTTTTCAACAATGATGATACACATATCCTTACCATTCCATTCCCGAAATTTGATTGAAAATTAGTCCAAAAGAGGTTATGATTATTCATCACTTTTAAACACATATATTTTGATCCCAAATTTTTAGTCACAATGCTCGTTACACTACAAAAATAGATACAGTTATTACAGTAGATACAGTTAATTACAATGCATAGTAGGTAAAAATATGGAAAACATTTGAATCATAAGAATGTTGATTTTTTACCTAAAGGTGCAATTCCAACCGCGCGTCGTGGCTGGACCACATGATCTATAAATCTATTAGGTTCAACGATTCATTAGATAGAAGTTGTAAAAGCATGTAGTAGCCAGCACTTCTAGTTCGTTTGCCGCCATAACGTTTATACAACATAAAAATCACATGAATCATATAATCCAATAAATTTGTAGGTTAGGTGCTGAGGCACGCGGCTCGAGTCTTCGCTAAGTAATTGCACCTTTCGATAAATGAGATGAATATTGCCAACTTGACAAATAACCTTCAAGCTTTCTGTCAGCTTAGTGAGTCATTCGACGATTTTAATCGACTGACTCTGATATATTCAGATTCCACAAGTTCACATCAACAATATTATTTAGTTATGCTTAAATATTCTTCAGCTACATTCAATTTTTATAATGTATTTGGATTCGAGGTTTACTTGAAATTTTGTATTTAAGTTCCTCTTTTCCAAGTTGCATAAACTGAATTATCGTTCAGCGTCTGAATATGTGTTTTACTATTCAGGGTGTCCCAAAAAAGATGTAATCGCCGAAGATCATACATTCTTCATGAAATTTGCAACAATGTGCAGTAAAGTTTTCTTTTATTTACCTTAGTTTTCGAGATGTTTTTTCTTATATTTTTGAAAATGACAATAACTAGAGAAATATCAGTCAAAATTTAATTCCAAGGATATGGTTGGAAAGAGGAAGAAATTATCAATAAAATTCTTATAATTTGTTCCTTTGTTTAACGTTTTTGAACTTTTTATGAGCGTTCGAACTGTCTGAAATTTGGCTTTGAACTCGACGAATGTATTTTTTCAACTTTGAGCGCTCATAAAAAGTTCAAAAACGTGAAACATAGGAACAAATCATATGAATCTTATAAAACATTTCTTCCTCTTTTCAACAATATCTTAAGAATTAGATTTCTAGTTATTGACGTTTTTCAAAAATATCGAAAACCAAGGTCGATATAAGAAAATATTACTGGACATTTTTTGTTGCATATTTTATGTAGAATCTATAGCCTTCGGTTGTTACACCTTCCGTGGGACAGCTTGTATAAATGAAACAATGTTATTAGCGTATAATGGCGTTCAGACAAATTCATGTCTCCTGACCAAACACTACATAACATCTCATGATAATAATTAATATTATCTCAAAGAAATAGAGATATACACAGTCTATAAGTGATCCGTGGTCTAGTGGATAGAGTGCTTGCGTAGCAGCATAAAGATCCCGGGTTCAAACCCTCCCAATACTAAAAGTTTTTTAACCAGATCACTCTCGTGTTATCGGATGGGCACGTTAAACTGTCGGTCCCGGCTGAAGTATGACAGTCGTAAGGCCCATTGACGGCTTAAATTATATATTCAGGCGGTGGGACCTTCCCGCAAGGGACTCCCCACCAACAAAAGCCATACGAATTCACTTTTTATAAGTGGAAATTTAAGAGCTATGAGCTTTATATGTGTTGTGTATCTGTCATACGCTAATTAAATATTACTAGTTGAATGATTAAATTTATTGAATGTTTTGTTGTAATATTGGTACGTTGTAGGTGGTGCCATTCCCTACTGAAGAAGAACTGAGGCAGCATACAGCACTTCCCAGTGTCGTATTTCCTTCCGATCATATCGCTTCAATTGCAGATCTGCGTTGGACTAGTTGAACACTTACATCAATTTATGTAAATATAGCAACAATATAAATATATTGTTTTGGGATAACTCTTGTTGAATCATTTCATTCAAACAGGTATGCCTCTACATTATCATTGGTCACAAATATAATGCTTCAATTGTCCTTGGCTATACTTATATTACTTTTTCTTGTATTGGAATCCGTCCTCCGTTTCAGATTTCACGTGCTGAAGCGAACTTATTACAAAACTTGTGAATTTCAATTTCTATTTCCTATTAATATTTTCATATTAATTGAACTAGAAATAGATATTTATTTTTAATATTCATATTTCTAAATTTAATTTAATTTTTCCTCTTATTCATATTAATGTTATTCATTTTGCATATGTGCTCCTCATTCAACTCCCAACGTATTAATATTAATAATTTCAACTTATTCAAAGCCTAATAATATTGTCGAAATTTACCTATGACATTCGTGGTATGTTTTCCTTTGGAGCGGCACAAACACGAAAATGGGGAATGCTCCTAAAAACAAAAGCTGAATGTGGTTTTTGGTTTAGAATAACATACCATTATTGGACAATTGAACAATGTTAAGGTGTGTCTCATATTGAACGCATTAATTGGCTAGAACTCATTTACTGTAAACAAATCATATTCTACTATAGTGAGGTCCACGTTATAATGGCAGTGTTTGATTAGCAATTGTATTGCTATCCTTGTCTATCATTCAACAAAGCGGATAGCGTTATCTTTTTCTCGCTTTGCTCTGTTGCCAGATCGTCTTTTAACAATGTAGAGTCCTATTATATTAAGCGAGCAATTTCTGTATATCTGTATATATTTTTATATTTGTTTATTTATGACCAACGGACCTCGAAAACGGCACTAACGATTTTCACGAAAATTTGGAACAATGGAAAATTTGGTTTATGATATAAAAATTCGATTGCACTAGGTCTCATCCTTGGGAAAACTCGCTGAAGGACATGAAAAGGATAATAATTATTCATCCTTGGAAAAACAGATGATAATTTCGTCACCTGTCGATAACAGAAGATGCGTGTGCCTGTGTGGGAGATCTGTGGTGTAATCAATCAGCTTACCGTATCTCGCGAGAAATCTAGAAAATTTAATAGACTCGATTAAAATAATATGATTTGTTGAAATGACATGGTATATCATAATATTCAAAGTTAATCATTATTTTACAGTTTTAAGTGATTAGTGAGTGTTATTTTGTTATTCAATTTGGTTTGTAAACTATATCTAAATTAGAACTTTTCTGTTTTAAAATGTTCGGACTGAAAATTGTACCTGAATTCAAGTTTATGGAACATAACTTACTTTTTGGACTATTTATAGTGTACCTAAATCAAAATTCGGGGAAGAAACAGTTCTGGGCTGTGCCTGTTAGTACTTTCCCCAATCATTTTGAAGAATTTCAACGTTGTTCTCCTATCTTTCTTCACTGCCTTTATAACGTTTACCAATAAATAAATGACGAGCGAAGCTCGGTGCCCCGATATTTAATAATTAATCAACAAAATATTTTATCTCAATTATGAAAATTCATTATTAAATTATTGAAAAAATAATTTTTTGCTTAATAAAATATAATTTATTGATTGTTTTTAACGAGAATGAACAGTTAATATTACATCAATAAACCTGTATCAGCTACCGTCTATAGAAGGTATTGACAAGGCAGAGGATCGGCAACGTTGTTCTCCTATCTTTCTTCACTGCCTTTATAACGTGGACCCAACTATAGCTATTAGTAATACGCTCTTCCAGGAAGATTATAACTCAGAGAAAGGTTTTTAGTAGATGAATTTGAAAATCATAGCAGCCCACCCCGCCTCATGTACCATCAAGGACACAATCAAACTTCTCTCTGGATTTCTGAGTTTATTGACAGACATAATTAAAACAATTTGTCACTGAATTTTTGCTACAATCTTTGAAGTAGTATCAGGCGATTAAGACCAAATGATTATTCAGTTTCTGAGAAACATTTTCTACTTCTACACCACCTTCCGGAAAACACGCTATTAAGAGTTTACCGGACGTGAAATGAGGAAATTATTCTTCACTTCTGAAGAAGCATTCATCTGCATTCATGTAAGTGTACTTTGCATATTATCTACTTCAAGAATAGTTTCAAGTGCTGTAAAATTTATTAACTTTTAAATAAATTTCAAAAAATGTAAATTTTGAGAAGTATCTTTTTTATTTTAATACCGGTACATCAATATATTCCACAAAATCGAACCAACATAGGAGTTGATGGATTACGAACCTCGCTAACTTGCTAATGAAAATGTTTGTGAATTTAAAAATACATTAGTTCATAAACCATTGTTCAGTTTAAAATGTAATCCAAAAGTCAAGTTTTATCGTTAAAGAAACAAATATTATTATAGTTCCTCCAATCTGCTGTCGGCCAGGCTGGTCGAGTGGACTCAGACGATGCACCCTCCAATCTGCCAGCACTGCCTGGTCGTGGGTTCGAATCCCGCCCGCCGATGGGAACGTCTGATATTTTCAAAAAACTTTTATTTTAAATATTTTCTCTTCGAATTTGATGTATTCAAAACTATGATGTATTGAAGATATTCGAAGAGAAAATATTTAAAATAAAAGTTTTTTGAAAATATCAGACGTTCCTATCGGCGGGCGGGATTCGAACCCACGACCAGGTTGACTTTGATTGATCCGGCTGATAATATTTTCTCCTTTGACATGCCGTAGTAGTAGACTGAGTACAATATTAGACAGCAGACATTTGAAAAAATTTAGCATTCAAAAGATCTATGTTTACACTTTCACAGGTGGCTGTTGAGATTGATAGAGACATCTGTCAATAAAACAGTAATTGGAAATGAAGGTGAAAAGGAATGTAATAGCTCAACAATGAACATTTATCATACTTGATAATGTTGGCTGTCGCATTTATGATGTTCCGCTAGATGAAGATGTGGACGTTTATCTGCTGAAAGGGTGCAACATCGATCGAATCCAGGTATTTTCAAGGGCGCAAATCACCTACAGAATTGTTAGTCTATCAAAATTTATTCAGTTTTTCAATCTGATCACATTTTAAAACCCCTGATTTATGATGAAATGGATGAATCCGTGCAACTGTTGTAGTAAAAACAAAGAAAATTATTTTCCGTTTGAAAATGATCTGGACGTGAAAATATCAATTGCAGATGCAATAGAAAGAAGATAAATTCTTCTTCAGAAACAGGCTTGTCGGAATAAGAACATTTATAAAAAATTATAATACTACTTTGAGTTCGGGTGTTGAACAGTTATTGTTACCTGGAATTCACTAACATTGCTTTGAGTAAATGTAAATCATGACGAAAGTTGGAAAATTTGTTTTATTTTAATATTCTGGAAATTCCTGATCAATTCTAATTCTCCGATTAATGCTGTGTACTGTAATTGGTATTAATATATAGAAGACTGAATTGGATGAAATTTTCATTCAAACGTTACAGAATGGATAATATAAATTTCAATAAATTGTAGGGTCTTACTGTCACTATAATTTTATATTCAATTTTAGTAATAATACATCATTACCGAGGAAACAACTTGATGAAGCAAATCTTTAATGAAGTAGTCTCCTCTAGAAGGAGTGAATGTTATAAATTATGAGTACACCAATCTCATCCATAAATGTTTAATTCCTTGTAAAATATATCAATAAGCCTTGAATTGTTTTGTGATGTATTCAAGAAAGTTTTCTAAAAGAATTTATATATTTTATTTCAGATGTCTCATTCTTTTTGGATACTATTCGTTTCAGTTATTACATCCTTGACATCGGTGCTCTCTGATGGGATACAGGGTAATGAGCTTCAGTTTTCGTGTTGATAACTTATCCTTTCATGGTTTCTGAAATACAGAATCGCACTATGTAACCTTGGTCAAAAACTATTATAATACTGGATCCAATAAACTAGATCTTGGTTGAAGCAATTCACTTAGTCACATACCAAATCAGATATAGCTTAGTTGTTCAACCCATAACATCTATCATATTAACTTGCAATCCATTCAAAATAAAGGATTAGCCAAGTACCAAAATTTCCTTGACTCCTGTGCAATTAAGTTGTTTTTTATTTTTCTATTTGAACAGTTGATTTTCAAATTCATAGTATGCATTATACAGTAACACTCAGTTAAACGTCTCAATTTTTTTCAGAAGATTTAATATTGATTTTCCATATAGACATTTATAAATACAGTAGTTACTACAATTGACTATATTTAAGTAACACACTGTGTTACATACTGATTTACACACAATTGCGTGCTGTATTACTATTACCAGACTATTCCTAATAGATATATGTGCGTTTATACGCAAGATAAAGCAACTAATCTCCGTGAAATAGGAACTGAAAAGTAGTATAATTATCCTGACAATTTATGTAAAAACAAGTGAAGTATGAAACGTAGATAGACCAAATCAAAATTTAGCAAGCCAGTAGTACAGGTTTCTCTCAAATCTAAGGCATTCTTCAAACTTTACAAACTCCTTGTAAAATTCATTCATTTGGCTTTAGAATGTACAATACCAGCATGGTATGATCGTCGTCACACCAAAGAATGTGAGTTTTTCACTTTCAAGTTATATAAAAATACAATTGGATAACCAACAACAAAATTTATCCCTTCTTCTTGGCAGATGCACACAAGCATTATTAACAACGAAACTTTTTCATCTACACATTGATTATCAAAGCAAATATCAAACTTTCTGTATCACAATTCGAATTCACATGTTAATACATATGTCAATCACAAGTTAAAGTTTCTGTTACGATAATGTCAATCGTATTTGAGAAGAGAACAACTCCATAAGATTCAATTAGAACTGTGAACATACGAAATGTTCATTTCGCATTGCAAATCTTATCATACTGTAAATCACATCAACTCACATAATAATAATCCTGCCATAGATTGATATTAATTTTCCAAAAAAATGTCATATTCTAAAAGGACGAATTATCAATTCACATTTTGATGATCGTTTCAGCTCATGTGTTGTTTACAGATAGCAGTGCATTCTGCAATAAGCCGCAACTCGAGATTTGGATCTCATCGCTTCCTACTAAAGAACTTGTGATTTACTGGAACTTTGCCATAGATTATCCGGGTGGCTGGATCGGAATCTACTCTCAAGCACCTATCAAAGACTCTTCCGAACATCTAGTGTATAAAAAAATACCTTTGAATGAGACATCAGGGGCCGTATTGACTGACGTCAAATTGACGGGTGTTATTTTAGATACGGATTTGAAGTTCGATTCTCCAACGTATCTCGGCTACATGGCTGTGGCCTGGAAGAAGAATAATGGAAAGGATCAAGGTAATACGTTTTCTAGTTTCATTAAATGTAGAGGGAGGCCCTTTTCAATCTTACTGATTGCCAGCTGACATGTATGGTCATGGCAAGCAGAATGTCCTCCGATTGGCCAATTCTCACCAACTTCCAAAGTCTCTCATTAATTTGAAATACTCACTCACTCCCAGGGGCATCTATATGGTTTATAATTAAGCATATCCTATCTTTCTAATTGAATATTACAAGATGAGTGTGAGTTATCGATCAGACCTATTTTTTGTTTGAAATTCCTTCCAATGCCATTATGCATAGAATATGATAACGTTCAAATGGCCGCTTCGAATTCGTGTGTTGCGAAGTTACGAAGTTAAGTAGCATGATTACGTCATAAACTTATAATAAGTAACGATGATGAGCAATAATAAAACATCCGATTTATTGTGACTGAGCTTTGCCCTAAAATAAGCATTTTACCGTAGTCAGATCACACGCTCTTAGTGGCTACTGGGCGAAATAACCATTTATGGAAATCGAACATCCAAAATGTCGATTTTTTTATACGCTGTCTGGCAAATTGAATCGAATTACTGGAATCGCACTTTGTCCACATCAATATCGTCCAATTTTTTGTGCCTGGACACCTGTTTTGAATTGAAAGAACCTAGTCAAAAATGTATTTATTTTCTATTGCAGCAATAGTTGCTACTCAGTTACAAACTTACCCGCAATGGATGAAGCATTATTGGAAGTACATCAAAGATGTGCCAATGAATGAGATATTTCTACCAGGCACACACGACTCTTGCAGCTATGAAGGCATTATGAACTCATGCGATGAAGACAATAGCAGTAACCAGCTATCAACTGACATCACTTCGAAAGCAAAGTCATTTTTCGACAGTACTTTGCGATGGCTCAAAAAACTTCCTATTATTGAAGACTGGTCCATAACTCAGGTAAAAAGACAAATATTCAAAAATCATATTATAGATACTATTTAAAATTTCCATCACAAGAAATTATTATTTTTGGATCTTCAACTTTGCTCACAATCATGATACAAACAAAATTACTGAGGCTCCCCTCATTCACTTGTGAATCCTATTTTCCTATTCTACTTTAAAAATCTCATGTTTACTCGTTGTAGCTAACTCCTCTGTTTGCTATTTTCTATATATATTCATTCATTCGTTAACAATCTCAAATAATATTCTATATGATCAGAAGATGACAAGAGACAGAGCCCAAAACTGTATCTCTCCCAAATTTTGATGATCATTGACATAATTTTGACAAATGTTAATTTTCACAAATTTTGACATAATGCTCCTTCTATTCAATGAGTTTCAATTCCTTTGCAGAATGAGAATATAAGAGAGCAATTGATATCAGGCATACGATACCTTGATGTACGTGTGAAGAAAGACTCGAAAGGCTACTGGACTACTCATGGATATATTACTATGGAGAAGCTCGATGTGATTCTAGCACAGGTTGTTGAATTTGTATCGAATACTGAGAAAGAGATTGTGATAATTGATATCCATCAGCTACAATCTGGTAAGTGCTTCAAAGTATCCTTTCATCATAAACTGCTATTCTATTTCCTCTTGATTTATTCGAGGATAGGCTGATAAGTAATGCACACATGCTTGTAGTGCAAAAAACCAAATAACCCTCAGAAGCGAGCCTGGTGGCAGTGGAGATACTATTCATCCTCTACACGGCTGCGTAGTTTGAAGGCGTTGCGTTCATCAAGTTTGGTTTGGTTAGTGAAAGTATGGCGTTGTGTTCTGGTCTCATGTAAACGCGAATTAAACTATGTGCTGTTATTGAATTTTTAACTGCTGAGAAAGTGAATCATAGTGAGATTTATCATCGTTTAAAGGCTGTTTATTGTGACGATACTGTTGATAGGTATACCATGAATCAATGAGTTATAAAATTTCGAGATTGCCAACCTGGAAAATCCTCAATTGTTGACGAAACACGCAGTGGACTTCCAATCACTGCCAAATACGATAATCATCGTAAACTTGTCAAGGACTTGATTCAAAATGACTGGTGAATCTCTCAACAGGATATCGCAAACCAAGTTGGAAAATCCAAGAAACGTGTCGACTTCAATATTGAACAATTAGGATACGGTACCATAAATCTGTGCACGATGTGTACCACACCGCCGTCTGACGGACCACAATGAACACCGTCGATTGGAATGCTGTGAACAATTTTTGAAGCACTACTGTGAGGAAGGAAAAGACTTCATAGATCATTATTGAGAAGAATCAAGAACTAAACAGCCTCAAAACTATGATGAATCTCACTAGGATTCACTTTCTCTGCAGATAAGAATTCGATAACTGCGGGTTGTTTGATTGGCGTTGACATAACACCAGAACACAACGCCATACATACTTTCACCAACCAAACCAAACTGGATGAACGCAACGCCTTCAAACTACGCAGCCGTGTAGAGGATGAATGGTATTTCCACATTCCACCAGGCTCGATTCTGAGGGTTATTTAGTGTGTGCATTACTCAACAGCCCACCCTTGTATCTTAGGATATTATTATTTACTCTGTAACTTTTTATTACAATTGACTAGTTATAATTATTGATTATGGTTTCTTGGTACATTGCATTCTGCATTAACACGCTATTTTGTCATCTGAACATTAACATAAAGTCAATTATCTGATGAAATAAACGATTTCGTCCTATTACTTACTGACTAGCTATAGTCCTATACTTACTGCTTTAAGTATCCATTCTCAATGGGTTGAAAATGGATTTTTGAAACCCGAAAGTACTCCAGTCAGCAAGTGAAAAAAATCGTTTATTACATCAAATTATTGATTGCATGTCGGTGCTTGAATGACAAAATTGTGTGTTATGGTTATTCCTGAGATAATTATTATTCATCTTGTGAAATGTAGAACGCTGATTATAAATGCTATTTAGACATCCACTCAGTTGTTATAGTTTGGGTCTAATTCAAACTATCTCTTATCCATAGCTTGCGGTTAAATGTTTCCACTCATTTAAATGTTGAATTAACCCACAATATAAACAACATGTTCGCTCATTCCGAATTTAGTAATTGATTATGGTAAATAAATGTCTATGGTTAGATGAATATGACTGACTGGTCTGTTGATTCCAGTTTGATAATTCAATTGAACTTATGCATTCTACAGGCATTTCTAGCCAACAGGACCATTATGACTTTGTGAATTACTTGAAGAGTAAATTGACGGTGGATGGCAGAGAGGTGTGGGTAAATCCAAACGCTATTGAAGGCATTCTTTGGAGGGCAACTCCTGAGAAAATAATTGAAAATGGAAAAATCATCATCGCTTACCCAGATAACGACTTCCGGGATAACCATGACTTGGATATCCTTTGGCCAAAAGTTCATCAGTATTGGGGCAACAAACAAAACATTGATGATCTTCGAAAATATATACTAGAAAACATAAGTGAACGAAAAAAGTGAGTCTGGTTTAGTATTCTATACTCTATTGTTGTATTCTATTATGCTTATTCTATTATTATTCTATTGTATTCTATACTCTATCAATGTCAAAAGGCAATAGCAAGCTTAGAAGTAAAAATAAAAATATAAATCTCAGTACCCTTTGAAATTATTTTTCCACAACGTGTTTCGGACATTGATGTCATTTTCAAGTGATTAGAAATATATAAAAATATAATTAAATTAATTTATTTTTGAATCACTTGAAAATGGCATCAATGTCCGAAACATGTGAAAAAATAATTTTAAAGGATGCTGAGATTTAAATTTTTATTTTTATTTATATTAAATAAATTCTATATTATATAAATTTTATTTATATTAATTCTTCAGTCCTAAAGAAAAAAGACAAGCTTAAGAGCTATGGTGAGCCTCTATAAAGTAGTTGTAGTTGATAATACTTGACGTATTTAATAGTAATTACTGTTCTGATAATTTTTTTTGTCTGACATTATTTGTGTAATTTCAAATCTCATTACTATGCAAATATCATCTTTTGAATTTATTGGTTTTCTTTAATATTATCTTTTACCCCGTCTTCTTATCAATAGATTGATTATCAAAAAGCGAAACAATACGGTTTTGTTTTATACAATGGTGATTTCATTGTTATTTCTCAATAAATATAGATAAAAATCTTTTGATCTGAATGTTTAATAGACTCACTCTCTATTTCATTTATTTATCATTTTAATGAATACTATTCATTCTACCTCAAGCATGAATCACTGTTTAAACTTAATTGCAACTGACTTTCAAAGAATTTTGATGAAGAACTTTCAATAAGTTCTATTTCGTAGCTCGACTTGATTTAAAAAACTCTGCTCCATTGTTAACTTTAATATTCTCCTTTTCGAATATAAAAGATAAACCTCTCTCAAGTTTTTAGCTGTTCTACAGCGAAATTTATTTGTACTGTACTGGTTTATTTTGTATTATTTTTAATAAACTCATATCAATGTTTCCATACTCAATCAAATTTATCTTGATGATAGGAAAATGATAATACAAACATATCATCAGTTTTTGAACGGTTTATAGGATCATGTCAACTTGAAACCCAATCAATTTACCACTACGCTATTCAAGTATTGATCATTTAGATCAAACCAACCTACACTAATCTGTATTCGATACAGTATCATATTGATCAACTTGCAATCATTTCTTAAATTGATCATTTACATAACAGATAACATAATTTTTGTTTCTGATTCCAGCCAAGGAAGCTATAAGTACACATTGACAGCTGTGATGGCGCAACTCACTGGGAATCTGCGGAAGATACTAGATAACATGTCTGATGGCCTGAGTGCCCAAGCGGTTGAGAATTGCAAGAAGATTCACGACCTCTTCCTCGACGCCGACCTGAGTCTGGACACCAACGTGCTAGCCGTTGACTTCTTCCGAATCATGGGAGTTGTAAGATTGGCATTCATATGGAACGAGCGAATCTATTACAAGACAACATGCGATCCCCGAGAAACCTACTCAGATTCCTATTACCAGAAAATTCTGAATCCTTAGAAGTCGCTGCATGTTTCACTGATAAATAGCTTTAATAAATCCGAAATTTAATCAATGACGATTTAAATTTTATGCATCATGCATCTTCCTACCTCTACAAAAATAAGTGCTCTGAACTGAGTAGAGAAATTCACGAGAATATTGAAAAATTAAATGTTTTTTCAAGTAGGTTCAAAATATGATCTCTATCAATTTAATAATACTCGTCACTGTTACTGGAGGAGTAGGTTTCCTTTATTTGATTCGAAAAATATGCGAGAACCTTGATTTGATTTGAAGAGTCGTGGATTTGAATGCCACCTTGTGCGTGCTTGTTTATTCATGTCATAATTCCAAAACATCAACCTCGCAAAAAAATTAAAACTTATATAGCTATCATCCAGACTTTTAGAGTAATAAAATACATATTGAAAATAGTCTCAGGTATGTTCAATAAGAGTCTTGCCAATCTCCTGCAAAAATGTGTGATGACTAACTGAAAAACTAAACATAATAATTAAACATTTCTATGAATTTCTTTTAGAAATTGAAAAACTGAAACAACCAAATATGAACTGGTTCATTTAATCGATTCGAGGCTCCTGATACATCTTGCATTTGATATATATTATTTATATATTTAACCCCAAACCAGGTTGAATATGATGGAACCTGAAATATTAGTGCTTTGTAGGATCATCCAGTTTTATTCATTACCTATCAAATATTACTGTAATTTTTATGAAAATTTTAGCATTTTTATAATAGGCCCAATATCCATCATTCATTTACCTCTTGGTATATTTTGTTATTAATATTCCAATCCCTTTCAAGGTATAAGGAACAATGCACATTAGCAATCTTTTATTTGCCAACTCTATACTTTTTCATCTTCTGGCCTCAGAAGTGGTCATATTCAAGCTCTCAGTTCACATTTAGATCTATTACAAGTCTTGTTTTCTCTAGTAAGCCAATAGGTAACTTTTGCACCGTATTTGTAAGGTCATATTTTAAGAATAGCCCAAGGAAATAGTTAATGTTTTTATAATGTCACACCGAAAATAAATGTAACATAAATAACTTTTTAAAAGTTGATAGTGTTAATAGTAATTGATTGAAAATATTTCTATTCTCAATGGAGATCGCATAAGTTTATACTCCATATATTTTTTGTTATTACAAAAATCTTGAAATAGCAATAATATATTTTTAATAAGCATAGAGCGTTGATCAGAATACATGACCCTACTATAAAATCAGCAAAAGTGGTTTTCCAAACCTTGAATTTCAATTTTGTATAATATTTTTTGGATTTCATTTTTAATTATCAAATTACAATTTAAAGAAACCTTTATTAGAGATACGCCATAACATGGTACAATCATGGTTAATGGAGATTCACATATTGGACGCAGTGGAAAGTGAGCGAAGAGGAAGGACTCCCAGGGGGGTGAGGTGCTCGAATAAAGAGGTAAGGGGGGCCTGGTGGGAGGCAAAAGCCAGACAGCGTCGGCGCTTATTAAAGCAGCGAGTGGAGGGGGTAGCCAACGACCGAAGAATGCCGAAGTGCATCCAAGTGCAGATCTGCACGAAGGACACAACTGCAGTTAGCCGCTAATTGTAATAATCGCCTGTTATGAAAAATTGACCTATAAAAAAGACTATCAGCTCGAAAGGCTGGTAGGCTAATTTTTTTGCGTTTTTTTGAGGATTGGTTTCACCACAGGTTGTAGCTACTGGATTTGCAGTTATGGATGAAAACTTTATATAAAAAATCTGGACTCGCCTGCAAAAGATTTCTGGTTCGTCATCGGGGTCATATATCGCAGGGAATTTCCTATATTTTCACCAGCAGTCAAATTGCGTAAATATGGTGAGTATGATACAATAAAATACCTACTAGATTAAGCTATTTGAAATGCAAAATGATTCTTCTTGGAAGAAGAATATTTAACTCTCATAAATAACTTAAGGGGATCTTGTATTTTATAAAATCAATAACCATTTAATTATGTATTCCTTTATCATTTTCAAGCTCCATATTTTTCCAGTATTTACAAAAATTATATTTTCTAAACGATGTACCGTTGTTATTACTCAGATTTAATACTAGAATAAAATTTCTAAGACATAATTCTTTTTAAGACTGTTTCAATTTGTGGATTCAACGATTAAGAAATTCCGTAAGGAGCAAATACGCATCTGTGAAGAACTTGAACCCTCGACGCTCTACCAGAAACTTTGTTCTACGTAGGAGTCAAAAACAAATAGACTCAATCAATTTTCCATTGTTAAGATGAACGGCTGATCAAACTTTTAATTAGTAGTTGTTTTTTAAATTTTCAATACATTTTCTATCAAAGAATAAGTCGGTCTTATTAAAAGTATGAATTACATTTTTGAGAAGTCACATTGTAAAATGAACTTTAGTGAGTGACAGTGTTCACGTGCCTGTTTGGGCTATCATACAGGCGAGTAATTCGTGTTTCCATGTTAATTTCTTAAATTCACTTAAATTGGATCTATCAGCATTTGAATTAAATTTAGAAACCTACTCCAATACTACTGATTTTCTGTGACATCACTTACTCATCAAATCTATTATTCTTCCTTTAATTTCTTGTTCTTTAGAGAGAAGCCGCGACCAGTCTTCAAATTAAATACAATCCCCCTCTCCCACAACCACTGATAAGTTCGATAATGAAAGGTTATTGGAGACACCCGTTTAATCATTTTTCATTTTCCCACTAAATTTCGTAATTTCATTTTCCCCTAAATTTCTTATTTTCATTTTTCTAAATTACAGGTTTCTTGGGAGCAATCAAGAGGATTTAAATCGTTGAAAACATTTTGCAAGGTGAAAAACTTTGTAAATTTAGAATTGCTTGATGTGACGGAACTAGGAATGGATAATAATGTATTCAAACGGAAAATACTCAATGCTCGGAACTGGATACTATTAGTCATCACATTCCTTGGAAAAAATGAAGGTACCGTACCATATAAATAGAGAGTGCAGTAAAGGCTAAAAACTAATAGAATAGTTTATGCTGAACTACCTTTAACGTTTTCATTTAATTGGAGAAACATTTTTGGTGAATTGTTGTGTTGAAGAGGCACATTTGGATTTTTTACCGTTGTTTCCGTTGCAAATTCGTGAATAAATTAATAAAATGTACAGAACCCAAACTTGTAAACCAGAAATCAATTCCTAGCAAAATCCATTCTATACCTATTATTAGGGAGTTTGAAGAATCTGACCTTAGCTCTATATGATTCCCCTTGCACAAGACCAGTAGGCTACCGTAATTGTCTTTGATAATTTATTTATTTAGATACTAAAGTTATAGTTTTAATTATAATGGTTTTGATAGTTCTATTTTATTCTCAGGATTTATTGTTAGTATATATTTAAATAGTTTAATTTTTGTTTGTCTATTATTGAAGTTGAGTGATGATTTTATAATTGAATTATTTGCGTAATTCTTGAAAAACCAAATCGCTTTAATGCCAGAGCCTGCTGTTGCATTGCATGTTTTGTATTACCTTTCTATATTTGAAGTTATTAGTCGATGTATTTGTATTTGAAATCTTATTGTACTGACATGGCTATTTTTTTCTGGCTGGAATAAAATCATTGAATTGAAGCATACGAATCAGTAATTCGAGGAACAACATAAGTCATTTTTGTCAAATTTAATTAGCAGTGGAATATATAATATTCTATATTAATACATAAATTCCTATCAGAAATAACATGAGTCAGAGCTTCCTCTGTCAGTCTATACGACTTTCAGAACGCATTCCCTATTAAAGCAACACAAAATATAATAATATATATCTCTGGGTAATAATCTGTTTTTTCTTTTCTGACTACTGTATTGTTTACTCTATCCAATAAACACCAGTTCTCAAACATTATTTCCTCTACTGAAAAATGTAAATTTTTGACTAATGCAAATTTTTTACTCTCAAATGACCTATAGTCTGTTGTATATCCATACTTTTTTACTGTTAAAATTAAACTTGAATTTTAAAAAACTTACTTTTGTAGTGACGATCGTTTCGACCTGTTGTTGGTCATCATCAGACTGTGGGAATTTACTCAGATGACAAGGCTATGTGTGGTAAGGGATGAAGGTGGTGGAATAGGTTGTGGGGGGGGGTTGGGTTGGTGGATACTTAGTGAGGCGGTAATTTTGAACTGTGGACTATTTGGTCAAAGAGTGTGTGAGAAGAGAAATTTACTTGATCATCTAGGAGACTGTTGGGAAACTGTTTTGTGTGGTTGTAAATTTCGTATTGTTCCAATACATTGAGTTTTCTGCTTTTTTGTGAGATATGGAGGATTTCAAGATTGGTGGCGATGTCGGTGTATGTGTGGTCTGTTGATATAATATGGTCAGCAAAGTTTGAGTGGCTATATGGTTTATTAATGGCTCTGATGTGCTCTTTGTATCTTGTCTGAAAGTCACGTCCAGTCTGTCCGATATACAGTTTACTACAATCATTACATTTCAATTTGTAGATGCCTGGTTGCTCAAATCTCTGTTTGTTTGTTTGGTAATTTTGAAAATGTTTTCTCAGTGAATTTGTTGTTTTAAAGGCGATTCTGTATTTGAGTTTCTTAAAAGATGATGCTACTTTCTGTGATTTTTGTTGTAGTATGTGAGTGTGATGAATTTTTGGTCATTTTCCATATTATTCTTGGTTGATGATTTTGTTCTTATTTTGTGGAGTAGGTTGTCGACTAGAGTGGATGAGTATTCATTTTGTTGGGCAATGAATTTTATTGTGTTGAGCTCTTGATTGTAATTAAATTGTGTCATGGGGATATTCAATAGTCTGTTGATCATGTGGTGGAAAGCTGCAAGTTTATGTTGGGTTGGGTGGTTGGAGGTATTGTGAATTACTGTGTCAGTTGTGGTAGGTTTCCTGTATATTTTAAATGTTTTGAAAGTATGGTTTTGTTTAAATATGGTGATGTCCAAGAAATTGATTGATTGTACTATTGTTTTCCAGTTCTATGGTGAAGTACAAGTTTGGGTGTATTTTGTTCAGTTTGGAGTGAAATATTTCAGTTTGCCTGGTGTTTCCTTTGTATAAAATGAAAATATCATTAACATATCTAAACCAGCTGACGATTCTGTCAAACTGATTGAGAATGTGTTTTTTGTTCAATGTTGTGGATGAAGATCTCAGCTAAAATGCAAGAAATGGAGCTTCCCATGGGGAGACCGTTTGGCTGGAAATAATATTGGTTATTGTAACAGAATTAATTCTGTAAGGTGACTAGGTTAGTGAGATTTACAATTTCATTGATATGTTCAGGTGGTGTATTATTCTGTTCCAGCATTGTTTCAAGGAATTTTACAGTTTCGGGAATTGGTACATTGGTGTATAAATTTGAAATGTCTAGTGAAGCTATTGTGGTATTTGGATTTTCTGAAGTTTTGTGGTGAGATCAATGTTGTTTTTCACTGCAGTATGATTATGAAAAGTTATGTTGTCTCTTATGGTGGTATTTAGTAATTTGGCTAGTTTGTGGGCAGGTGCTGTTGTGTGATTGATCAGTGGTCTTATTGGTAAATCTTGTTTGTGTATTTTTGGGATGGCGTTGAGTCTGGGTGCTTGTGGGAACTTATGACCTATAGTTATTTCATAAAGCATATTTTGTAGTCTACACGATGAATGGCCAATGTTACCTATACGGTCATAAGTTCATCACCAAAGTCAGTATAACTGAATTTATTAACAGTTAGCTTAGATAATTCTGTTGACATAAGGCACCCTTCAATCAATGTCATTTTTTTCTTTGTGCAGCTATAATTTATACACTAAAAACAACTCTTTCCAACCACATCACACCTGACATAACTTTAAAAAAATAATAGGTTACTACTCAACTGTTTTTTTAAATTTTGGTTTCATAGTGTCATAGTTTCTTGTTGACATTTCGGAAACACTGGAAAATTTACTTGAAATATATAGGTAGCCTATATATTTTATTAAAAAACAGATCCAAGTGTGGTTATACATAAGGGAGCTAACTCAATACGCTGATATCTTACAAAGTTATTCTAGCTAATTTCTGTGTAAATCTATGGGAAATAGTTGAAATGGTTTAGTATGATGATAAAAAATAATGGTTAAAGTTTTTGGAACCGATTCAACTTATTTTTCCCTTGATTCTTTCACTGACTCCTCAATTATTACCGATTTCTCTGACACTGTGCATTGATTTTTGCAGTCTCATTCGCCAACACTTGTTTAAAACCGCAACTGGAATTACTAGTGACACCACCAGACGCTGACCTAGGTAATAACATACGAATCTATTGGAGCTTCAATAGAACTTATGATGGCCTTTGGATCGGACTCTATTCGGACGAACCGAAGCAATCTTCAGATGAGTTTCTGGTGGCTAATAAAATTCAAGTAAAGGAGCTCACCGGTTTCGAGACAACAGGTTTCTTTGAAGTGAGTGATGTGAAAAATATGACCTATGATCAGCAAACATACCTCGGCTACACTGCTGTTGCATGGACAGTTGTGGATGGCAAAGACAGAGGTAATTGTATCTAGTTTTTCCTCTCTTAAAATCAATAACTCCCATTTCCTTTCATAAATGGATACTGAAAAGGAAAATACTCCTTATTAGGCGGAGTTGAGACTTTAAAACTTTAATACTTAATTATTTATTCATATGCTAATACAATCCAGGTAAAAACAACAGGCATTCGCCCAAAACTGCTTTAAGCCTTAATTTGGAATACACAGTCTAAAGGTTATGTAACTTATGTAACGTAAATGATAACTTAATTCGCACACAATTTTGAGTCCAAAAAATGTATCTACTGCAATTTTGAATTTATCAGATATTCAATTTCCAGATATGAATCCAAACAAGAATCTTCCTGCACAATTGCAAAAAAAAAATATTGAAAATTTCACTCAGGTCCACTCATGTAAACATCAAAACATCTAAAAATATATTTAGTTATTTCGATATATTTGAAAATATCTTATCTGATTTATCCAAATACTATATTATCTAAATACTCAACCGTTCATGCCCGTTTAATGAACTAGAACTAGTTGATATCCATGTATAATCTTTATATATAAAAGCGAAATGGCACTCACTGACTGACTGACTGACTCACTCACTCACTCGCAGAACTAAAAATCTACCGTACCAAAAACGTTCAAATTTGTTAGGCATTTTCAGTTGGCCCTTTAGAGGCGCACTAAGAACAGATTTGGAAAAATTTCCAAAATACGCTCAAAATCTGAGTATTTCCAGCGTTTTCTCATCTTTATCGAGAACAAATGAACAGAAAATGTTCAAATTTAAATCAGAAGCTCAGCTAGGGTGTAATAATGTTGTGTTAGAAGGAATTTGAAATAACGCCAAAGATACGCCCAAAATCTGCGTTTTTTGCGCTTTCTCAGCTTTATAGAGAACAAATGAACAGAAAATGTTCAAATTTACTACAGAAGCTCAGCTGGGGTGTAATAATGTTGTGTTATAAGGAATTTGAAATAACGCCAAAGATACGCCCAAAATTAGCGTTTTCTCAGTTCTTTCATCAAGTAATTGACAGAAAATGTTCAAATTTGGTACAGAGGTTTATCTAGGGTCTAAAAATTTTGTTATGAGGTGAATTTAATATTTCATCAAAGATACACTCAAAATCAGCGTTTTTCCAACGTTTTTCTCAGCTTTTCTGCGTTTTCTCAGTACTTTGACTTTCTGATGGAATGAAGCATGCTCAAATGAAAAATGCATGCGAGCGAAGCGAGCCCGTTGATCTCATTTTTGGACGATCCAGTCGGGGGTTCAGGGGGCGGAGCCCCCTGGCTAGACGGATATGTCGAGCGAAGCGAGCCTGACGGCTACTTAAATATATAAATCAAGGGGTACGCGCCACCTTAGTCCTCCGACACACCCAGAACCTGACAGGAGTGGACAGCGACTATCTCATCCATCGACACCGTACGCCAGCGACAGGGAAAGACTGTTTTGAAAGAGTCTCGAATTGGCGTGTGCGTTAGGCGCCAAAACCGGACACTTTTACATCCGTACAGAAACGACAAAGTCAGACACATCGAATCTCTGACACTTCAAAAACAAGACAATCAGGTTATACTTCTTGGACGGACTGTACTACGCAGAGCTGTCTGGTTTTCAAACAATGGTATTGTTCTGATGAATCCTCACATGTAGGCTATTCTTAACAAGACCATTGACAATTTATTTCTGAAACCTATCACTCTTTTCTATCCCTCTTTGTAGTAATATCAGGCGATGACTTATCTTGTAACTGTATAATTCCTATTTATCAGTCCTATATATCATTCCTATTTTGTGCAGTTGTCTCTCTTCTCTGCAGTTATTTGGAGCTAAAATAATAGAACTATTGGTAAATTTCTTGACACAAAACAAAAATAACTTCATACACTTCGTACACTGAAACTTCTCTATAATTCGTAGTTTTGTCATCAAAAACACTGTAATTAATATTCCCATAAAGATAAATACACTAATATGCCATAGTAACTGATAACTCCAGTAATGAGTTCATCGAAAATTATGCTACAGTAACTAATAACTCCAGTGATGAGGAGACCGAAAATCACATCAACTGATGAAGTGAATTGGAAAAAAGGGTGTTGTGATTTATCATTTGTAAGCTGGAATATTAATTGCATGCAATTACCACAATTTACCCATTTATTCATAACAGCTAATGCTATTTAAGAATAATCACATATAGGTACTGTCCTTAATGCCCCGAATTCAGCTGATTAATATACAAATTTTACATCAACTCGCTTTCGCTAATGTCTGTCTGTCTGTCTAGGTATTGTTTGTTTCCACCATAGCCTATATTATGTATTAGATAATAGAACTTGTGATAGCAATACCTTTAACGTTATAGTAATTGGTATTATTAGTTTAGGGATTTTGAATTCTGATTGTGAATTATTCACCCATACGGAGTGAACTTTAAAGTTCTATGGATTCACATATAATAATATAACTAGAGACACCCTTGATTGATGAACTCGCTCATGAACAGTTGTATTGATCTCTGAAATCTTTTACAAGTATGTCAAATTAATATTTAACAATATTTTCTAATATTCATTCATAGAGGCTATATTATGAATTAATTATGGGCAATGATGGGATCAATATCAATGATATAATTTTCTCGTATTTTGTTTTATCAGCCTCGATATTGCAGAGCTTGATATATAATTCGTCACCCTCCAAAATTCGTATTAAATGCTTGGTCCCGTAAGCTACAAATTATATAGGTTCTACTGTGTTGAATGTAGTCTAGGCCTACTGGAGGGTTAATTACTCGAACATTGAGAATTTTGAATATAATAAAATTATTCAGTATTGTTTTTCATTTTGAATGTCATTTTCAATACTGGAAGATATACAGTTATCATTTCCCAAAATAGCGGGAAAATATTATTTTTTCATGATAATATTTTGATGATTGATTTTTCTACGTTTCAACGACGGGATTTGCTTTTGTCTGTATATGTATACTTACTTGCATACTTGTGATGATCCCACTGGAAGCTTTGCAGCCGTGGTCGTCGTTTGTCCGATTCAACTTGAGGTCAGACGTCCTCCCAGAACTCTTTCATGGAATAGTAGTTCTTTTCCAGCAGATATGTCTTCAAAGTTTTTCTGAAGATTGCAGGATCACTATACCTCCTTATGTCTAAGGGGAGCCTGTTAAACACCCTGCTGGCTACATTCCTCGTACTATTCAAGGCTAGTGTTGTCCGTTGTCTATCTATGTGGACGTTCCCTCTCTGCCTAGTATTGTGGTGGTGAATGCTGGAGTTTCTTTCAAAATGATCAGGATATTTCAGGATTGTTGTCGCTGACTCCAGTATGTACACATCCGTTAATGTTAACACTTGTAACTTCCTGAATATTGGTTTGCAATGTTCAATATAGTGTGCACCACTTATAATTCTGACTATTCTTTTTTGCAGTAAGAATACTCTTTCTGCTTCTGTGCAATTTCCCCAGAATATGATGCCATATGTTAAAACACTGTGGAAGCAGCCATAATAAACTTTCATCAATACTTCAGTGTCCACTACTTTCTGCAGGCGACGTGCAAGGCAACACACTACGTTTAATCTTTTAGCAACATTATTAATGTGTTCTTCCCAACGTAGATTGTCAGCAATGTGTACTCCCAAGTATTTGGCATTTTCATTCAATTGCAAGTGTTGATCACCAATGCGCAAACGTGGACTAAAGTCTCTTTTCTTAACATTATGGAACTGCATCACACACGTTTTCTTTTGGTTTAGTACCAGCTTATTTTCTGTGCACCATATACTCATCTCATTCAAACCTTGTTGCGTTTTCTTAATTGCTTCAGAAGAATTCCTGTCTACTAAGAGGTGACACACATCATCTGCAAACATCCAAATCTCCCCCGCTTGTACTGAGGTTGGAAGATCATTCACAAAAAGCAGGAAAAGAACTGGACCCATATTTGAGCCTTGCGGCACTCCTATGTTAACATCCTGTTGCACTTGTGATCTTATATGTCGAATAACATTATCCTTTCCCATGTGACTCACAGTGACCAGTTGTTGTCGGTTTTCCAAGTAAGTCATTATCCAATCCAAGGGTTTTCCTGTGATTCCATACTTGACAAGTTTTAGCTTCAACCTTCTGTGATTAACACAATCGAATGCCTTGGTCATATCGTAGAATATTGTGTACACCTCGTCCGTACAATCTACTTTATCGTACACTGCAGTTAATAAGGCAAAAATTGCATCTGCTGTGCTTTTTTTCTTACGGAATCCGAATTGTCTACCACTTATCAATCGGTGTTGCTCCAAATATGGAATCAATCTGTCCAGATAAGCAACTTCAAAAACTTTGGAATAGACTGATTGTACAGCTACAGGTCTATAGTTGCATACTACATCTTTTTCATTCTTTTTATATATTGGGACCAGTTTAGATGTTTTAATCGCTTCTGGAAACTTCCTTCTTCAAATGACTTATTAATAATCAACGACAAAGGTTCAGCTATAATATGCGCTGAGGCTTTAACTAGTCTACATGGGATATTGTCAACTCCAGCACTTGGTTTATTGCACACTCTATCAATAATTTCAATCACTTCATCGGCAGAAGTTGATCTTAATTGAAATTGACGACCATCGATTTGCTCGCAAACATCCTCTATAATATCTTGATTGTGTAATTCATCACCAACAAGGCTCTTTACCTCCTCATAGAAATATTTATTGAACTCTTGTGCAATCTTAATGGGATCATTAACTGGCTCATCGTCTATTTTCAACCTCATATTATTATGGATGAAAGTATCCTTTGTCAGACTGTGAACAACTCTCCATGATTCCTTGCTGATATTTCTTGACTTTATTATTTTATCTCGGTAGAATGCCCTCCTATTACCAGAAACCAATTGTGAGTGCTGTCTCTTTGCATTACAATACTCCAACTTAGCTCTCTCATCACCAACTTGCCGAGTCCTCCAATACATTTCTTTTAATTTTTCTTTTGACAATAATATGTCATTGTCAATCCAACTCATATCAAATGAGTTA